>NC_085869.1:14403818-14453818 GCF_034702125.1 Engraulis encrasicolus
ATAACTCAAAATTTTAATACCAGCCCACGCTGCCCATAAGCTTTTACTTTATTTAGAAACCACTAGCCTATTGCACCATCACCAACCTCACATGCAGTATTGGCCTACGCCTTACACAAACACAGCATGCCTTCAACACACGTCGCACACATCAGACTTTCAACATACACTAGCCAAACACACACACAACCAAACACTACAAAACCTCATATCCCCCACACAGTATCACTTAAACTTCACACACAGTAGGCCAAATGCCATGGACAATGCACAGAAGAGAGGGGTGGGAGGAGAAGAAGAGGAGGACAGGAGAACACACACACACACACACACACACACACCACACACACCACACACACCACACACACACCCCACACACACACACACCACACACACACACACACTAGCCTACTCAGTGCAATGTGTATGATGTCTGCATTTGTGTTTCTTTATGCTGCTGCTGCTGCTTCACACCTTTAGGTTCCTGCAGGATTAATACTTGCTTCACTTTACTATCATGCAATTGGAATGACAATAATTAGGCTATGCTACACAATAAAAACTTACAAGGATTTCAGAGTAATTTACTGTGAAATCTCACAGTTAATTACTCTGATGTTCTGGTACACTATGCTACTGTGATGGTCACACGACACACAGCAAATTAGTTTGAAATCATTGTATCACTTGCCATTTCTCACATAACTTGCACATCACAGTATTTTACTGTGCTCTTCAAGGATAACCAGCATGTCAAAGTGATAAACTAGGAAACATCACAGTAAACTACTGTGTGGGCGGAGTATCTATTGAATTATTAGTGCATTGGGGTATAACTTCAGTCATAGAAGGGTTTGGGGCTCTTCATTACAATCACACCTTTCATTGACATTTTCAGCAAATTATTTCATTCTTAATGTCTTGTGGTATACATGTATACACCCATCATCAGTTGACTACGTGTTCCCCACTCTCTGTCAAATAACAGGAGAATGAGCTTTTATATATTGGGAGATATACATGACCATCTTCATGACGGTGGGAATATGGTCATTTTTCTTGTGTACCACTTTAAATAGTACAACCCCCACAATAAACACAGAATATAATAAAGAGTAATAATTTGAAGCACACTTAAGATATTCCATCCAGATAAATGGCTCTCCATAAGTGCATTGCACGATGGGACACGATCTGAAGCCCATATGTCCTAAGCCCCTCCCCCTCAGGTTGTACATATTGACATGAGGAAGTGAGAAAAAAGGAGATGACCAAGCATGGGAAGACATGTAGCAAACACAAAGTTGATGACTAAATAGTTTGCTGTAAATGTCCATGAACTGTCTGAAGGCCCAGGTTGTGTTATGTGGCAGCCTTAGCCTAGTGGTAAGGGAGGTGGACTTAAGTTCAGTAAGTTGCAGGTTCAAATCCCTCCAAACCCTACATTGCCCTAGGGACGGCAACCAATATTGTATATTTGTGTATCACTTTGAGTAAAGGCATCACCCTCAACCCAACTGACATCCTTTCCCTTGAACTTCGCCCATTTTCAAGTGTGAAACAAATTTTAACGTAACTCACAGGGATTACTGTACAATTGCATTCTTTTCACAAAACATACTGTGAATTCGTCGTATCACAGTTAAATTTAAAAGGCCAACCTTAAAACCCAACGACGCCCCCCTTTGAACTTTCGCCCACTTCAAGTGTGAACTACTTCGTGAACTCACAGGATTTTCTGGCTACAAATTGCATTCATTTCACAGTAAAAACTTGACATTCTCCCATAATTGTTACGGAAATCCAAGAGACTTTTTGTCATATCCCATTAACTACGTGCTGTTATAACGGTTTTTTTTCGGGGGCTCTGGGCCCATGATTGGGTCATTATGGGGCTCCCTTGGTCTAAAGGTTAGGGACTTAAATCAAGAGTTCGGGTTTCTAACCCCTCCAAACCCCGCATTACCCTAGGACAGAAAACCAATTTCATATCTTATGCACTTTGGTTCTCCTGGCCATGATTGATTGTAATTACAAATTGCCGGGCCTAATTAGAAAATCTATGTTTGGGAAAAATTTTTCGGGTTCTGCTTCCAAAAAATTTAATTTGAAACCCAATGTCAACAAAAACTTTTTTTAATTTTGGCACCTGCTAATGCTTTTCTTGGTGTGCATCCCAAAAAACCCCACCCAAATTTTTAAAAATCAAAATTTGCCACCTAAAAACAAAATTGGGCTATCTTGTAATTTCTTGCAAAATTTAAAAGCAAATGCGCATGACATATTGCTTTCCTACCATAAACCCCGGAAAGGTGGGCCCCCAATCAATCTGTCAATTGTCCCTGCCTACTTGAGAACTAGGACGTTACAAGTTCATTGAATTTAAACCCCTGCAGCGTCAAAACCCTATTCTCTGGTCACAGGGTAATTTCCACCCTTTTAAAAACCAACTGTCAAAATGCTTGATTGCTTGCCAAAGACTGTTCGCGGGCCCCTTTTCCCGGGCTTTTTGGGTTAGTGACAAACTGACCGACCAACTGACTGTTTTTTTTGGGCCACGGGTTGGGCGGGCAAACTGACTTTTTTTGGGGTTGACTGGAGGGCGGGTTTGTTACTGGCTAGCATACGCTGAGTGTTTTTGGGTTAGGGGGCTGTTTTAAAATGGTGTTAGTTGGTTTCCCGGGCTTTTTGGGCTGCTACTGAAACTCCCTTTTTTGGTTGGCCGGGGACTGGTTTTTTGGGCGGGCTAGCTTTTTTTATTGGAGTGATATTAAATGGTCGGTATCCATTTTAAAGGTTCTTACTTGATCAAAAAATTTTCCCGGTTTTGAAAAATTATCCAAAACCCAAAGTATTCAGCCCTGGCTAATGTACTATCCCAAGACTACAACTATCAAATGTAATAAATTGTCATTTGCGATATTAAGTTTCTCTGGTTATGATAGTTCATCTATCAATTTAAAAGAGCATGTGTGGCTGGTTTTATCCCATTTCTCAGTCAGGGGGAAAGGGAGGTGCCACAATAAATGGTAGCTACCTCTTTTGTGTTGAGAATGGAGGGGCGGGGTCATGGTAGTGGGGGGGACATAAATTACTGTGTGTGGCCACATAAAAAATACTTGAAAAGAAACAATTAGTAGCCATAAATTTGCTGTACATCACAGGAATATTTTTTTCTGTGTATGTCCAAACTAGTAACACCAATAACTCTCGGGAAACCCCCACTTTACTTTGCACTTTCATAGCTCGCATCTTTTTTTCACTTACTTTCTCCATGTCAAACTCTGCATGGTCTTTTCGATGGCGGGGCATTTTTGGAAACACAAAATCCTCGAGTATTGCGAGAACCTTGTAATATCAAAGATTTTTGACAGCAGGCTCACGGATAGACAAAAGCTGTCCGTTCCTCCCCCTCATGCCGTTTCCCTCCCCACCCACCACTCCATTTTACTCACTACAGTTCAATTTCATTCACCCACACATAACCCTTTCTCTAAACCCCTGCCACATTTTTTTCACCCCGCCAAAAAACCCACAAAACCGAAGTAATCCGGGTATCCACTCATTGAAAATATTTGATCAAAGTATTCCAGCGCGGGCATCTAACACGCAGCCAATGTAAAAATTGATTGGATTAACGGGCCCGCCAAAGGGTGGGCACACATGAAGGGACCCATTTTTCATGGGGAAAGTAGCCCGTTTTAAAGTTTTATTGACCATAGATGTTCTATGCATAGAACGCAGTCACCACAATTCTTGCGGCAGCTGCTTAACGTTTTTTGGGGCCGCGCTAGATCTACCCGGGCCATTTGGCTATGGGGAATTTTTTCTACACCAAAGTGTATTTTTTACCCGCATTTGGGGGTGGTTAATTTAAGCCCGCTTGTAAAGATATCACACTTAAATAAACAACCTCACTGGGAATAATATCAATTAACACGGTGTGTGTGTGTGGGGGGTGTGTTGTGTGTGTGTGTGTGTGTGTGTGTGTGTGTGTGTGTGTGTGTGTGTGTGTGTTTGGGGGCCGCTGACAGCTTTGGCAGGACTCTGGTACAGCCCCCCCCAGCCCAGCCCCAGGACAAAGTGCCCCCTCTGCTGGGAACCCTGGAGGGCACAACTGGAGCAGACAGAAGATGAGAAAAGAGAGGTGGAAGATACAAACCAAATGAAGAAGAATTCCAGATGGTGGACGGAGAAATTACGATTTTAAAAAAGCGAATGGCTCAATTGGAGCTGAAGCTGAAAGAAGACAATAGAGAAGACAAGATGAGAGAGATGGAGATGAAGTTTCAACAAAATGAACAGGATTTCAGGAAGACACAGGGACAATATGTGCGTTTAGATGAGAGAGTGGCACAACTGGAGCAGAAAGATGACAAGAGGGAAGACAAGATGAGAGAGATGGATAAAAATATGGTGGATGTGCAAAGAGAGTTGCGGGAGACTTTACAGAGACGTGCTCGGCCAGTGGGAGTGGGTGACAACAATCTTCAAAACAGAAGACAGAACAACAGACACCAACTCAACATGAAACAACAACATGGTGATTCACTTGGTGTTATTATTACTGTATATGTATTGTTTGGCAAGCTGATTGACAAATATGAGATACTCATATGACCTTGTGGGGTAGCATAAATTTTATAGTCTGATACAATGGTGTGTGTGCGTGTCTACCTGTGTGTGTGTGTGTGTGTGTGTGTGTGTGTGTGTGTGAGAGAGAGAGAGAGAGAGAGAGAGAGATACTGTAACTGGTAACACTTCACAATAACCTTCCGTGAAGTGGGTTAACTAACGGTTAACATAATGGTAAGGTGTTATTATGTTTCTCCGAAATTGGGGGGGTGGGGGTTATAAGCTCTGCTGGATAAGCTGAAAAATACTAGTGGTCGTGATTTTGATCAAAATAATCGGATTATTTTTTTTTTTTCAAAATCGGCACCCTAAATGTTATTGTCAAACGAAATGTTTAGTAAGTTTTTTAAAATTATTTAAAAATGAATTCAATGCTTTAAATATTAGAGATTACAACAAACCATTACCTACCCTTAGTTAACCATTTTGGAATTTCTGTGAATGTTAGCACATCAAAACAATTTTCAGCTTTAGATTCTTCTAATAGTAATTTTAATGTATTTTTTCCCAATTCTCCACCTGTCTTTTTAAAACTTGAATTTTTACACTAGACCCCCTTTGTTTTTACAATGGGTAAACATTTCGTGGACAGACTCGCAAACGCCTGATTCAAGTGTACTGCAGTGGACAAGGGTTTTGGATAAACGCTGGACAAAAGTGATCAATGAAAATTATCCAAATAAAGCTAGAAAAGCTAACAGAAAATCGATACCTGTTGGGCCGGGCAACATCAGCACACCGGGAGGAAAGGCATCCTTATGAATTCTAAAGGGGGTGGAACCCTTCATGAGCGGGGATTTTGAGGAGCTGGACAGATAACTGAGGTGTAAAAAGACTTCCGAGATGGAAGTGGGTGTAGGGAGAGTGGGCTTGTATTGAGATAGGGGAGATGTTCCTCTGAATGTGGGGGTGGGGGGGTGGAGGGGGGGTGTAAAGGGGGGGAGGGGGGGGTTTACTGGAATAGGCGTGATTGGGGAGTATGGAAAATTCCTCTATAGGGGGAGGGGGGGGGAGGGGGCGGTGGGGTGGGGGAGAGGTGGGGGGGGTGTGTGTGGAGGGTGGTGGGTAAAGGGGGGGTGAAGGGTGGTGTAGTGTAGGGGTGTATGTAGGGGGTGTAGTGTGGGGGTAGTTGGGGGGGTTTAGTGTGGTGTGTGTGGGGGTGCGGGTTACGACAATGTTTTTTCGGGATTAATTGGTTGCAAAATTCAACGGGAAATGCCCTTCATTTTTTTGTTATCTTTTCAGTTACATTTTATAACAAGACCCCTTTTTAAAGCTTTGGGTTAAATCAAAATTTAACAATTTAATTATTATTCAGCCGTAATCTATAACTACTTAATCATCAATAAGCACCATTTGTTAGTGTTTTGAACACCTCCCAAATTTTCAGCTTTTTGAAAGTCTTTGTTACATTTTTTCAAACCATTTGATAGCAAGAGCCTTAATGATGACATCTTTTGAAAATTTTAAATGTGTTCAATGCATTTTCACCCCCTTTTTAATACTGGATAATCTTTATCTCAATTTAACACTTCTAATCTTTAATGGGGATCTAGCTTCAATGTTTCTCATCATTTGGGATAATTACATGATAAAACAGAATCTTTTTCGGGGTTATGTGCTGATTGAGTTTTGTTTGCGCATTTACCAAGCTTGTTAGTTTTTCCAGGATGTTAACCAATTCTTGTGAATGTTTGCTATGTTAATCAATGACTCTAACATTTACCTAATAAATTTGGGGGAGCATTCTAAGTGAGACCTATGTACGAAGCTAATTAAAAAACAAAAATGACTTGAATGTCAACTGATGTGAAATCAAAAATTTGTAACCCTTTTCCAGGGAAATGCTGAGTTTTTTCGACCATATATATGCTGAATAAAACACAATTACTTTTCACTAAGTGAAAAAAGGTAATGATGATTATGTTCATATTTTTTGTAGGGGTTTATTCATTAGGTTTGTTAATGCGAACAAAACATTAAAAATTATAAGTTAAGACTTGCTCAAAGGTGACACAGCAAATATGTCGCACATGCGCGCCCCCCTCTCCCTCTCCCCCCCTTGCAGGGGTGAGATCCCATGAGCACTGTAGTTGTTGACTCTAGATTGGGGGTCGAGGGGGGGTAGTTTCGATGTGCTGTCCCAAATCCATTCCTTCTAAACAGAGAAATTCCCCAACTTCTGCACGTTCTCAGTGGTTACCAATCCACCATTCCAGAAAAAGAAAATTCCCCAACTCCCCCGTTCTCAGTGGTTATTAAATCCATCCATTCTAAACAGAAGAATTCCGCAACTCCTGCACTTCTCACGGGTTATTAAATCCTTTCCCATCTAAACAATAAAATTTCACCACCCTTTCCTTTTCTCATGGTTTTTCTACCTGCTGCTCTGCTGTCCCTCTGAAGACCGCCGCAAAATACACTTTTGGGAGGGGCAACATACCTGAAAAAAGAACATCAACATAAAAGCATCAAATATTTAAACCCTTTGAACAATTTTTGGTTTTTAATTTTAATTTTCAAATTTTAACATACAGAAATGTTATTATTCACAGTATTTTTTCAAACATTTTAAACCTTCAAACAATGATTCCACTTTTGCCTTTGTGGGGGCCGGGGGCCCTGAAGAAAGCAGGGACCCAGGAGAAAACGGGAGACAAAAATTCAATCAAAGGGGTGTTTATTTCAAAAAGGGGGCGACGGGGTGGGCATTCAACCAAAGGCAGCGGGGTCAGGCATAGGCTTTTCACAGGCAGGGGCCGGGGGGGCGTAGTAAAAACTAGTCAAAAACGGTCAGGTTCAGATCACAAAAAGGGAAAAAAGGGGCGAACACAAAAATCTAAAAACATGGGATGGGCACACGGGGCGCGGGTTTTTCAAAAAAAAAAAACCACACAAAAAAAGGGGGGAAAAAACCCCAATTTTTTTCCCCAAAACTGAAAAAGTTTTCACTGCAGAATCTCACAGCCAAAAACTAAAAAGCCTCGTGTAGCACAAAAATCAAAATGCACTTCCAAAAGTAAAAAAAAAATCAAAATACGGGGCAAAAGTCCAAAAAATACTTAAAAAAATCACAGAAAAAAAAAAAACTCACGGGCGAAATGGCAGGGAAACGGAAAAATTTGGGGCAAGGCTTTAACATGATCAAGCAAGAACCATCGGAGCTGTAGCAACAATCTGCAATGACAAAAACTTTTGGCTGGTTTTAAAGCAGATCTTGAAAAATGGAAGCAGCTGCGCCAGGCCAGGGTTGGGATTGCTTCGGTGGGGGGTGAAGTTCAAACGGGCCCACCAGATGGCAGCAAGGGGAGAACGTTGGGTAGTGTACGCAAGGCCTACTGCACATGGGACGCGGGGGCAGGTAGGGCTGGTTGTGACAGGACCCCCCCTTACGGACGCCACCAGCTCCCCCAGCTCGGCCCTCGGGATGCCGCCGTGAAAGTCACACGGGGAGGGGGTCCACCACAAACCGGCAGGGCCCCCATGCGCCCTCCGGCCCCGTAGCCCTCCCAATAAACCAGGTATGGAAACCCCCCACCCGCCTCCCCTTCGGGACCCCTCCAGCAAACACCTCACCGCCATCAACAACCCGGGGAGGAGGGGGGGGGGCTAAAACGGGGGACAGGGGGCTCGGAAAAGGGGGTTTTGATTTGGGGAACTGAAAGGAGGGTTTAAATCCCGGGCATAGTAAAAGGGTAAACGAAGAGGGACAGAGCGGGGGTTGATTCCCCTGGTTATGGTAAGGGGCCGTAAATGGGCGGCACTTGCGCAAGGGGTTTTAAAGGGGAAGGGCCCCAGTGAGAGCACACTCTCTGGCCCCCTGTACCTCGGAGCAGGGGACCGGCTTTATCTCCCGGGTGCTTGTAGGCGCTCAAAACGCGGATTGACCTCTGGCCCGGGCCAGTTTCTTGAAACGACGCACAAGGCGAGCTGAAAAACGGCACCCCCCTCCTGTGAGGGGACAGCGGGGCGGTACCCAGACGCGTGGAATGGGAGGGGCCCTGGCAGACTGGCAGGGTGTTGTCGCATATTCCACCCAGGGAATCCCCTTCCCAATGGGGGTCTTGGGAGAAAGAAACCGGAGGCAACTTCCCCGCTTTTGGGTTTGCCCCCTGTCTGTCCTTTGGGTCGTGGAGGAAACCTGAAGAAAGCGGGAGAGGCACCAATTAGTTTACAAAAAGTTTTTCCAGAACTGGCAAAAAACTGGGCCCCGATGGGAGACAATAAAAAGGGGTAGCCAGTAAGGAAGACAGGGATGACAAATTCACATTCCTTAGCAGACGGCAATTTGGGCAAGCTAAAAGTGGGCTCCTAGAAATTTTCCCCACCAAGTCAAACATGTGTTCCCCAATTTGGGGGAACCCCAGCACAAAATCCACAGCAATGTGTGCCCAAGGACGATGAGGGACAGGAAGGGGCCCTCAGGGGGCCCGCTGGGGTCTGTTACCTACTTGTTTTCTGGTGCAGACGTCGCAGCCCACAAATTCTAATTCGCTTTTCATGGGGGGCCACCAAAACGCTGTTCATCACTGCCAGAGTTCTCTGGGACCCTGGGGGCGGGCACCTTAGAACGTGTCCCCATTCCAGCACCTGAGAGCGGACAGGAAGGCACAAAGAGACATTTTAGGGGCCCATTACCGGGCCCGGGGGTTCCTGGTTCAGGGCCCCCCTGGACGATGACCCAATCCCCAACGGGGCTCCCCCCCACCAGGCATTTTGGGAGGAAGAGGCCCTGCAGGGGGGGTTCCGTACTGGGGAAATTTGTCTGGACAAGGCACACTTTATGTTCTTGGACCCGGGGCGGTAAGAGAGGGAAAATTAAAAACCGTGAAAAGAAAAAGACCATCTTCTTGCCTCCATTCAGACTTTGGCGTAGGGGAAAACTCAAATTCTTGTGGCGTCCAAAAAAAAAAGGGGGGCTAGCCCCCCCACCCAAATGCCTCCCTCCTCTAATGCCCCTTGACAGCTGAAACTCCCGTCCCCAATGTCAAATTTCTCTCTGCAGGGGGAAGCGGGAGAAAGTAGGACGGGGTCCCATTTTTGTCCTTAAAACCCTCTGTGCAATGGCCCCCCCCTGACTCAGGGCATAAACCCCCTAAAAAATTGGCAGAGGGGGTCGGGAATGGTCAGAATGGGTGCAGAAATAAACCCACTTTTTTGGGCTGCAAATCCTTTCACCCCCTACCCAATGGAAGGGTCTGGTGGAGGGATGCGTGAAGGTCCCCCAGGGAACGTAGCCTCTATAAACCCCCTAGAAATTTGCAACCCCAGGAACTTTTGGGAGGGCTCCCCTTTGTATAGGTTGGGCCAGCCTTAACTGCCTTCAGCTTCGGGGGTCCACTGTATCCGGGGAGGGGGAGAGGAAAAAGCCCAAAAGGTACAGTATTTTTGGGGAAATTCACATTTTCACCTTTTAAAAAGAGTTTGTTCTCCAGCACCCTGTAGCTTCCCTGACATGGCCGGGGGTTTTCAAGGGGGGGTGAAAATATAAGAATCATCAAGGTAAACAAAAAAAAACTTTCGGGAAAAGCTCGCTACATCTTGACGAGCTTGAAAACCTGGGGCATTGGTAAAACCCAAAAAGGGAAACCCACCAGGTATTCATAATGCCCAAAGGGGTTTTTTTAAAGGGGGGTTTTCCATTCATCCCCCTCCCTATTCTTACGGGTGTTTAGGCATTCCTTGGGTCAATTTAAAAAAAAACAGAGGCTCCTTATGGTTCAAAAGCATAACTTATGGAAAGGGTACCTGTTCTTGACTTGATGCTTTTTAGGCCTCGATAGTCAATCAGGGCCGGGGGATCCTCCTTTTTCCCCACAAAAAAGAAACCGCTCCACAGGATACGGGGGCGGATGATTCCACAGCCAAAGTCTGAAATGTATTTCTTCAGGGTCTCTTTCAGGGGAGAGAGGAATAAAACTGCCCTTGGGGGAAAAGAGCCGGGAAGGTTTTCAATGCACGCAAAAGGGCCATGCGGGGTGGGGAACGGTTTGGGAACTTGCTAAAACAGGGGCTTAAGGTCAAGATACCCTCTGGGCATTAGATAGTCGGGGAACCATCAGCCAAAGGGAGGGATGGACAGGGGGTGAAACAGACCCAGGCATGGGGATAAACAGAACACTCCTCCCAAAAGCGTTGTCAGACCATTGATAGGGGGGGTTATGCACAAAAACCAAAGGGGAAATCCAAGAATTTGGGAAACGGGGGATTTTTCTGCAGGGAAGGAATCAACCCTGAGTGTTTTTCCTGAGATTCAAATTTAAACAGGATATTTTTCTAGGGGTAAATTGTGCCCAAAAGCTTTTGCCATTGAGGGTTGGGACGAGAGGGGGTTCTAAAGGCGGATAGGGGGGACCCCCCAGCTTTGGCTGTGCCAAGAAAATTTAAAATTTACGGTCACACCTAGTCAATAAGACTTAAAAACTATTTCCTTGTCCTCATGCAAAAGGAGGGGAGGGGTAGGTGGTTTGGACGGGGGAAGGGTCGGGTTTCGCGCCCGGCCGGGCCCCCTTTCTCACTGGGGCCCTTGTCTTTTAGGGGGCAGGAAAGAAAAAAAAGACCCACCTTTCCGCAATAAACAGCACCTGTGTCTCGCGGCGGGGGCGCTCCTGGGGGTTTTACCCGAGCACGATCAATTTCAGGGGTTCGGGAGGTGGAAGTTCAGGGGGGAGGACCTTCCACTGGGTGGAGATGGGCTGAAGTCTTCTCCCGGGTTTCCCTCGCTGAAAATCAATGCGTCCCACCAGGTCCTTATTTTCTGTAACTAAGGGGGTAACTCCTTGGGACAAGTTCATCTTGACTAAATCACTCGGGCCCATTCGGAAAGCATCATACAGGCGTCACTTTCCTTTTACATAAGCAACGATGCGGAACTAAATGCAAAATCAAAAAAGGGAAACGGGTACCTTGAGGGAGGGCCTGATCTCTCTTGCAGCCTCCCGCCTGCGGGGAGCGGTCGAATACCTTTCCATCTCTCATGAAGGGCTTGTAGGGTGAGCACAGGGGCATTGGGTCCCAACAGCATTCCCCCCTTCCCGGGCCCTGCCTGAGGGGGGGATGAGGGAGGCTACTCGGGGAAAGTTCTGTTGGAAAACAAGAGACTGGAGTTCCAGGGTTAAAAACTTGTGAGAGGGAAGAACGGGAATTGTCCGGGGGAAACCCTCGTAGGCTAGGAGCGGCGCCGGTTCTCTGAAAAGGGAGGGGGTGGCCGGGGAGGGGGGAGCTGGGCCGCTTGTGGGGGGGGGCGCTGGGGCGAGAGGGTTGGGCAAAATTTTTGCACCTGTGCATGGGGAGTTGAGTTGCTCAGCAACGGTCCCAGTTGCTATTAACTTGAACAATGCCTTCTGGTGATTTTCCAGCATACTCCCGTTCTTTTCAGCATTTTTCACCATTTTCCCTCTGCTGGGGGTTTTATGTTGCAAATTGTTTTGTCAGGGCCTGTGGCCCGAAGAAAGCAGGGGAAACCCGGAGCAGACGGGACAAAAAATTCAATCAAAGTTGTTTATTTTTAAGGGAAAGGGCAGACGGGGTGAGGCAATTCACCTCAAAAGGGGGGCGGGGCAGGCATAGGGGAGTTCACAGCAGAGGCACAGGGGGGGTAGGGAAAAAACGTAGTCAAAAAAAGGTCAAGTTTTAGATCCAGGAAAAACAAAAAGATGGGGAACACAAAAAACTTTAAACTAGGATAGGCACACGGCACAGGTTTTCAAAAAAAAAGAAAAAACCCCAGGCAAAGAAGAGGGCAAAATCCCCAAATTTTCCAAAAATGAGGAAAAAACTCACGTGGGAGAAACTCACAGCTAAAACCCAAAGCACTCGTGTAGCACAAAAAGTCAAAAAGCATTCCAAAAAATAAAACAAAAATCAGAAAACAGGCAAGAGTCCCGAAAAAACTTCAAAAAAACACAGACAAAAATCCGTGGCGCAATGACATGGAACAAAAACTTGGCAAGGGATGACATTCAACAGAGAACCATCGGAGCGTAGGAACAATCTTGCAATGACAAAACCTTGGCTGGGGTTTTAAAAACAAGTTTAGAATAAAATGGGAAACACTGCGCCCAGGGGCCCGGTTGGGATTGGCTTCTGGTGGGTGGGGAATTCAAACTGGCCACCAGATGGCAGCGTACAGGGGGAACGTTGGGTAGTGTACCCAAGGCCCCGTCCTGCACATCGACGCAGGCAGGTCAGGCTGGGTTGTACACCTTTACCTGTCCACGTGGGGTTCTGCCCCTTCGCGTATTTCCTCACTAATATACTTAAATGGAAGAAGACATAATGACTAAATCAAATTTTATCACCTGGGTGTTATTTTGCACCTTAAAAAAGCCCCTATCAAAGATGAAAAAGCTTCATACCTTCAAGTATTCCTTAAATAGGGAATGGCGTGACAGGGAAGTATGGAAAAAAAAGTACATGTTTTTCCACACTAACCGGCGGTAGTCGTGCATCAGCGGCGCGTGAGCCTAGCGCTGCATTTGGAAAAAAGAACTCGAGCGGATTTTGGGCAGCAGTGACCGGTGGTCTCCTATTCAAATGAATGGCAAAGTAGCGCCCTAACTTTGGAGATTTTGAACAGGACTGTTGGGTATTTTGAAAGAACTGCCGCGCACCCGAGGCTGCGGTGTGAAAAACGACAGAACACACCCCCACCCCACAACACACAACACCAACACCAACAACACACATACACACACACGCCCACACACACCACAAACCACACACACACACACACACACACACCTGAAACAAATTATTTGTTGGGGGAACATAAAAAATTTTGGAAATATTTTCCCTCCAATTTATTATGCTACCCTTAGCAAGAAAAGTTTTTTTTGATCCATTAAGGTCAATATGTTGGATCAACATTACATGAAGTAAATGGACCAAAATACAAGGGGGACAGCCAACAAACTTTTTAAAAATTATTTTAACCTTAAAAGAAAGGGGTTAAACCCTCATACCCTTTTTCATTTGCTCCAACATATTTGGGGTTGGGCTGGGTAAAACCCTCATGGGGAGTTACGCAGTATTTTTCATTTATAGATCAAAAAAGCAACTTCTTGCTAAATTAGCATGTTATAAGTTTGGATGGGAAATACTTTCCCAAAAATATATTTATGTTCCCACAACAAAAATTGTTCTGGATTGTTCAACACATCTTATTAACTGTATAAGACAAGACTTGTCAACAAGCAACAAATAAGCTTGCTGGGTCGAGCGAGTTGAAAAGTGTACCGCAGAAAATGTCATACAGCTCAATGGCAAATTACTGGAGAGATGCACACACACACACACACACACACACACACACACACGTACCTTGAATGTAAACATGTTCTGATTTTTATTTCATCTTATAACCTCGTGCCAAACCCCACACCCCACCGGATTCTGAACCCTGTACTGACAAGGAGTCAAGCCAAGAAGTCAAGTCAAGTCAAGCAAAGAACGATATTATTAAGATAAGGGACTGCAGCAAGGTAAGAAGAGAAGAGAAGAGAAGAGAAGAGAAGAGAAGAGAAGAGAAGAGAAGAGAAGAGAAGAGAAGAGAAGAGAAAATAAGAGAAGAGAAGAGAAGAGAAGAGAAGAGAAGAGAAGAGAAGAGAAGAGAAGAAGAAGAGAAGATAAGAGAAGAGAAAGAAGAGAAGCGAAGAGAAGGGGAAAGGGTCTGCATTAGGTCTCAACTTTTTTTGCTGTAGGGGTTTAAGCTCACTAGGCTAAGCTGAGGTCAGGAGCAAATTGGGGTCATAACCAAAATGAGCAATAAGCAGCCTGTAGTTGTCAAAGTAGTTTCATAATTGAAGTTGAATGGCCATTTATGTTTTTAGGCAGAAAACAGTAAACAATGTTATTTTCAATTCATAATTTCAGTAGACTTTCATTTCATGGTTATAATGTGTTAAATATAATGTGACCAAAGTCAAGTGAATTGCAATCGTACTGTACCTATCACACAATGAGTAAAATTGTGCACCATCAATTTAACCTCACTGACTGTCTACTAACATTCGGGATCTTTTCATTTCATTGGTAGTTAGTTTAGGTGTCTTGGTTTGTCTATAGGTTTCATTTGTAACAGTATAAATCAGGAATGAAAAACCATGTCTTATTTCAAGGCATTTATGTGTATAGTGTGTGTACTGTGTGTGTGTGAATGCGTGTGTTTAAAGCGATGGTTTCGGAGTAGAATCATCCTAATGCCTTTTGAACCGGACACCCATCCACCTTTAACACCGTAAGTGTTTTTCTGCCGCAGACGTACAGCAACAGAGTTGGCCGTGTTATTCGAGTGTATATTCCGGTTAGCTTGACTCAAGCGCATATGGATACTGGGCACCGTCTCCAAACTTTCCCCACAAAAATAACATGTCATACACCAAACTCTGCAGTAGCACAAAATATGGTCTGTACTCCCTAACGAAGCATTTGGGAAGTTTTTGGGAAATAGTCAGGAGTTTAGTATTATCAAAAACCAAGCGAATACTTCTCTTCTGCCTAAAGCTGTGCCAACGTACTTCCGTCATATGAGACAAGCCCGTAAAAGTCCTTCAGGAAACTTCCAGACGAGAGTTAAAATAGTTTTCACTGAATTGTGATAAGGCTTATATTTTTCAAGGAAATACTTAAAAGATATTTCAAATCTTAACCTACTATACAATTAGACAATGATTTTCGTTATCAATACTGATGCTGAATCACTTTTCCATTGTGCATATTATACGTCGTTGAGGACACACTACATGCTTGTCCTTAGATGACGGAAGTAACGTTGGCGCAGCTTTAAGCACAGAGAACTATTCGGCTTGTGTTGATAATAAATAAACTCCTGGACTATTTCACCCAAACATTCCAAATGCTCGTTTCGTGAGTACAGACCATAGTTTGGTGCTACTGCAGAAGTTTGGTGTCATGACATGGTTATTTGTTTGGTGGGGAAAGTTGTGGAGACGGTCCCAGTATCCATATGCGCTTGAGTCAAGCTAACCGGGAATAAACATCATATAACACGCAACTCTGTTGATGTAAGCCAGCGGCAGAAAACATTTCGGGTGTACAGGTGGATGGGTTTGTCACGGTTCAAATGGCATTAGGTGATTCTACTCCGAACCATCGCTTTAAGTGTGTGTGGTGGGTGTGTGTGTGTGTGTGCGTTAGTGCATGTGCGTGTGCGTGTGTGTTTGTGTGGGTACGTGTGTGTGTGTGTGTGTGTGGTGTGGTTTTGGGTGTGTTCTGGTGGGTGGTGTGCATGCGTGTGTTTAAGTGTGCCGTACCGTGTGTGTGTTTTTAATCTTAATGTGTTTCCTGTTGTGACAGTGGTGGTGTATGCGGAACCGATGTCCCCACGGAAGGCACATTGTGTCCTGCCTTCGCTGCCCTGCATGCGTGTGTGTGTGTGTGTGTGTGTGTGTGTAATTACGTGGTGTGTGGTGTGTGGGTGTGTGTGTGTGTGTGTGTTGTGGTTGTGTGTGTGTGTGTGGTGTGCCGCAAACTTGCCACTTTTCGCGATATTCCCGTTTTGAAATCAAAAAGGTAATTTCTGTGAATCGGAGCAGATTCGAGAAAAAAATATTTGGGGGGTGGGGGGTGGTGCGGGGTCGAGCGAGTTGAAAAGTGGACCGCAGAAAATGTCCATAACAGCTCAATGGCAAATTAACTGGGAGAATCACACACACACACACAACACACACACACACACACACACACACACACACACTACACACACACACACACACACACACACACACACACACACACACACACACACACACCTTGAATGTAACATGTTCCTGATTCTATTAATCTTATTACTCTGCCAAACCCCACACCCCACCGGATTCTGACCCTGTACTGACAAGGAGTCAAGCCAAGAAGTCAAGTCAAGTCAAGCAAAGAACGATATTATTAAGATAAGGGACTGCAGCAAGGTAAGAAGAGAAGAGAAGAGTTGTGTGTGTGCTTGTTGTGTGTTGTGTGTGTGTGTGTGTGTGTGTGTGTGTGTGTGTGTGTGTGTGGTGTGTGTGTGTGTGTGTGGTGTTGTGTGTGTGTGTGTTGTGTGTGTGTGTTGTGTGTGTGTGTGTAGTGTGTGGGTGTGTGTGAGTGAGTGAGTGGAGTGAGTAGTGAGATAGTGAGTGTGTGTGTGTGTGTGTGGTGTGTGGTGTGTGTTATCTTAATGTCTTTCCTGTTGACAGGTTGTGGTGTATGCCAACCATGTCGCCACGGGAAGCTAACACATTGTCCCTCCATTTATCAAACTTGCGTAGAAAACCATCCAGAATGAGCGCAGATCTTGTTTAGCGACGAAGCTCACTGTGAGATTTACTAAACATGTGTACCTCCTCCAATCCAATGTTAAGAGCGAGCGGCTGTTGATAAATTCCAGCGTCTGAAAAACCATCATAATTAGAATAATCTTCACCTTCCTCTGAAACAACGGGAAGGAGACCACACCACCTGAGTTTTTGCGACAAGAAGAACGCAAACTGGCTAAAACATCCATGTGTCCTGGTTGATTGACAGCTTGAAAAAATAGGCTTTACGCGAGGTAGACAACAAAAATCACACGTAGAAATAATCCACAGCAGCAGTCCAACCAGTGGGTTTCTGGTTTCTCAATATGTAAGGGGTAGAGATTGATTTCCCAAATACTTACAATGAATTGTTCGATGGGAATACCCTTTAGCCACTAAATAGATGTCTAGAAAGTGTTATCGACTACACACGGTCAGGTGTGTATCTTGATAGTTTGTGCGTATGGCGAAACTCAAAACCGCATGATTATTACTGTATGTATTGATTGATGAACTCCAGCCTGTTTAAAAAGAAGGACGTCGGTCATTGATTCCACGACTGAATCTACATTTCCCAATACGCGGGCTGTATATTGCACAATTATTCACACATCACGTCAAATCACAAATTTGAAGTCTCTTGGCAGTTGTTGACCCTATGCCAAAATTTAACGCAGCGCTCCCCAGGAAGGGTGCACCAATACAAACAGGTAAAAGTTCGGGCTTTATATAGCCAAAATATACGCATGTAAAAACCATTTTGTAAATATGTAGGATCACATATTTATGATAGCCTAATGAGTTGTTGCGCTACAAACTGCTGATCAAGTTGGTGATCATAGTTATCTCACGAATCCAAACTTGAAAACGCGGGCGTACAACCGTCCTGAGAGTTAGTCGTAGGATTTCCACTTCTTTCCTGGCGCTTCCACGATGAGATTTGCTAAATGGCCAACCTGTAGTAGTAGAAAAAGAACTGTACGCACGACATATCCTACAATTCTCGTCGTATGCTGCTTTGATAAATGAGGGCCAGTGTTGTCCTGTCCTTTGCTAATCTACATGTGTGTGTGTAACGTACGTGTGTGTGGTGTGTGTGTGTGTGATTGTAATGTGGGTGTGTGTGTGGTGTGTGCCGCAAACTTGCCACTACCTTTTTTTTCGGCGAAAATTCGCCATTTTGAAAATCGAAAATGGGTCATTTCCTGTGAATCGTTCAGATTTCCGAGCAGAGAGAAAAATTTGGGGGATGGGGGTCGAGGCCGGAGTTGAAAAAGTGTACCCGCAGAAAATGTCATACAGCTCAATGGCAAATTACTGGAGAGATGCCACCACCCAACCGACAATGACAACGTTTGACCAATCACAGTATTCGTGTGTTTGTCGGCACAAGCCAATAAAA
Source organism: Engraulis encrasicolus (assembly GCF_034702125.1). NCBI lineage: Eukaryota > Metazoa > Chordata > Actinopteri > Clupeiformes > Engraulidae > Engraulis > Engraulis encrasicolus. The sequence goes on from NC_085869.1 coordinate 14,422,146, forward strand.
AGAACGACACTAGCCTCAAATCTAAGTCCTGCCTTTGCTTCATACTTAGAAAGACAGTGCAAAACCTGGTTTCTGGTCGGCCTGAGCTGCGTAGCTATCAAATTTCGGTAGTTCTATAGAAATGCACTAGAACCGTTTTCTGATTATGAACATGGGCCCAGCGCGACTCTGACACAGAATAAACGTTCTCCCAGAGGAGTTGTGAGGGAGTTGTGCCCGAACCATCTTCCCCAAAATCCCTGAAGATTGGTGCCGTCTTTGCGATGAAGATCTAAGCCTACAGGTAGGCTCTAAACTCGTAAAAAGTAATTTATTCTCAATAAAACGCCCCTGCGAAAGCTTGCGTCACAACGCTTCCACGTGTTTTCCTGATACTCTTGTTGGTTTCGGTTAATGATTTGAAAATGCCATTTTAAGCTTAACAGTTTGTTCGCCTGTTCTCAAAGGTCCTCATGATTTCTGCGCGAAGTCTCGAATCCAACTTGGGAACAGTTTAGCCGGGAGAGTGCGCTACAGGGGAAAAAGGCTAAAGTAGAAAAAACAGGTGAAGAAGCGCATGTAGACTACGCGAGGCATGCAACATCGGTTGCAGGCAGCTTCTAAAGCGCACGAGAGGGAGAGGGAGAAGGCTGGGCCAGTCAGTCTAGCGTTTGACACGAGACAAATTGCAATAGTAGGCCAAATCATTCCAAGTTTTAAGTAATCTGATTCCCTAGTATATCTAAATGACCTAAAAAAAAAAAAATCGTACGATATTTAGAAATTTGGAGCGTTCCTAATCATTTTTTTCTTACAGGGAGACATTAAAAGAGATACTAGGTGAATAGGCTAAAATTTGAGTAGTTTGAGTAAAACTTCAGTAGCTAATTCAAAGTTGTCTGAAATATGATGATTAAATACGGTATGCATGAGATGACAACCAGGCAAGTGTTGAGGGGGTGTTAGGAGACTGATGAGAGGAGGGGTGCTTAGTGTCATTTGGGGGCATTTTGGCCTATTTTATTTTTTAATAGGCCTACTAAGGGGTTTTGATGAGGTCCAATGGGGTGTTGGGGGAAAACTTAATATGAGAACCACTTCTCTATCATGATAAAAACCTATTTTATCTATCTATCCATCTACCCAACCCCACATCAGACATGGACAGCTAAGTCATGGAGTAAGGTTGGCAGATCTCATGTTCACTCTCCCTTGGTCGCTAATAACTACGGGATGCTCAAAATTCACCATTTAAAGACTTTTTTAGATAAACTACTCTCCCCCCTAGTCTGAGACTGTTTATACAAGACCATCCACTGCCCACAAACACATACGTGCGCACGTCCATGCGCATGCATAGCACTACGCACGCCCGCCCCGATGACTGATGTCCATGTGTATTTTGTTTATCTGTACCAGTGAAGAATACAGTGACGCATGCAGCCCCTGTGTGGACATCCCTTCATTCTGTCAGCTACACAACGCAGATGAACCCGTAACCCGCCCCTCACCGCCGCGCCGCACTCTTGTCACCTTTTTCACCCTTGACCTGTTTGCATGCCTGGTATTTATTGTGTGTGTGTGTGTGTGTGTGTGTGTGTGTGTGTGTGTGTGTGTGTGTGTGTGTGTGTGTGCTATCTTAATGTGTTTCCTGTTGGACAGGTGTGGTGTATGCCAACCATGTCGCCACGGAAGGCTACACATTGTGTCCTGCCTTCGCTGCCCTGCATGTGTGTGTGCCCCGTGTGTGCCCCGTGTGTGCCCCGTGTGTGTATATGTGTGTGTGTGTGTGTGTGTGTGTGTATGTGTGCGCGCGTATGTGTGTGCAGGTCTATGTGTGTGCTTGCGTGCCAGCATGTGTGTTAATTGGGGCACTTTGTAAGAGTGTGTGTGTGTGTGTGTGTGTGTGTGTGTGTGTGTGTGTGCGCCCGTGGCCGTGCCCGTGTCTGTGCGTACATGCATGGTTCATGCATATGCACATGTCCATGCATGTTTGTGTGTGTGTCTGAGTGTGCATGTGTTTGTGGTGTTTGCTGCTCTCTGCTGGTACTATGTTGATACCACATGCATGTGTGTTCTTGCTGACTGCCACTGCCACCTCCGTTACAATACAGGCAGGCAGGTGGTGTACCACTATAAAGTGCAACTCCCCTACAGACTGACTGTCACCTCAGTTACAATACAGGCAGGTGGTGTACCACTCTGAGGGGCAACTCCCCTACAGGTGTACCACTATAAGGGGCAACTCCCCTACAGGTGTACCACTAAAGGGCAACTCCCCTACCACCAGTAGTCTAGTACTTGCCACCTCAGTACAGGCAGGCAGGTGTACCACTATAAGGTCCAACTCCCCTACAGGTGTACCATCTAAGATTTAGACCAGATTCATTCTGGCCACCTTGTGGATTCCATGTCACTCTCTTAATTGTGAAAACAGAAACTATGTGTGATTTACTTGGGAAGTCATAATTGCAGAAATTCCACTTCATCTGCCACTGTAGAATAACCTACCCCGTATATTATGACTTGCTGTACACACTACAGAGGTTGCATACTACTCAGTATATTATGACTTGCTCTACACACTACAGAGGTTCCATAGGGTCATTCCAGTTGGAATCAGCAAAATACTAAACAGTATAATACCCTACCCAGTATATTATGACCGTACTATTGCCGTACAATCAACACAGGTCTACCACTTCACTATAAGTTTCCTGTATTAGGCCGCGATCACACAGACCGCGGATTCTCTGCCTACAATCTGCGATGCGTGTCTGGCTGATTAATTCAGAAGTGACCACACTGAGCACAGATCCACTGCCCATTCGAATGCGGTGACTAGGCAACGTAACGACTCAACTGTCACTTGCAACGTTGCCTAATCGATGGTGTTGTGTCATTGAATGTCGTGAAAACATACACAAAATGCCTTGTCCATTCATCTATGTCAAATGAATAGAAGACAAGCTCTTTTTCTGGCTGTCAACGTTCGATAGTGCATCTGATATGAATGTTGATAACGGTGTCCTATCCAACATTTGGCAATCCGCCGTGGGTTTTCCGCCTTGAGTTGAACATTTTCAACTCGATCAGCACGGCGCAAGGATAGGCAGAGAATCCGCAACCCGCCTTTCGCTGATATTAGACGCATAATCCGCTCATTTTCATTGACAAACAATAGAACACATCCACCTCCTACTGTAAAATCCGCGGTCTGTGTGATCGCGCCCTTAGTATTCATTCTGGGTGACCTTCCAGCTGGTTTTCGTGTGTTTCATTCTCTCTTGTGATTTCATCTGGTTTACAGTCAACAGAGCTGTTGTTCATGTAGCCTCCATTACACTCCCTCTATCGTGACAGCAGCAGCAGCAGCTAACTAAACTCCTCCGGTTGGTTGTAATGTCATAATTCCAGATATTCCACATCGCTGGCCACACCTTTACAATCAGGTAAATCTCTGCACTTCCTCCTGCTGCAAGAGACGGTGAGGTGCGTGATGGGATTTTACAGTGAAACAGACAGACAGACGTGAGAGACGGTGAAGTCAAATGGGATTTTGCCAGAGCTAATTGAAAGATTGGATCGAATACTATATTGAGAAATTGGAATAAGCTTTCAGATAAATGGCGTTGTGTGAGTGTTGAGAATCTGCCAAGCCAAGGAAACATTTCACTCTGACTGCTGAAGCAGTAAACTGTAAGGTAAGACACACTTTGCAATACAGTTACTACACCATTGGACAGAAGAGGTGTATTGAATCAATACATACACGTATAACATTTATTGAAATATCATTACTATGCGTGGGTATGTATTTGTGTATTAACACTAGAACTACCACAAAGGGGTCAATTGACCTTTTTACCTAAAAGACCCTCAAGAGGGTCATTTGACCCTTTGGACTCCCTGCGGACACTCCTTTTCTTTTGGAAATGTGGCTGTTAGCAGCTCACAGCTGTCATTTGAGTCACAGAGGGTTAGGGTTGTAAAGAGGAGGATACTGACACCCTCAGAATTGGAAACCCAGTCTGCACAGTGTTGGCTACTTATACGTTACAAAATGATACAGTTTTTCTCGATTGGTTTGGCTAATTTCTCAAAACTGAGATGACATTCTCAAAACAACACGAACAAATCTCCAAACCAACTTACAATTTCCCACAACAGAATGGCATTTTTCATTGCTTTCATCAAATTTCAAATGCTTTGTACATGTCTCAAAAGTTTGGTGCATCTCCGCAGATGGCTATACAAGTACCCTACAGTTGACACATTTAGCATACATTTACGACATTTTCCAAATAAATTGACCTTTCTTATCTAAACAAATTTGACAATTCTCAGTCTAATGGTTGCCCTCTCCAAAACATGTCAGCATGATTTCATTGTGTGAGTCATCATATGCAAAGTAGTCTACACAATTGTCAAAACAGTCAGGACATAATATTTTAAGAATTTCTTTACTGTAAACAGTAAATTCATGACAGTGTTCAACAGGTCAGATGGTATTGTAACTGCACTGATAAAAAGGATTTTGAGGGGCAGTACATTTCACTGACAAAAAAAATGATATTTTTTACCCCAACAAATAAGGTTGCTGAGGTTACTCTGATGCAAGGGGTATAATATACTCACTCTACCTATAAATAAGGAGTAGGACTTAGTACTGGTGAGAAATGACTAAACTATACCTAATTTGCATTCATACGCTATAACTAATACTAATGGCTAGTGTCGAAACTACCTATAAATGACTAAACTTTACCCAATTTACATTCCAACACTGTAACTAATACTAATTGGCTAGTATGATCCAAACCGTCTCTGTCAAAACTACCTATTGAAATTGGTTAAGGCCCGCAATGCGCATTGCTTTCTGGGACTTCATTGGAAGAAGAATCAACCGACGACTGTGGTGAGCCTCGCAGCGGATGAAGTTAACTTCCGATGGACGGGACAAATTCAGAAGGTAAGCTGGCCAGTCGTGCATTAAACATGGGATACAAAACATGAACAATGATCAAAAGGAAACTAAATCACGCTAGAATTGTAGTTGGCTCGTAATAACTGTCTGACTGTGACTCAGGCAGCTGCTATCAGCAACTTACTGGGCAGACAGACAGGTCAATGGACCTGTAAGCTGCCGTTCAAACTTCGTTTGGAGAAGGCAACAAGTATGCCCTGTGTTAAAGATGAACGGGATAGCACTACCAATTTCAAAATGTTGTAGAATGAAACCCACTGCAGCCAAGTTTTTTTTTCCATTCTCAAATGTTGCCTTGTTGGCTAGTTTTGGCGCGCAGACTGGGACTGGCTGCTGGTGGGGACCTGACCTCGTGTGTCGTTCTACAAATATTTGTTGCCGAAATGTTCCATCCACTGTTTTGCGCTGCCACTGCCACTTGATGCTCTGCATCACGCGGAAAGCACGGAGGAGAAAATTCTACAAGATAGCCTCCTTTTTTGCTTTCACCACAAGGCTGTAGTGTGATAATCTTACAAGTTACATGCACCTAAAGGACTGTGCTCGTAGACAGACTACGAACGGCACATTACTTCACTATTTCATTCTCCACAATAAATCCATTCAACATGGAACGGCTACGTTTGTAGCTGGTCACTGAATCCTTCGTAAGTCTTTCAGCAGTTCCCGTCGCGAATCGTCCTCTTTGAATGTTGTTTTAAAAATGTGTAAATTCCTATGGTCACCAAGTTTTCAAATCAATGAAATGCGCGACGAAATGATTCATATCAACTGTCAAAGCAGTGTGCGTAAACAGTCATCATTCTGGGATGCCTCCGTGCCGAGTCAACTAAAGACTTTTTGTATAATTAATCATAATCGTAGGCCTAGACATTCTTAGTTTGAATGACAGTTTGAAGAGGGGGAGCGAGACAGACGGTGTGTGCATGCCGGGTGCCTGCCTGTGTTACTGGGAGGGAGAGGGGGAGCGAGAGGAATCGATCATCAAATAACTTTTTAAACAACGCTACCCTAGACATGCTAAATCCTGCTGAGAATAAACGTTAACAAAGGATCAATCCCTTAACATTGTGAGGAGACATTGATTAGTTTGTTGTAAATGTATCATAGTAAGTAGTCCTATGTAGACCAACACGCCCTTATGTTACTCTGAGTAGTGGTGAGTAGGAGGTTTTTGGCGAGGGGACCTCCCAATGTGATCATCCACGGTCATAACATCACCTAACATGAAGTCAGTTATTTTTTGTTGGACGTTGCAAACTCAATCTCAGGGTTAGTTTTGACAACGATAGTTTGATAGTTGCTTTCATAGTTGAAGGACTCGCTATGAACAAGACACGCGCAGGTTCCATAAGTAGGCTACAGCCCTTCTCTCTCTCTCTATCTCTCTCTCTCTCTCTCTCTCTCTCTCTGTCTCTGTCTCTGTCTCTGTCTCTCTCTCTCGCTGGTCTCCGCAGTTCGCGCACACACTTCAGTTGTACCGAAATGATAACGTTTGACATTAGGAAGGGCAGTCCAACGAAAAAGAGACCGGTAGCCTATATTTTCACAAACTAGTATAAAAAAAGTGAAACAAATGCTTCAAAACGGATAGCAATTGCAAGGAGTAGAAATGTTTACATAAGAATCGAGTGTAAAAGTACAACTTCTTAAACTTAATCCATGTCAAATTATTCACAATGTTTTGTGCATAATGAAGGTGTTCTGCTTCTGCCTACTGCAGGAGTTGAGAAAAGGCAGTTACTGTTTATCTCTCATGTAAGCTACAGCCTATTGGTGGTGTGTGGGCAAGTCATATTAATGACTAAGAATGACTTACTTGTAACTTAATTGTTATGTGCTTTTAATTTGTGTTTCAGGCAGTGGTGTTGCATCTTTTATATGCATGGTTGTCCTGAAGTCATTCTGGAACAGGTAAGTCGCCGACTGAAGAAAAAATAAACAGACTTAAAGGCCATAACACTGTCATGTTATTTGTTTATGAATAGCCATTTTCACTCACTCAGGCTTGCTGTCCTTGTTGCACTGTGCACTGGATGGTGGCAGAGTAGATTTTGCAACTAAATAATAAACTCATATTTACAGTTAGTACTATTATAACTAATATTGCAATTTGCGCAGTCATAGAGAATATTTTGAATTTGCTGGTGGTGGTAAGAATCAGTGAAAAAGATTTATGACTGGGCCGCATGAATTATGGAAAGAGACTGCCAAATACATTTCACAGTGCACCTTTGAGGTCAATAGATCCCTTTACTGTTTGCATACAGATGTGACATAATCAAGCTGCGCTCTCATTGTTGGAGCACAATGGACCATGTATGCACATTTGTAAAGAAACTAGCCAGGTGTTATTTCTGAAATAAGCAAATGGATGGTCACGATAACTTCAGATATGAAGTGGAACCGCTCATTCCTTATGGTGGCCTCAGTCCGGTCGTTCTTAAATTTCTTGAAACAAACTCCTATGTTCTGAAACAGCCTATTCCCGTAGAATAGCGTAACAAGTGTTCTTTTTAGGGTCTCTATTTTAAAAAAAAAGGATGGCAGGTCTTCTCTCTTTAGGGTCTGCACTGTCTCTGTGTGTGTTTGAGTCAACAATGCGTGAGCAGTCTGATGACTTAACTTCTATGTGAAGCTGTCAAGAGCTGTGTAGAGGGCAAATACACTGTGGATTGGTCACAACTGTTACTAATAACTCAACCCCTTTACTTTTTCAGCTCTAGACAGATGACCAAAACAGACCATAGAATGTACCTTTAAAGAAAAAAGTTTAACCAATGAGTATTCTTAATAGTGTATCTTGTCCCAGGGTTGTGTTCAGGTGCGTGACAACTGACAACATTGAGAAGACCCAGGAGCGGGAGAAGGGCAGCCTGATGAAAGAAGGCGACAGTGTTCTGTGGTCACACCTGAGATGATCGTCCTGAAGAGGAACGAGAGGAGATACTGGGCATATAAATACAGGCACTGTACGTTGTTTTTCTGTCCATTATCTTTTTACTCTTTTTGGCATACTGTATTTCACTCGCATATGTAGTAATCAGTTATTGTTAAAGGGTCATCACAGTGGAGGACAATCATGAAAAGGTTGAGGACTTCACTGTGCCCATCCCTGAAGTCCCTCCACTCGTTGCAGCAGCTCTTTCCACCATACTACCATGCTCTGGGTTGTCCCTGCCACCATCCACCTTTTGGGTCATCCGTGCCGCCAGCCATCACCGTGCCTGCAGCGCCTGGGTCATCCGTGCCACTCCCCACCATGCTGCCAGCCATCACTGTGCCTGCAGCACCTGGGTCATCCCTGCCACCATCCACCGTGCCTTCAACGTCCACAGCACCTCCGGTCTCTGTGAGCCAGTTTGCAGCTCTACTGACCTCTCCAGTATACAGTATGCTGTAATTGCTAATGGTTTCTCTGAGTGGCCTGACCGGTTAATTGTCCCGTATCCCAACTATTTACCACTAAACAAGTGATTTTGTAATAAGTAGGAGATCTTTGTAATGTTATCAGTATGGTTGGACTCTGATGTTTCACTGCTGTATGTCTTTCCTCAAAGAGTAAACCGAATTCTGAGTATTCTTGGATTTAGTCTTTGAAAAGTAGAGCAGCCCGTTTGTTTGAAACTGTTGCCCTGGACACCAAATAGACTGGAACTGATATCCTTTTTTAAAAGAAACTGGTATCCTTTTTATGTGTGCAGTTTAAAAGGTAGAAACAGCATACACTGATGTGCCTTTATCAGTAACAAAGTGAAAACGGAACAAAATTTGACTATTTCGGTCAAAAACTGCTACAAATTCTACATATTGTTTTTATATAAACCTAGTTCTGGAGGAAGTCTGAGAGTTATTGACAGTTGCCATGTCAAAGCTTCCGCCTTCGCGTAAATTTAAATCCCACCTTCCCTCCTTCCCCCTGTCATGCGCAAAGGCTATCCTAATTGTCCCAGCACCTCCCCCCTACTCCCTCATCTCACTGGATCACCCAGCTACATGTCCCCTACACTTATGGAGTGGAAGCGGATCTCGTGCCGCATGATCTCCGCAGGGTCCCAGGACAGAGGCCATCGAATCGAGTTATGCCTATTGGACTATGGTTACCATAACTCCAGGGCAAACTCGTGAATTTAAATGGTCCTGTTGTTAATGTTTGTTTACTTTTTGTGAGATAAACTGAAACATTGAGTATCTGCTCATTTTTCACATTTTCCTGTTGGCGATATCCCTTTAAATAAAACATCTTGGTTGATATGCACAGGTTTGTTGTAATTGTAATTTCCCTGGTGGACGTTTGCACAACACAGTAGAGGCAGAAAACACTGATTGTTAAAAAGTAACTTTTTAGTTTTTCTCAAAGTTTATTTTAATTTTAAATGATATACTTTTATTTTTACCTAAGTAGATTCTTTCAATGGTACATTTACTTGTGATTGAGTACAATTTCAACAGAGTAATTATTCTGATTACTTTATTGTTGTGTTTTTCTTATTCCTATTAACCAGAGGTGAAAAGAGTACTAAAATATTTTACTCAGAGTAAAATATTTTAGTACTCTTTTCACCTCTGGTTAATAGGAATAAAAATAACACAGCAATAAAGTAATCAGAATAATTAGCAGTTGATAAATAAGCAGTAATACTAAAAGGGCTCCATGAAAACGAGTAAACGTTAACCCTTTTTTATCAGTAATAGGTGTTAATAAAAAGCTACATGAAATGAGTCAATTTTAACCAATTTTTAACAGTAACAAGTGGGTAATAAAAAAGCTACCTGAAATGAGTAAACGTTAACCTATTTTTATCAGTAATAGGTGTTAATAAAAAGCTACATGAAATGAGTACATTTTAACCAATTTTTAACAGTAACAAGTGGTGATAAAAAGCTTCCTGAAATGAGTAAAATGTTACCCCATTTTTACCAGTATTTTTTACTTTGATGTGGTCAGTATAACAGAACTTCTGGAATTGGTTAATCTTAACTGAATATGTAGGGGTACGTAATACTCTATTTAGGACTGTGGAAATCCTTACACCAATTAAATTGAGTAAATCCTATAGATCTCTTTTTACAGTGTGTATAGTGTGTAGAAAATAATTTTACAACCATGTGTACAGTTTCCTCTGTTATTTGGCTAATTTCTTGACATTTTTTCAAATGGCATTCTGTGGAAGGAATTTAGTTTCGACACATGGGTAAACTGTTTTTGGAGTGATATGAGTAAGTGATGAGGATCCATGGCGTTATGATGAACCATCCAGTTTATTTTCACAGAATGACTCAATGAATGAAAATGAGCCAAACCAATTGAGAAGGATATATGCCATTTTTATGGTACTGACTATTTCTGTGGGAGAAGGTTTAGTGCTGATGCAAGAATGAGCTGTTTTGGGAGGTATATGACATTTTGCTATCTGAACTGTTGTGCAGAAGTGTAAGAATGTTTAGCCAAATGTCCCAAAATTTAGAGAAATGTCATCTCGGTTTCAAGAAATTAGCCAAACTAATCGAGAAAAACTGTAAACAATGAATAATTGACTTACCTGCACATACTGGTGCTACAGCTCTTACTCTGCCAGTATTTATATCAACTGATACTCTGTATATTTGTTTCATAGCTATTCGTTTCTGGATCGGATTGGTCAAATAGATTAGTCACCTGCAATGTGGAACTCTCCTCATTTGTTAGGGGTCATTCCACGCCAAATCTCCGAATCATCCCGCACGACCATCTCAGATTTGGCAGAAAAAAATCAAGGAGGTTCACAAACTTCCCAATAGGAAAAGTGCAAAATTATAGCTCTCAACTCCTCATAGTTTTGTCATTAAAAATGTTTTTGTCAGGTACCCCCCTGACTCGTTTGGAACAGACTTCTCAGAGAGCCCACTTTCAGAGTGTTGTATCTAAAAAAACTACTTTAAGTAGGTCCTTATGAATTTCAAGCGGTAACATTTCGAACATGTACTTGTGAAATGTGGATTTTCACACATCCTCTTGTCATTTACCACCGTTTTCTGGGGGCTTAAAGTTGATAGAAAAATTCTCACCTTTGAATTTGTGGGCATCTTTGAAGGACTGTGGTAAGTGCAGTTTTAAAGACAGAAGTTTGATATGGACAATGTATGTTCCCAACCATTCTGTGCATGTTGTGTTGAAAGACTGATCTTCTGCGATGAACAGTTTAGAAGATATGAAGTCTTAAAAATGGAAAAACTGAAACTTGGTGCCATCTTTGCCATGTCATTAAAAAAAAATGTCACGACTCACCACCTTATTATCAACAGTTTTGGAAAGATTAGATGTCTGTTCTTAACATATCCAAAAACTGTGATGGTATTCTGCCTCATTTGGTCACAATGATTTTTCAAAAACCCACTGTTCGGTGACTTCTATAGCTCCTATGAAAAATTGATATTAGTGGCATCTTCTCCATGTTATACAAAAGAAATGACAGAACTCACCACTATGACATTTACAGTTTTAGAAAGACTCAATGTCTGTTTTTAACATATCCAAAAACTGGGGTGGTGCTCTGTCTCATTTTTTAAGAATGGACTTGTAAAAACGGCTATGTGACATCTTCAGCTTGCTGCTCTATTGAGGTGGGGCCCCTGCTCAGATCTTTGCAGGCTACATGGGGGCCCTATCTACCAGTATTTGCCATGAGGCCCTATGTACAATTGTTCCGCCACTGTGAATGACTTGAGCAATTTGAGTCCAAAATTTTTGATACAAGATATTTGACTTGAGCATTTTCGACACACTCAATATAATATGGCAAAAAAGTAAAAGTGGCTGTTGACAAGAGTTTTTTTCAGCTTTTTCTGAAACTACATTTCAGTAAATCAAAGGTTATAGACGTGTGTAAACTTCATCTTTAGGCACTGAAAACCAAATACCGGAATAAAGTGATGAAATGTTGAATCACTGAAACATCCCCGTAGATTGTGAAACAAGTACATCCTGACTATCGCCACATCTCAATGCTTTTTATTACAATTCATAACAATCTTTGATAACTTGTTTACCAACTTTGATGCAGTTCTGAGGTCTGATGTGGATTATTTTAGATTGTGTATTAAACATTGTCTTTTATCATGTGAGTATACTTTCTACATTTGATTTGAGTTTCACTCTATGTATGCATCTAAGTCCACTTGAGCAAACTCATCAGGGTTAATGTATAACATCAAATATTAATGTTTGCATTGCTCAACTCTGTGACAAAGTTGACCCATGATGAGCATTCAGTCAGTATTGCAGTGGTCTAGCACCATGCTCAGGGTAGCTCAATCATGGTGATTGGAGGGGCCGGACAGCTGTTCAGTCAGGTTACCTCCTTACGAACAGTCTCCTCCTTTTGTATCATCAATGTTTTTTCTCTTCTCCATGATAATAAAAGTGTCCCACCCCCCAAAAAAAACCATGACAAAGGTGACCTGTTCATAGAACTTGGCCCCGCCCCAGTCCTAACCCTGACCGAGGAACCTAGCGCATTGTATTGGTTCATGGCAAAGGTCTGTGTGTTCAATTATTAGATAAGCACCTCCATTAGCAGAGCAAAGTTACAGAAGTAAAATATACATTACTGCAAAAGAGCCAGGGTGGCCCGAAATGTCACAAGATTAAAATGAAAAAATAAGAACGTCGGTGTTGCGATTCTTTTTTCATTATTTTTATCAAAATATTTTAACGGCTAAAAGAAATTTATTTTAAAAAATCATAAGCTGAAATAAAGTTTGGCAAACATCCTGTATCAAGACTATGTGTTAACAATGCTACTTTACCAATCAGAATGATTCAATTAATTTATCTCTACTGTAATTCAAGACTTACTTTACGGCATTATAGCAAAATATTAACTCCTACAGTGTTGAGGTTTAAACACATGGCCATAACCTTTAATTCACGAACATTTGTGATGCGATCTGGGAAAACCCGACGGATGTCGCCCTGACCGTTTCTCAGGAAGAGCGAAAATAGGTCGAGAAGTGATGTTTTCCTGAAATCGGTTTTTTCATTAAATTATTGTTGTTTAACATCTTGTCTATCATCTCTGAAAATATTTTGTCTGAAATCGCTGTTTTAATGTGTTAAAATGAAGATTGAAACGGCCCGATGTGTGGTGAGAGGGGAGGCACCCGTGAGCAGTCTGCCTGCGCAGCCAACGTGCTGACTACGCTTGTAGCGCAGGGGCGCGCGAGGTTGAGGGAAAAAAACATCAGAGTTTGTAGACTTGAAGGCTCAGAATTTACACATGTGTATTCACTCATTGTCAGCGCATCTGAGCAGTTAAGAATGCCTTCTGTCTCGATGAAGCAGAGTTTTCCCTTAAGTTATAGGTCTAAAGAAAGAAGGAACAATGAATTCAAAGAAACAGTAGGCGACATCTCTCCGTGGATCGGAGAGGTCGTCGAGCCCTGTGCATTTCAACTCCAGTCTCATGTGCCTCTTGCAGTTTATCACTACAACTGCGATTAGACTAGGCCTACTAAACGGCACTAGAATGTAGATTTCATTTTGTATTGGATAGCTCACATGCAAACCTAAAACTAAAGCGGCCGTGTGATTTATCTATAACGAAAAGTTTAATTTACTGCGCTGTGTCCTACTTGTTGTCATAATAAACGGTGCTGAATTGATGTAGATGTGAAAATATGTAGATGTGGTCAAGACAGGTCTTGTTAGGTTTCTGTAATTTAAAGAAGCCTCATCGGATCATCTCAGATGTGGAAGATTAAAATGCTTTTATTTAGAACCGTGCCAAATGAATGTGTTCAGTTCACACGTCTTCAGCAGTCCGTTTCCAGAGTCAATCTGAGATAGCCTACTCGGTGACGTTTAGTTCATGTCAGTCCTTTCCCGCGACGCATGGGACAGTGAAGAAGAGCGTGAAGAAAAAAGTTTCTCCTCTCGCTGTGCTGAATTGAGAGTCGTGGATTTGGTCATAACTGGCTCCCTAACACTGTAGAAGCGTCACTGGATCAACTCAGATGTTGAAAAATAATATATCTATGCATTTATGTCTCGCCTAACTAATGGGTTCAGTTAACACATCTTCAACAGTCACATTTCAAAGTCAAACTGAGATGCACCGGTGACTTTCACCCCAGTCTTTCAAATCACCTATAAGTCCTTCAAGCGATGCGCGAGATAGTGAAGAAGATAAGCGCGGAGAAAACATTCTCTCTTGTTATGTCTGTGCTGCCTGCTGCAGAGGGTAAAAAACAAAGCGGTCTTCACCGTACTGTAGCCTACTACAAGTCTATTCCGAGGCATGATGCGGCTATAGTAGCCTATGTTCCATAACACGTGCAGCTGGTGTTATGGAATCGCGCAAAACCAAGTTTTACCTCCCGAGCAGAGAGCTCATTGCACTTTTCCGAGACACACTGATAGTTCCCATTTTTGCATTTCTAACACATTTTGCTGATATTTTCGCTTCACACCCTAAACAGTAAAATGGCAGGTCCAATAGGCCTACACGTCATTCGTTTCTTTACCTGGTGGAATGCATAGGAACCTATTTTAAAATGGCAAAAGTTGGGCAGTAAATTACGAATAGGCTACATGACTATAGGCCTACATGACGAATGACAATTTAATTTGAAATTATATTCTATACACAGAGGCCAGTATGTAGCCTATAGACGACCCACAGTTAGCCAGTTTGAGGGTCTCTGGGAGAGAAAAAAAAGACCCCAGGAAAAGTAATGAAATTAGCCTATCGTTTAACAGATTTTAAAATAATTAACAGGCATGTGGTAGGTAGTGTTTGATGAGTGGCCTTCTGTTATTTACTATAATAATAATAATAATAATAATAATAATAATAATAATAATAATAATTAAAATAAAAATAATAATCTGAATATCAAAACCAAGTGCAATGTGCTAGGCCTACTCTTGCTTTTTTCCAGTGTTGTGTTGTCCTCAGAAGTAGTGCCATTAGATTCCAAATTTATTGAAGATAAATAAATGAGATTAATAAAATCTTTAAATGCTGCTTTCATTCAGGTAGCCTATTGTAATTCTCTAAATAGTGAAAATCATCAACACCATAGTGAGTAGTAGTTAAATCTAATGCCCCTTCACTTGAATAGAAGGTCGTTCTAAAGTCTGATCTCTAAATTCTTTCAAGTACATTTACTTTTGTTCAATTTTGCTTTACCAACATCAAGGTACATGTTATTCCAGAGACAATAGGAGGATTTTGTGTGGTTGGGAATCACTCCATTGCCGGTATCCCTCGCTGTAAGTAATCCAGTTACGGTGAGGGACTGGGGGCGGAGTCGCCTTTTATGATGAGCTACCTCAGTTGTGGTGATGGTTTGGGGGGTGGGGCTGTGCTATGCTCATGGATGAGAGCAAAATTCCACTAGAGACAATACAGAAGGAGGAGACTAATCTTTAAGAGGTACCTTGACCAAAAAACTGTTCTGCCCGTATCTCCCACCATCAGTGAGGCATCCGGAGCATCATATCAGGACGCTGCACTGCTTCCCAATAGGGTTTCTCTCCTGGAGTGATCCAAATTCTTGGTTGTTATCTGAGAGAGAAAGAGCTAATATCCTGCTTTTTTAAAAGAATACCTATGCTGTATTACAGCTGATCAAAGAAAACAATTCTTACACATCGAAAGTTTAGGAACATTACATTGAATTGATGTGGATTACAATTGGTCTCACAAACTAATGTAGGCTACGAAAGATGATAATAATAATCAAGCACTGAATGAAAAACTAATTATGATAATGTCTCCATTGGGGATTAGAGTGTCCCAAATACTTAGAATGGCTCAATTAAACAGAGTATCCCAATAGCTATAATATTAATAATAATAATTACTAATATGATCATAATGATTATCCATAAAAATGTGCTATCCATGTGCGTGTTGAAACAAGGATGTTTTTTGTTTGTTTCCTTAGTTGTTTCTTTGACTCTAACTCAAAACTAAACACATTATGTAAATAAATCAAAGAAAAAATAGCTGCAATACCTATTCTGGCCACAATCCTCCATACTCAACTTCACATTTTCCTAAGTTGCAATACCTACTCTGGCCACAAGTGCCTTGCATAGTTGCAATACCTTCTCTGGCCACAATCGCCTTGCATAGTTGCAATACTCACTGTGGCCACAATCGCCTTGCATAGTTGCAATACCTCCTCTGGCCACAATCTCCATACTCAACCTTTGGAGTGCTTTTTCTCAGAATTCCTCCGAACGACTAAGTTGACTTTGGGCAAGTATGACATTTGATAGAGACAAGATATAAAAATATTGAAAACATCCTTGGAAAGAGCTTGAAATTGACTTTCAAATGGTAACAATATCTCGAAAATGTAAAATGCCACCATGTGAAGGGTTTTCCCAGATCGCATCACATTTAGTTACCAAAAAAATGTAGCCTGTCATTCACTGTGTCAGCCCAAATAGATTGGCACCCAAAAGTCTGCAAAGGTCATGATTATGGCCCCTACCACAAATGCAGGAGGGCCCTGGACAAATGCCCTGCTTGTCCCCCTATAGCTCCGCCCCTGGTAATTCATGTGACTTAGGCATTTTCACAGGAGCTGCTGATGTAACAGCAAACTGTTTTTTCAAGAGTCATTACAAGACATTGATGCAGAACACCATCCCAGTTTTTGGATATGTTACAAACAGACATCCTATCTTTCCAAAACTGTTCAGTTAATTGTGGTGATTGCTGTCATTGTTTTGGTATAGCATGGCAAAGTTGCCCTCCAATATCAGGTTTTCATAGGAGCAGTGGAAGTCACACAACATTGGGTTTTTAAAAAATCATTGTGACCAAATGAGGCAGAATACCATCCCAGTTTTTGGATATGTTAAGAACAGACATCTAATCTTTCCAAAACTGTTGATAATATGGTGGTGAGTCGTGACATTTTTTTTAAATAACCTGACAAAAATGGCACCAAGTTTCAGTTTTTCTTCTTTAAAGTTCCCATGGCATGAAATTTACATGGTCCTTTGGTGCTTTGTATGGGTTTGCGGGGGTGTCAGGATGCTATATCCGCAATTTTTATCAAAATAATGCTGAAATGCGCCATTTAGGCCTCTTTGGTGAAAAGTCTCCTCTCCCAGTGCGTCGATCTGTAATGATATGCAACAGGAGGGGGAGGGGGGCAGGAGGGGGAGTGTCGTTGATGAGCGGGGGCGGAGCCGCGGGCTAAAGCTGTGTTGTGGTGGTGCAGCAGGTTAGCTGTTACCTAGAGTTAGCAATTTGCCCTAGTTAGCAATGGCACGTCCAGCACCTGATGGAACTTACTCTCGCTTGTTTTGACCCAAAGATGAAACAAACTATTGCCTACCTGCTCACGGGCTTCAGCGCAGGATGCCTCAGAAGGGTGAGTTTGAAATGTTATGTCTGCAATTTTAATTTGTTGAATGGGTAGTTCTGAGCACTGCTTGCCAGTGAGTTTGTAATTACAGCAGCAATCATTCACCTCGCAATGACCTGGCAAGTCACCATCATAAATTACAATATTCTTTTTTTTAACTTATGAGCAAACAACCCCATTTGATGTGTGTGTGATGCACGTTACTGGCATCGCAACTGTCTCTAAACCCAGCAACTTTCTCAGTGTGGATGGTTAGCATGCAATTGCAAGTCCTTCCCCTGTAATGTTATGATGCAACACAAATGTGGTAAAAATGTTATAAATGAACGAGGGGTAGTTGTCAGGTTATAGTAGACTTTTTACACCTTTGTTTACAACATTATTCTGTTTCACCACTGCAATGCTTATCATGCATCACAAATCTGTTTGAGGAGGGTGGTGTATTACATGACAAAAGGGTACTCTATACTAGTTATGATGTATGCACTTCCTCACCATCGGCTGATCATAAAATGTGTCTACATACAACTTGGCTGCATTTGAACAGCACCCTGTGCACTGTCTGTGCTGGAGAATAGCCAGCTTTCCTTTGTCCAATAGCCTACATGGCATTCTAAAAATGCATCCATTATGTCTTGTATTCCAGTGATCCCCAACCTTTTTTGCCCTGTGTACCCCCTAATTAATTTAGTCATATCATGAGTACCCCCTCCTTCATGCTCTATATCAGGGGTGGGCAACTTTCATGATAAGGAGGGCCACATTTTTTTCATTGTGAACATTGGAGGGCCAGATGACTGCGGATCTGACTGCAGCTTGCAGATTCAAGGTGCAGTTGGTTGCTCAGTGGCCACCGAAAAAGTTTGGAAGCAATGAGTGTTCTCTGTCAGCCAACAGTGTAATTTTAACAGATTGACTCAGTAGTGGTTTAAAAAAGTTTGTTCATTATAATTTATAAGTATGGTTTATCTATGGGCCGCACTTAGTAAGGAGGCGGGCCGCATGTGGCCCCCGGGCCTCCAGTTACCCATCCCTGCTCTATATGATCCTCTACCAATGTGATTGCACTCCATACATTTGTTAGTATCACATTTTCCACGTACCCCTGGTTAGGAAACACTGTTGTATACAATGGTGAAATAGTCCATGCTCTGTAGACATCACATTTATCCATAGTTGCCATTAAGTTTCCATTGTGAAAATTGCATCATCTCATGTTTACCTGAGAGTAACCTGGCTATCAGTATCAGAAAACTGCTTTTTTTGTAATAAGGTTAGATGCTAGTGTGGAAACTGAGACAATACCCACAGAAAGAGATAACATTATGCTGCCTAGTTCAGGTCGCATTACTTTCATTTGACGCCATCTGTGCATATAAGAGCAAACTTGCCATGTCTTATCTTTATCAGATCACTATAACTTGGAGAGAAGGCAGGAGAGCCACAACGCTGGAACTTTTTGTACAGAGTTCAAGATCACCATAAGCGGCCAATTCAATTATGCAGACAGTGCGAAGACAGTGTGCAAATTTTATTTACAACAGCATCAAGAATATTAAATTGGAACATGTGAATATTTTATGGAAGGCAAATATTGTACTGAAAGAAGAACAGCAATAACAGTCTCTGTAACCATCTTTTCTATTTTTTCCAGCCGTTTCAGGCATTTGTCCATCAGTGATTCGAGTGTCGTCTTGCATATCCATGCCGAGTTCCCCGATGAAGGACGTTGGAACCTCGATACAAGGCTGGCGGTGACCTCCTCTGGCTGGCTCGTCTGAACTGTGCTGACTTGTCTTCTAGGGCACCAACATTGCATCAGTCGCAGGGTTTCCAAAGACCTTTCCACACAAAGCCTACAGGAAAAGCAAAATACTGTTTAGAATGCTATGTCATTTTGGAATTATTGAAGTAACACTATTAAAATGTTATGTCAGAATTAGTTGAACTGAATTCTTTTCAAATCTTACCAAAGGTTGGATTAGCTTTTGATGTTTGCCGGTGGTTGGTGTGCATTTTCATTCTAGAGGACAGCCATCTGTAAGAAGCGTCTGCAAGTACAAAAGACAATGTGTGAACAGAGTGTCCTTCTTATTTTTCAGTTGGTCAAGATGGTGAGGGTTAGCCAGTTTCAAAGACAAACCTCATTATTGTCATTGGAAAGGATATGAAGGGTTCCTTCCTAAAACACTGCAAGAGCCATTTCATACTAATGCCATGAATTGTATTATTATGCCATGAATTGTAGTTATAATTACATCAAGTCAAGTATCACCTGAAACCGTGTGTGTGTGTGTGTGTGTGTGTGTGTGTGTGTGTGTGTGTGTGTGTGTGTGTGTGTGTGTGTGTGTGTGTGTGTGTGTGTGTGTGTGTGTGTGTGTGTGTGTGTGTGTGTGTGTGTGTGTGTGACATTGCCTTGTAAAGCAAATATAGACATCTCAACAGAAGAGTGTTTTCAGGGGGCATAGTCAAGGTATCCACTCCATTATCCAAACTCATGTCTTCTACTTGGGCTTGTGGCCCAACAACCTAGCATCCATGGAGAAAATAAGTTTCCCTGCTATGCACAACAACTAATCAGAAAATGACATTTGAATTGATATTTTGCGAGTTGTTTAATTGCCCATCTATCAGCATACCACATCATATTTTACAAGGCCACCAGCACAAAGGAGGATGGGAGTTTGGATAGTGGAAAGGAAACAAGGTAGGCCTACACGTTTTGCCATTTAGTGTAATCCTGCTTTAAAAAAAGAAAAAAAAAAAATCAGGCGCTAGAACAACAAGATCCATCTTCTCACCTACACAGCATATAAGGAAAGACAACATTCTTTGGAGCAACTTGTTCCAGTTAGACAGATGCTGAGGCACTCAAGGTTGCAATTTTTTTTACTTTTTTATTTGGCTACAATGCTTAGGCGCTTCGGCCCTTATGGCCTTCAGGGCGTATAAATTGCAACCTTTAGTGCCTCTGCATCTGTCTACCTGGACCAAGTTTGAGAGCCCCTACACTGCTGAGCACCACGGAAAAAGGTGAAGATCCAGAGCACTCAAATTACAGGTACCTGTTTGTGTTTGATTCTTTGGAGCAAATTGGATGATGACTGAATGGGAAGACTCCGACGTAGTGGTGATGGAGGAGTTTTGCTTCATCGTGTTGCCTTCTTCTACTCATCATGACCGTCTGTAACAGGAACTTCTGTAGATGAGAATTGCGGCCATTAGGAAAAAATACACAATATAACTTTCCATGATCCACAATAAGCCTCTCAAATTCTATAGGCCTACAAGAAAATTGTCTGAGTCAGAACAGAGACATAAATGTCAAGGAAACATAAACCCAATATTCGACTGCATCTGGCTTTCCAAGCTATTCACGGATAGGAATGAAAAAATGACAGACAGTGGGAGCAGGTTGCATAGCAACTCACGTAACTCCACAGCTGCCTGCACTGGAGCAACATAAGCTAGACAAGTGATCCGACTGCTGTATTCTGTGTACCTACCAGAGGTTACGCCAAATTTGTTATATGATGAAAACAAAAACGCAATCAAATGCCGTCACAACCACTAAATAGCAGCCTGTATCAACTGCTTGAAGTCTGTGTTGGATGTGTCAGCTGAGTTCGTGCAGCCACGCACACTGAGTAATTACCGTAGAACCCTTTGAACCCATTGAAGCCTACGTTTCAATGCAGTGGCCAGTCGCTCTACACTAGGTATAGTTAGGTGACCAAATCGAATCAAAGGCTTGCCTGGTAAATGTGCTATGTTATGAGTTCGGTGTGTAGTCACAACTGAGCTTTCCAAACACATGGTTAGTTCGAACACCTGTTAGCTCAAGTTATAACATTCCTAGGTGAAACTACGAACAGCAGTCTCCATGGAAATGAACGGTGGCAGATGAACACTCCCAACTGAGATCACTCCCGGACGTGTAGTATTAGCCCCAGGTGGTTTTATCACTCCCAGACGTTCGATCCCACCCGATTATATTTCACGTATTATCAGTGCCACATACAAGCAATTTAGGATTAGGTTTAGAGTTAGGGTTAGGTTTAGGGTCAAGTTTAGGGTTAGAAACAAAAAAAACTAACATCAAAAAGATAACTAGCTCCGTTATATGGCGGTGGGCTCGATAGTCTAGTTGGCTAGTTGGAGCGTGCCGACCGGGGAGCGACTGGGGTTGGGAGCGACAGTCTGGGAATCGAAATGAATATGTACCGCACCACCACAGCCAACAAAAAGGGTTTCCTAAATAAATCGTGTATTCACCAACGTTTAAAAATGCCTTGTTTTCAACCACAGGACCCTCCTTGGTCAACCAACGAAATGTTGAGCAATTTGGTCTTGTTAAATCGGCGTGTAATATAATAATTATCAACATCACATTCCTTGTTAGCTAGCTAGCTGGATGCCTGTGTTATTTGACCGCAGGTGGGCTAACATAGCCGATAGCCTGGTCGTCAAGGTTTCATTTCCATCAAAACCATTTAGTTAATTGTGCTCATGCTTGATGTACATGTAAGTTCAAAAGACCATGGTTATATTTTACAGTCGATTTCCCAAGAAAAACAAGACAGAGTATGGCTATTGCTTTTGGTACAGTGTAGCTTTCATGGCTAATGTATGGTTTTTCCCCACTCCACAGCTAATACTGCAGGCTAGTTAGCCATGACACTGTAATACAGACTGGAAGCTTTTCATGACTTACTTGTTCAGGAGGCTTGGTGGTATTGATCCAGACTTCAGCGTCAGGTGTTGGCCATAACTTGCTCTGTATTGTCCCAGATTGTGAAAGCATTAGTCCGGAAAATGTTCCCTCAGACATTGAACCAGTACATGTGGTGTTCTGCTGGTATTTATAGAGTTTTCAAATGAATGGGCGGGCTAGTGGGTGGAGAGAGGGTGTGGACGAGTTGAGAGCGAACAAGGTCAGGACGTCATCTCGGGCACACACGAGCTTTGCGTCAATTGGATGCTGTGTCAGAGTTTGTTTACAAACTGGGAGGAACCTCCAGCACAGCTCTGTGTACACGGTAACACATTGCAAACCACTGGGATGACTTCAGGAGGTCAGAGTAACTGATTTTAAGGCCCCAAAACATCATAAGGTCAAAATTTCATGCCATGGGCACTTTAAAGACTTCACATATTCTAAACTGTTCATCGCAGAAGATCAGTCTTTCAACACAACATGCACAGAATGGTTGGGAACATACATTGTCCATATAAAACCTCTGTGTTTAAAACTGCACTTACCACAGTCCTTCAAAGATGCCCACAAATTCAAAGGTGAGAATTTTTCAATCAACTTTAAGCCCCCAGAAAACGGTGGTAAATGACAAGAGGATGTGTGAAAATCCACATTTCACAAGTACATCTTCCAAATGTTACCCCTTGAAATTCATAAGGACCTACTTAAAGTAGTTTTTTAGATACAACACTCTGAAAGTGGGCTCTCTGAGAAATCTGTTCCAAACGAGTCAGGGGGGTACCTGACAAAAACATTTTTAATGACAAAACTATGAGGAGTTGAGAGCTATAATTTTGCACTTTTCCTATTGGGACGTCTGTGAACCTCCTTGATTTTTTTCTGCCAAATCTGAGATGGTCGTGCGGGATGATTCGGAGATTTGGCGTGGAATGAACCTTAGGCAAAAATGATGTTACTTGTTATATACTAACCTGATTATCATAATTTTAATATGACATCGTCCAAAACGTTCCAAAATATTTTACCCCAATTTCCTAACACTATCTTGAAAATTGAGCAGACTATTCTGCATATGATGACTTATATGAAGAAAATGTGCTGACATGTTTTCAGGACTACCATTAGGCTACACTGAGAATCAACCAATTGGGATAGATCAGCAAGGTACATTCATTTGAAAATTGTACTACAGTTTTCTTGATTGCTTTGACACAGTTGTCACTCCAAAAAGCACATTTTCATACCATTTCATGCAACAGGCTAACCAGTTAAACCGATTCTCCAAACACAACATCTTTGTTTGCAAAAGGCTACTACGTTTCCAAAATATTTAACATATGCAATAAAAGCAAACTCTGTCTTCAGTCCAATACACAATGCATAGCAGTGTATGAACACTCCCAGTCAGTCATTACACAATGCTCGTAAAAATCCAAAACACGGCTATCATGTTGACACAATTTGCCGTTATTTAACACTGTTGTCAATTACATAACTTTCAAGCCAGTTCCATTGTTGTTTCCTTTACTTAGCCACTGCCTTTGCTTGATCAGGATCTACTGACTGAGAGAGAGCAGGCCCAGTAAATGCTTTGCATAAAGATTTGAGTTGTGTGTCTTTTCTTATGTAAAATTGACAGTAGGCTAGGTAGCGGGTCCTTGTAACAATAGTGTCTTATTGCAAAGAATTGGATTGAAAATCAGAATGCTTTGATGTAGTTTTTGTTTTGTTTTTGTTTGTTTGTTTGTTTTGCTTTTGTTTTTACAACTGTAATCACAAATTTACTAATGGCTGATAACGGTAATACAGAAAATATGTGTAAAGTAAAATATGATGTTGCAGTACGAGAATGCACTTACAACAAATTTGCAAAAGAACTCCATGCCAAGAACAAACAAGAAGACATTGTGTATAAAGACTGATTGCTAAATTAAGATTTTTGAGAAGGAGTGTCAAATAGGTGATCTGGTGTGTTCACACAACTGACGGTAGTTTCTAAAAGTCAGGAGTAGATTTTTCTTTATGGTTATCAGAGCTTAAACAATGAAATGTGCACTACTTACTGGGTCATTCCACGCCAAATCTCCGAATCATCCCGCACGACCATCTCAGATTTGGCAGAAAAAAATCAAGGAGGTTCACAAACGTCCCAATAGGAAAAGTGCAAAATTATAGCTCTCAATTCCTCATAGTTTTGTCATTAAAAATGTTTTTGTCAGGTACCCCCCTGACTCGTTCGGAACAGAGTTCTCAGAGAGCCCACTTTCAGATTGCCGTATCCAAAAAACTGCTTTAAGTAGGTCCTTACAAATTTCAAGGGGTAACATTTGGAACATGTACTTGTGAAATGTCGATTTTCACTTATCCTCTTGTCATTTACCACCGTTTTCTGGGGGCTTAAAGTTGCTTGAAAAATTCTCACCTTTGAATTTGTGGGCATCTTTGAAGGACTGTGGTAAGCACAGTTTTAAAGACAGAGGTTTGATATGGACACTGTATGTTCCCAACCATTCTGTGCATGTTGTGTTGAAAGACTGATCTTCTGCGATGAACAGTTTAGAAGATATGAAGTCTTTAAAATGGAAAAACTGAAACTTGGTGCCATGTTTACCATGTCATTAAAAAAAAATGTCACGACTCACCACCATATTATCAACAGTTTTGGAAAGATTAGATGTCTGTTCTTAACATATCCAAAAACTGTGATGGTATTCTGCCTCATTTGGTCACAATGATTTTTCAAAAACCCACTGTTGGGTGACTTCCATAGCTCCTATGAAACATTGATATTAGAAGCATCTTCTCCATGTTATACAAAAGAAATGACAGAACTCACCACTATGACATTTACAGTTTTAGAAAGACTCAATGTCTGTTTTTAACATATCCAAAAACTGGGGTGGTGCTCTGTCTCATTTTTTAAGAATGGACTTGTAAAAACGGCTGTGTGACATCTTCAGCTTGCTGCTCTATTGAGGTGGGGCCCCTGCTCTGATCTTTGCAGGCTACACGGGGGCCCTATCTACCAGTATTTGCCATGAGGCCCTATGTACAATTGTTCCGCCACTGTGAATGACTTGAGCAATTTGAGTCAGACATTTTTGATACAAGATATTTGACTTGAGCATTTTCGACACACTCAATATAATACGGCAAAAAAGTAAAAGTGGCTGTTGACAGAGTTTTTTTTTCAGCTTTTTCCTGAAACTACATTTCAGTAAATCAAAGGTTATAGACGTGTGTAAACTTCATCTTTAGGCACTGAAAACCAAATACCGGAATAAAGTGATGAAATGTTGAATCACTGAAACATCCCCGTAGATCTTGAAACAAGTACATCCTGACTATCACTACATCACTACAAAACATACAGCTTTTTATTACAATTCACATCAATCTTTAATAACTTATTTACCAACTTTGGTGAAGTTCTAAGGTCTGCTGTGGATTATTTTGGATTGTGTTTGAGATGTTATCTTATATCATAAAAGTATTTTTTTCCACATTTGGTTTGTATTGCACTCCATGTACACGTGTATGTCCATTTGTGCCAACTCATCAGAGTTAATGTAGAACATCATACAATAATGCTTGCATTGCTTAACTCTGAGACAAAACTGTCCTTCAGTGAGCATTTAGTAAGTATTGCAGTGGTCTAGCACCATGCTCAGGGTAGCTCAGTCATGGTGATTGGAGGGGCAGGACAGCTGTTTAGTCAGGTTACCTCCTTACGAACAGTCTCCTCCTTTTGCATCATCACTGTTTTTTTCTCTTCTCCATGATAATAAAAGTGTCCCACCCCCCCAAAAAAACCATGACAAAGGTGACCTGTTCATAGAACTTGGCCCCGCCCCAGTCCTAACCATGACCGAGGAACCTAGCGCATTGTATTGGTTCATGGCAAAGGTCTGTGTGCTGAATCATTTGATATGCAACTCTATCAACAGAGCAAAGTTGCAGAAGTCATGTGAAATTTGAAATGTATTGACGTAAATCATTTAAGTCTGAGGAAACACCAAGGATACCCGAAATGTCACAAGATTAAAATGAAATAAATGGTAACATCAGTGTTGTTTCTTTTTTCATTACTTTTTTATCAGAATATCTTTACAGCTAAAAGAAATTTGATTTAAAAAACCATATCCTGAAATAAAGTTTGGCAAACATTCTGTATCAAGACTATGTCTTAACAATGCTACTTTACCAATTATTCAATTAATTTATCACTACTGCAATTCAAGACTTACTTTATGGTATAATAGCAAAATGTTAACTCCTACAGTGTTGAGGTTTAAACACATGGCCATAACCTTTAATTCACGAACATTTAGTTACCAAAAAATGTTGTTACCTAAAAACTAAAAGAAAAAGAAAAATAATAATGGTATATAAATCACTCAACTGTTTCTTATTGTGTGCTTCAAAAATACTCAAGTCACATTTCTTGTATCAAAAATGCCCAAGTCAAACTGCCTGTCATTCACTGTGTCAGCCCAAATAGATAAGCACCCAAAAGTCTGCAAAGGTCATGATATGGCCCCTACCACAAATTCAGGAGGGCCCTGGACAAATGCCCTGCTTGTCCCCCTATAGCTCCGCCCCTGGTAATTCATGTGACTTAGGCATTTTCACAGGAGCTGCTGATGTAACAGCAAAGGGTTTTTCAAGAGTCATTACAAGACATTGATGCAAAACACCATCCCAGTTTTTGGATATCTTACAAACAGACATCCTATCTTTCCAAAACTGTTCAGTTCATTGTGGTGATTGCTGTCATTGTTTTTGTATAGCATGGCAAAGTTGCCCCCCAATATCAGATTTTCATAGGAGCAGTGGAAGTCACACAACAGTGGGTTTTTAAAAAATCATTGTGACCAAATGAGGCAGAATACCATCCCAGTTTTTGGATATGTTAAGAGCAGACATCTAATCTTTCCAAAACTGTTGATAATACGGTGGTGAGTCGTGACATTTTTTTTAAATAACGTGGCAAAGATGGCACCAAGTTTCAGTTTACCATTTTTAAGACTTCATATCTTCTAAACTGTTCATCGCAGAAAATCAGTCTTTCAACACAACATGCACAGAATGGTTGGGAACATACAGTGTCCATATCAAACCTCTGTCTTTAAAACTGCGCTTACCACAGTCCTTCAAAGATGCCCACAAATTCAAAGGTGAGAATTTTTCAAGCAACTTTAAGCCCCCAGAAAATGGTGGTGAATGACCATAGGATATGTGAAAATCCACATTTCACAAGTACATGTTCCAAATGTTACCCCTTGAAATTCACAAAGACCTACTTAAAGTAGTTTTTTAGATACAACACTCTGAAAGTGGGCTCTCTGAGAAGTCTGTTCCAAATGAGTCAGGGGGGTACCTGACAAAAACATTTTTAATGACAAAACTATGAGGAATTGAGAGCTATAATTTTGCACTTTTCCTATTGGGACGTTTGTGAACCTCCTTGATTTTTTTCTGCCAAATCTGAGATGGTCGTGCGGGATGATTCGGAGATTTGGCGTGGAATGACCCTACTGTAAATGGCACATGTGTTAACTGTTTAGCAAAAACTGTGTTATATGAATGGGAAATATGTCAAGAGAACAAGAACCTGTTAACACATATGCCCAACGTGTCTTATTGGTTTGCTGAAAGAGTGATCATGACGACTGTGTGAGTCAGTTTCAAAAATTTTGTTAACCCTTTAAGCGCCACACTTTATTTTTCAAAAAAGCTGAATATTGGCATGATAAATTCAAATGACTGTGGCTTGACACTGGTAACAGATAGAGCTTGACTGTCAATTAGACAAATATTGGGGATGACCCCAAGATTATTTTGGGAGTAAATATGCATACCTAATTTGCATATTATGACGTCATGGTGGCGGCCATTTTGAATTTTTAATATTTTTTGGAAAATATTGATAATTTTCAATAGATTATTGAATTTATTTAGTAATATTTGACATTCCATTACTATCACATAGTGCACATACACTATGGTCAAGGAAATAAGTAGTTTTAGGCAGAATATATATAGTATATATTGTAATATTGCAATAATATAATGCAATAATGTTGAAATATATAATGCAACAATTACTACTTTTGCCTGGAGGGCCGAACATGTTTGTATCTGTAACCTGTACCTTTTTAGCTTGTGAAACTTTCACAGAAAGGGTCAGCACACATATTCAATTCATATTTATGCCTATTTTTACATCTGTATAGCCTACTATGGCCTTTGGAGCAGGCGCTGTATAGGCAGTAAAATGGTTGATCATGGCACAGTCTAGCAGTGACTTCTACAGTTTGTCACTTACATTTCACAAAACTAATGGGCAAACTGTCAACATAATGGGTATGAAATCACAAGTATCATGTCCATAGTATTGTGTCCAACGTAATTAGGCTACGTTATAGCCTGACACCTGAAGCCGATCAGGAACACAATCCCCGCCCCCTCGCGTGGAGAGCGCAGCGCGCTTCCACCCTCTCCCCCGTTTGAGGGAAATATATTGCCACCTCTTTCGTCTCTATTTGCTGTTTTACTGATTTGTATAACTCTTACAAATACAGTCAAAACGCTGTGACCAGTCTGATTGTCAACAACGAGTCTAAAACATTCATGTTTTAGGGTTGCCTATGCGTCTTCTCTTCACCGTGCGTTCTATTACCAAAACCTCTCCATACGGAGATATGGCCACGTTCGCCGCTGCCATCCACCCAGTAGAAGTCAGAAAGAGGGACAGAATGAGTGCGTGTGTGCTGCTTGGTGAACAGTGTGTGTCTGATTCCAGGATTATTGCGTTTGCGTCCGGATAGGTGGCTACCCGCATAACCGGGGGCTGAATGGAGGGAGCCCAAGCTAACATACCAGACCCACTTATCTCACCCCTAATTCCTCCACCAATACCTGTATGGACACTACAACTGCATTCGCCACTACCACCGACTCCTTTGAGATCGGATAAAGTCACCGAATGAGTGTCAATGTGTGTGTGTGCTTAGAGAACATCCTTGCTTCGCATGTCGGCATCACTGCCTTCGGAAGTTTCGCCACGGTAAACAAAGAGTGCTCGTCCGATCATTATCCTCCTCGTGAGATAAAAACTGTCCTTCGGAGTCAGAATAGTCAAATAACATGCTCAGAACTTCACCACGATTCAACTTCTCACTAGCCATGATGAAATAGCTCGCTGATAGTTCACTGATAACAACACAAATCCAACTCGTACGCCTCGAGTCAAAGACGCAAAGTGGCTACTTCCGCATTTTGTTGTCGCGTCACTTGTCGCGTCTTTTACTGCTTCACCAAAGACTCTGTGAACTACAAAATGACGCAATCGTAGTCTTGTTTGAAAGGGTAGCATGTCTGCCAACTACTGGTAGGGAGGATGAACACTATTAAGACCGCTGGTTTGATCTACATGCGCTTTTGTTCATGATGACGTACCGTCGCAATTCTGCGACTTTGGCGCTTAAAGGGTTAAAGCGATCAAGAAAAACTGTAAATGTAAGATGATTGTGTTAACTGTAGGATAATTGTACATAGCCATTTGCAAGGATGTACTAAATGATTGAGACATGTACAAAAGCATTTGAAATTTGATGAAAGCAATGACAAATGCCATTCTGTTGTGAGGAACTGCAAATTAGTTTTGGGATTTGTCCATGTTTTCAGAATGACATCTCAGTTTCAAGAAATGAGCCAAACCAATGAAGAAAAACTGTAACACACTGTCCGCCAAACTGTGCTATCTGTCTTTGCTGCTGATATCTTCATGCATGCTGTCTGTCCCTGCCTGGTCCCTCACCCCTCACCCCTCACCCCACACACAGCCCCTAACAGCCTCATTACCATTAGTGTATTCTGTAAAAGCTGCCGGTGTTCTGTCGAGATGTGTTGCCTCGTCGAGATGAGCGACCGGTCGCCCTATTCGATAGTGGTGTTCTATCGATTTGCGATGCCTCATCTAAATGAGCGACCTTGATTTTCCGCGGAAGGCGTTTCAATCGGTCCACTAAGTACTGTTTTAATAACCACTACTTTGTTTATTTCACAGACAGGGTGTGCAATCGTTCGTGCGGAGTTTAATAAGAACATGCGGCTGCTCTATGAAAGAGACTGAGTTGAGTTTGCGCAAATACTGGAGAAAGTGTTTGGGATCAGGGCCTGGCTACGGGTTGTTTAATGCAGTCATTTGCTGTTGGTTTGGTTTCAATGCGACGTGGGCTCGCAAGGCAAATTGCTACATGAAATCATGTGTGGATAAACAAGCTTGCTTTAGATATCCCCAGATAGCAGATAGCGTATTGTGGCTTTGTTTTGGTAGATGTCTGTATTTTAACCCCTTAAGACACGGCATTATAAACTAGCTGTTACCAGAATGG
This sequence comes from Engraulis encrasicolus, assembly GCF_034702125.1. Lineage (NCBI taxonomy): Eukaryota > Metazoa > Chordata > Actinopteri > Clupeiformes > Engraulidae > Engraulis > Engraulis encrasicolus. The sequence goes on from NC_085869.1 coordinate 14,452,600, forward strand.
CAATGACCAAGTCGTAATGTATAACTAAAGGACCCGTGCACTGTCATAGTAATGTAGTACTATAGTAGTTAACTTTCAATATCTATTACTGCGTGCCTCAGGAGGTACGGCGTGCATTAAGGGGTTAATGACCAGAATCATATTTTCATAACATCCCCACCAGTGCATTTCTTATTACCATGTTCAGGCATTTTACAATGCAGTCGATTCAAATTCTTGAGTGAAAAGGGTGGAGGGCATTTTGACAGCTCAATCAGAGGTGGCGATTTTTTCCATTTTGCAATGAGAACGCATCCTCTACATAAATAGTCTTTTCTGATCGATGTTACAATCAGGGCTTTGAACCGTTATTTTTTTCCAAACGTTCCGTTCCGAACAGAAACAGAATTATAACGTTTCCGGTTATGAGTTCCACCAATAAATTGACGTTCCCGAACCGGTTAGAACAAAAAAATATTGTTCCCGGAACGGTTAATTTCGTTCCTGTCAGCTGATTACTCCCCATAGGCCTAACTGACGTTAATTAACCAAGAAAGATGGAAGTGCAAATGAGTCAGCCTACATTCCAAGCTGTTTATTCAAGTGGATGAATAGAATATCCTCCAGAATTTTGTCATTCAGGGACGACCTAAGCGGAGAAGCGGAGAATAAACCTCAATGATGAAAATGCACGCTTCACGCTGACTTGGGTCACAGGGAGCGCTATGATGGACATTGTGAGTTTGTGCATATTTGAAGCGGCCATGGATGCCCAATAATGTAGAACATTTTCGCTTTACACGCGCTTCTCTGCAATGTCTTACAATGATGCAATGGAAATGTATGAGAGTGGTTTGTCTTATTTCAATTGTGAAGTGGAGACTTTGTAATCCACAGCTCTCTCTCCATTCAGTCAGAGAATGTCTGATGTCACACAGGACGTGAATCTCAGCCGTCATGGTAACGTGCGCAGGAAAATAGTTACTATTTTTTTAAATTTGAGGAACGGTATTAACCGGTATTAACCGGTTACCATTATTTTTAAATAAGTGTTCCTGTTCCAGAACATAAAAAATAATAACGTTTCTGGTTTTGCTTCTGTTCCCTGTAAAATACAAAAAGTTCCCGGTTTTCGTTTTCGTTCCTTGAACCGGTTCAAAGCCCTGGTTACAATGTTCGAGGCTGAGTGTGTGAGCGATTACGGTTAGGCAACAAAGTAGCAAATGTACGAGGCCACGCT
>NC_085869.1:14458818-14465443 GCF_034702125.1 Engraulis encrasicolus
CTAAACGATATATAAGCCTATATATATATAAATATATAACCAGCGATCTCCTTCTCCTACAGACATGTGTTAGGGCGTGTTCGAACGCACGCCGCGAATCTTAGCTTTTTACAGTTTTTACGGCACGTTTTTATGTTCTTTCATTCAACAGTTATTGAACTGTAAGCGGCCGCTGTTGCAAGTGAAAAAATAGCACTTTCCAAGCCATTTTTTTATCTTATTCTTATCATTTTTCCCTAACAGCCAGCGATCTCCTTAACCTAGACCTACAGACATGTGTTAGGGCTTGTTCGAAAGCTGAGATTCTTATCTTTTTGCAGATTTTTACGGAACGTTTTTATGTTCTTTCATTCAAAAGTTATTGAACTGTAAGCGGCCGCTGTTGCAAGTGAAAAAATAGCGCTTTCCAACCATTTTTTTTTATCTCGTCATTTTTTCCCTAACAGCCAGCGATCTCCTTAACCTAGACCTACAGACATGTGTTAGGGCTTGTTCGAAAGCTGAACGTTTTTAAGTTCTTTCAATCCACAGTTATTTAACCTTAAGCGGCCACTAGGCTACTTCAAGTAAACGATGGCGTTATTCTCCAGCCGGATAGAGAGGAAATCTTTTTTGTCGCTGTGTTCTTTGTTCCCTCGAATTAAACCGACGGTCTAAATACCTACATTTGTACGTCCCCAACACAAGACCAGTTCTTTCTAAGTTAGCTGAGCTCTTTTCATGGAAAAAACATGTTTCCAAGGAGTCAGAGACATCTTCCTGAAGAGTCGAGGTCATGGTTGAGGTTGACGGTATTGCAGCAGGCATAGTTGAGGTTGACGTTGTTGCCGTTGTAAAGATGCTGCAACTCTCTGCACGCAAGTTAATCGAATGTAAGAGCAGGTGTTTGAACAGGTTGGATGTATTGCCATTCTTGCATGATAGGCCTATCCTATTAGTTTATCGCAGGTATTGCAGCGCGCTCCTTCCTTATCTACTTTCCTGAAATATAGCCACGCTTTCGACGGCATGTTTTTGTTTCTCAATAGTAGCCTACAATCAGCTGGTTGAAAATCAGCTGTCTTATCAATCGTTTAAATGAGGTGCGAAACGGGAAGAGGAGGAGCGTGGTCAGTTTGTGACACTTGTGATTGGCTGAAATGGCCGCGTGCTTAAACACACATTTGATGGCTCTGACAGTCAGACTTCAGGAACCGAAACGTGGAACCGACAGACAAGGCACGTTTCGATTCCAAGTAGAACCTTAGCTTTTTAATTCAACATGATCTCCAAAAATTCTGTGCTCCTGGACACGGATTTTAAGGACACAAAATCCGTGTCCAGGAGCACGGATTTTGCCTAAATTCCGTGCTCCTGGACACGGAATTGTTTTCCGTGCTCCTGGACACGGAATTGTTTGAAGTGCTTTCTATAGGCTATTTCCACAGTCTTGTGTTTTCTCAGGATTTTTCTAATTTCAAATATTTTGTCTCAAAAAAAAAAAAAAATTCTTACTGACAGGTTAGGGTTAGGGATTGTTTTGGTCTGGGCACAGCTAGTTTTCTTTCATTCATTATATGAGTTTGATAGCCTAGCAACCAACTGGAAAAGATATTTCTCAAAAATATGTCTTTAATGACAGGTTAAGGTTAGGGAATGTTTTGGTCAGGGCACAACTTAAATTGCTATAGCATTATTTTGTTTAGGAATGTATGTATTTTCTAATGATACAGTTAACACAGTGCTATGGTAATAGCCTATAGACAGCACTTCCGTGTGCCCATCACGGAAAACAATTCCGTGTCCAGGAGCACGGAAGATAATTCCGTGTCTCAGGAGCACAGAATTTTGGCAAAATCCGTGCTCCTGGACACAGATTTTCGTGTCCTTAACATCCGTGTCCAGGAGCACGGAATTTTTGGAGATCAGGCTGTTTAATTCGGTTCCATCAAATAATTGAATTTCGGTACCCAGTCCTACACACACACACAGCATCACACGTACACACGCACGCACGCACACACACACACACACATGATAATGACTCAATGTAATGTTGTTCATACTGTATGCGAGAGAGAGTGTGTTTCCATGAGGTGTGTGTGTGTGTGTGTGTGTGTGTGTGTGTGTGTGTCTTTGTGGTGTGTGTGTGTGTGTGTGTGTGTGTGTGTGTGTGTGTGTGTGTGTGTGTGTGTGTGTGTGTGTGTGTGTGTGTGTGTGTGTGTGTGTGTGTGTGAATATAGTAGTTGTAGGTGATTGTAGTGTGAGTGTGTCTCCATTGGATGCCATTCATCAGCTCATCTCTCTTTCTCTTTCATTTAGATCCACAATCATGTAAGTAACAGATATGAAACACACACACACACACACGCACACGTAGTAGTTGTAGGTGATTGTAGTGTGAGTGTGTCTCCATTGGATGTCATTCATCAGCTCATCTCTCTTTCTCTTTCCTTTAGGGTTTGGTAAGTACCAGAGAGGACACACACACACACACAAACACGCACGCACGCACGCACGCATGCACGCACGCACGCACGCACACACACACACACACACACACACACACACACAAACACACAAAAACGTGAGATAATGACTCAGTGTAATGTTGTTCAGAGTGTGTTTGTGTGTATTTTGTGTGTGTGTGTGTGTGTGTGTGTGTGTGTGTGTGTGTGTGTGTGTGTAGTAGTTGTAGGTGACTGTACATGTGAGGTGTGTCTCCATTGGATGTCATTCATCAGCTCATCTCTCCTTTCTCTTATTCCTTTAGGGTATGCTCGTAAGTATCAGAGAGAGGGACACACACACACACACACACACACACCACACACACACACTACATACACACACTACACACACAATACACACACACTACACACACCACACACACACACTACACACACACACCACACACACACACACTACACACACACTACACACACACTGCAACACATTCATCACACAAACACATCTACACTCTGACACACAAACACACACCAACACAGTGAGGACGATTATCGGTTATTCACACACACAGCACACACACAACACACACACACACATACACACACACACACATACACACACGACACACACACACACACAACACACACACAACACACACACACACCACACACACACACACACACACACACACACACACACACACACACACGTGTGCGTGTGATTAAGGAATCAGTGTAAACTGTGTGTTCACACTACATGTTGTGGTGTGGAGCGCATGTGTGTGTCGTGTGTGTGCCTGTGTGTCGTTCCCCGTGTGTGTGTGTGTGTGTGTGTGTGTGTGTGTGTGGCTGTGTGTGTGTGTGTGTGTGTGTGTGGTGTTAGGTTGTGTGTGTGTGTGGTGTGGTTGTCGTATGTGTACTCTGATTATTACCAGTGATCCGACAGGCAGGAATATCACTGATTGAAGAGAGGGAAAGAGGATGGAGGAATCTGTCCAAATCCACTTTTTGGGGGTGAGTTTGAGAGTGGGACAATCCACCCCCTCCTCCATGTTCTTTACCTTCATTTGCACCTCCACAATAGTCTAGTCGAGGTGTGGCGTGGTGGTGTAGTGTGTGCGTGTGTGTGTGTGCTGTGTGTTGTGTGTGTGTGTGTGTGTGTGTGTGTGTGTGTGTGTGTGGAGAGTGTGTGTGGTGATGTGGTGTGTGTGTGTGTGTGTGCCGCGTGTGGCGTGCGTGCCGGTGTCGGTGTCTGGTTGTTTGTGAAATCAGTACTTCAGCAATACTTTTCTTACAAACTACCACCTTATATTCCTACAAACTACCACCTTATTGTAAGTACAAACACACTCAGAAGAGCCATTTACCCATTGATGTATATACATATATATATTGCCTGCTGCATTACACCCCCACCCCTCTTCCCCCACCACCCAGTATGATTTGGTGTGAAGGCAGAGAGAGAGGTTGAGAGGTGTAGAGGAGAGGACATGTAAAGGGGAAGATTGCAGGAATATGAGAGAAAAAGAGGATTTGGCCCCGGTAAGAAGAAGTAAGTCTAGTCACCAGAGGGGGGGTCACAACGCACCCCCTGTACTTGTTCGTCCGAAACCTATTTTTATTAGAACTTCCTCCATACTAATAATTTACAATAAGAGATGATTAGCATTGCTGGGAAATTTTGTCCCCATGGCTCTGTTTTTCAGGCGCGTCATCTTGGAAAACTGTGCATTAGTGATTTATCCAATTCCTGACATTCGGGACCTATTCACAAAAACCCCAGCACGAACCAGATATGGTACCATGAGACCTACCTTTTCCATATAAGTATAGCATAGGGAATTAATTGGAAGTGGTTCCCTATAAAACAACATGTTTAGACATACTTTTCAAGGAGAAAAATTTAGCTAAGAGAAATGTATCATATATTCTAGAAATTCGGAGAGGAACTAGTGTGTATATAGATTTTTTAACAAAATGGTGTAAAGATTACATTAATTTGCAAGCATTTACCGATTAGTCAAATGTCAAATGTCAGAATTTTATAAATCGCTATTGCACTGTTTTCCAAGATGACCCCTGAAAAAACACCCATGGGAGAAATTTGCAGCAATGCTAACATCTCTTATTGTAAAATTAAATATATGGAGTCTAAAGAAATCGACAGCAAGTACAGGGGGAGTGCGTGGACCCCCCCGTTTGGTTGACTACACCTAAAGAGGCAATGTAGAAGGAGTTAGTTTTTTGTGGGGGGTGGGGGCCAGTGGTAAAAAAAGTGGGAAAGAAACTTAATTAACCACCAACACCATTATCCCATCGGTGAAAAACCCAATACTATTAAAGTGTAACTTTTTTTGACCGTACTTAGTACAAAGTGTACTATTTTCGGCGATTTTCCAAAGTGCGCTTCATTGCACTATTAGTGCGCTGAAGCACTACTAAAGCAGTACTGTCAGCCACACTTGCAAGCACACTGAGGATGCTAAATTGGCATTGCACCACCCGCTTTTGGGACAACTATTAAGTGGCAGACTACAAGGCATACCTTTCTGAAAGTTATGCTCCCAAACACACGCTTTTCATTGCATTCGTATGGCATTAATAGTGTGCTTGAGTTACGCTCTATAACATTTTATTGTTACTAGAAGTACAATAAAAGTATATTAACTTCATGCTTCTTTGGACTACATTGGAACATTTGAAAAGTCTGTAAAAAGTACTATTCATATTACGTATTGTAAATATATAACAGGTATGCTTGAAGTATATTTTTGCAGTACACTCCCAAAGTAACATGACAATCATAAATATAAAATGTTAATAGTACAATCCATTGCTGGTCCTCAGAGCTTGTACATTACACACAGCCACATGTCACAGTAGTGATTACTAGTATGCAATGCCTAGCAACGACTGACATTTTACAATCCTTGCTCATTGTTGAAACGAGATTTTCAGATTACACGACATTTACACTTTATTTCATTCTTGTTCCACCTTCCTACAATTGGATCACTAATGGTGACCCTTAATTCTTTTGTTTGAACAACCTAGTTCCAACTTACCTCTCACCCATGATGTCATGGGAAGTGTGAGCCTATACATATACTAAGAACATATAACGTGACCATCATAATGACGGTGGGAACATGGTAATATTTGTGGGGGGTGTGTGTACCCTACTTTAAAATATGTTTTAAAACCATCCTACAATAAAACGCAGAATATAACAATGGAGTAATATTTTCATGCCAAACCAAATATATTCCTTAGAGGGTCAACTGGCTTTCTGTTTGAGAAATTGAGCTCCAAGAAGTGCATTACATGAATGAGGTAAACATGCATGATGATGCATTGATGGGTAAATGCACTTTGTGTATGCACACTGTGAATATATTTGGATGACGCACCATCATGGTCTTGCACTTAGAAAAAGTATACTTCCAATCGATGTTGAAGTGATTTACTTTACAAGCGCAATATAGAAAAATCACACTTCGAACGTCACTGGGTGAATGAAGTATAATCAAAGTGCACTTAAAAACCGGCACTTGCAATATGTTATTAAAAAAATACACTTTAGTAAGTTCACTATTAGAACACTATTAGAATATTCCTCTAAATACACTTTAGCCAAAACATCTTCTAAGGGCATCTTTATGTATGGTTCGCACAGGCCACATTGCTTTGAGCGCAAACTTCATTACATCTAATTTTACGTACACTTTAAATAAGCATCTTGTAAACATACTTTTTCTTAGCACAAAAATTGTGATTGTGCGCGTTTAACATGCTAAGTCTACACTTCAGTTTTCGTGCTTTTATTGTTACCCCAATTTGACCCACTTCTTTCACCTGGGATTACATTTTACACTTTGCAGGAAACAAACTGTCTCCTATGCTTTTCCAGCTGTGAGACATCAATGCTCACTGGTGATGCTCTGCCCTTCCCTACCACCTCCCTAGAACCGCTGTTGGGTTTGCAGTGTTTGCAATGGTGTCTGCTGAAATGAAACATGGTGAAGAAAGGAACGCCTCACACAATTCTTTGGCACATTTCATGAACCAAATCAAACCAGTCAAAAAAAGAGTCCTTTACCCTCCCCATAATATTAACGTATAACACATCATGTGACTTTGACCTGTATGCATGATCAGACAGGAAGCCAGTGCAGTTT
>NC_085869.1:14465543-14520543 GCF_034702125.1 Engraulis encrasicolus
GAGTACCTGCGCCTCCAGCGCTCACCTTTCCTCAAGTCACTCTCAAGCCCAGGCGTCTAAAACACAAGGCTCTGGGACCAGATGCGGCCTGCCAAATGGTTCAATCCGACCCCAGACTGGGGACGGCAAGGTTGCCATGTAAACTTAAGACGTTTCCCATAAAATGCTTTTTTTCCTCATAATCGTCCTTGTGTAAAAGGCATAAAAAAATTGAAGATGAGATGCTACTTTGGCGTCTTCTGTTTTGATCGTCGCCATATAAAGGTATCCTTATGTACTGTCTAATCTACTGTCTAATCTACAGTAAATGTGTCTCTCTCAGTGTGCAAAACAGTGCAGTGGCTGTCCACATTTGTATGCCTTGCTTCCTACTGTTTTTGTGTCCCAGGCATTTAAGAGGATTTCAGGATCACTGCCATGAATTCCCATTTGTGAGTGCTGGCAGCTCTCCCCACTTGCACACAGCATATTCTTCCTCTAAAGAATGGTCTGCATCACAAAGACACCCCGCTTCTTTGAAGGGAAGTGAATAAATCATATATATTTTTTATGTCAGCCTTTTCTTGGAATATTCACATCTAGGGAACAAACGATCCATTTCGGCACCAAAAAGGAATGCTTCCAGTCCCTCTCTCATTTTTCGGATGCCATTTTGTTTTAAATCACACATCTGTCTCTGGGGATGGCCGATGACATCCTCTCACAAAGGCGGTGATTAATTGTGGCATGTCTTGATATGCTCAGGTTCATTGCACCTGCCTTTTTATCACGTCAATGCCACGTCTGCTGATGAGATGAGAAGAAAAGGAATAGAGAGAGAGAGAAAGAGAGAGAGAGAGAGAGACAGAGAGAGAGATGAAAGTTTAAGAGCTAAGATGGATCACTCTCACCCAACAAATTCCTCACCACCCTCACCCATCAATGGCCAAGGGTTATTCGGTGTGTATGAGGAGGTATACGTCACATTATGCATGTCACCAGCCAAGCCTGCCTTATGGCCTCTACAGGCTTTGAGTGGGACAGAGGTCGCACCTGTGCACCCTTCAAATCTACCTATGGAGACCCTAACCACATGCTACAGGGTGTTGCAATATTGGGATAGCGGCTGCCAACACAAATTCAGTGCAGCCTCTGAAACGATGCGCCTAACTTGACACTCTTGACTCGTCATTGTCAGACAGCTAGTCTCCTTGCTTTCTGCGGAGGATACAAGAATCATTGGGGATTGAACCTTAATAGTAGAAAGAGTCATACACAATTCAGAACAATAATTGTGTACAGCTTTTGGTAGTATGTTTTCCATATCAATCAAATACAGTATACAAAGGGGTTGTTCCAAGAACCTGGCTCAGTAGTAAACTGGATTACCGGTATGTTAACTTTGACGTAGTAGTGGTATTATCTAGTAGAAGAGCCTGGAGCCTTCATTTTGAACTAAATGACACGTGAGCTATCTATTAGCAGGTTTACCACTTCCTTTGCAACCATTACAATGCAGTTGTAATGCTCACACTACCCTGGACTTGTCAGTACCTGAGGTTTTTTTTTCTTCTTCTTCAGCCTTTTCCAAGATCTTGGTCATTGTAATGGGGGCAGCGCTTTGTTTACATTTCAAAAAAACATTTTTATTTATTCCCAAAAACATCCAAAAGGTTATACAACATCAGCAGACAACTAGCAAACAGCGGTACCTTTTGGGAAAATATTTGGAGTAGGCCTACGTAAAAAAAAAAAAAAAGTAAACAAACGCTGCCCCCATTAGAATAGCTCATATCTCGGAAAGGGCTGAGCCGAAAAATGTGGCATCACCGGGTACTGACAAGTCAAGTGTCGAGTGAGCAATACAGCAGCATATTGAAATTGACTGTACTGGTCCTTTAACTTAAACCAGGTTTCTCTCTTAACCCTGTTGGTGAAATACCCAAAGTTGGAGCACTCCATGGCCAAGCTTTTCAAATACATTCGGGTGTTAATGGTATATCATTATTTCTGGGCAAACCAAAGCAGATAATCACAATCACTTCTGTACGTTTCGTTTCGCACCTCTTAGAAAATGAGTCCGAGTGTTTGACGCTGGAATTTTGTGAGAAGGGACATGTCCGGGCAACCAAGGCTAGACAGAGGACAATAGATGGTCATCAATCATGACACCTGGCTTCCTGCAACCTTATTTGGGCCGACAGTGGAAGAGCTAATATAGAGTTTGCTCAATGAGTTCGCTATTTACACCCGGTTGCAAATAGCAATGTTCACTATTCACACCTGGGTGCAAATAGTAACAAAGACTATTCACACCCCGGTGCAAATAGCATTATTCACTATTCACACCAGGTGCAAATAGCAACATTTATTTACACCCGGATGCAAATAGCATTATTCACTATTCACACCAGGTGCAAATAGCAACATTTATTTACACCCGGATGCAAATAGCAACAAAGACTATTTACACCTGGGTGCAAATAGCAACAATGACTATTTACACCCGGGTGCAAAAGTAGCAATATTCTCTATTCACAGCCGGGTGCAACAAAGACTACTTTCACCTGGGTGCAAATAGCAACATTCACTATTCACACCCGGTTGCAAATAGAAATATTCATTATTTACACCCGGGTGACAAATAGCGACAAAGACTATTTACACTGGGCTGCAAATAGCAATATTCACTATTCACACTGGGGTGCAAATATCATCAAAGACTACAGTATTTACACCTGGGTGCAAATAGCAATATTCCCTTTTTACAACACCTGCACCTAGCCTGGTCCTGACCATCCCATAATACTACCATTTCATTTCGTATTTACGGTCTGGCATTTGTTTTCTCTGAAGCGATTGCAAGAAGCAGGAAGTTTGCACTCAGTTATGGTTTGAAATTATTGGACACCTCTCACCCAATCGCCGGCAGTTACTCAACAACAACATAGTGCAGACCAATGGCTCTGGCGCAGATGTGTACGTCATTGTCACGAGCGTCCTCCCCCTTTTTCCCCCACGAGGGGCGCTTATTCGCTTATTGGCTGTTTTCTAGGGGGTGTTGCGATCAAAATCCTACTGCTCCAGGCACTCCACAGAGAAGCACGACCAGACTTGTAGTGGAGCCAATCCTTTGGCCGAAGTACGTAGGATGGCTCATGAGGCTAATTTCCACCCATGTGCAATAGCAATATTCACTATTCACACTCGGGTTCAAATAGCAATATTTACTAATCACACCCGGGTGCAAATAGCAACAAAGACTATTTACATTCAGGTCCAAAATGCAATATTCACTATCCACACCCGGGTGCAAATAGCAATATTCACTATTCATACCCGGGTTCAAATATCAACAAAGACTACAGTATTTTTACCCGGGTGCAATTAGCAATATTCACTATTCACATCCGGGTGTAAATAGCAATATTCACTATTTACAGCCGAGTGCAAATAGAAACAGAGACCATTTAAAAGCGGATGCAAATAGCAATATTCACTTTTTACACCCGAGTGCATATAGCAACAAAGAGTATTTACACCTAGGTGCAAATAGCAATATTCACTATTTACACCAAATAGCAACAAAGACTACATCCGGGGGCAAATTGCAATATTCACTTTTCACACCCGGGTGCAAATAACAACAAAGACTATTTACACCCGGGTGCAAATAGCGGTAACACTTTACTTTACGGATCGCTAATAAGTTGTTATTTCATAGTAATTTCACAGTAATTTCAGCGTAAATTTATGGTAATAACTGTTTGGTTTTAGTAGCAACAGCAAAATAACCATACGGTTTCCAGTGCAATTACGCCATAATTTCTAGTTAATAACCATACGATTTGGTTATACGATTAACATGCTCTGCAATGAGAAATCTACATTAGAAGTTTGCAGCCGTTGTGAATAAATGTCTGTGTGTACAGTTTTTTTCTCAATTGTTTACACACACAGGGGTGTTGGTAAATGGATGAGATGCTATCAGAATGGTGTCTCAGGTACCAGAAAACTACAGGTGTGAGAGCAACTATAAACAGTCTCTGTTTTCTTTGTTTCTCCCCTTGGTAGGCTACATACGTATACTGCATGCCGTGAATGGTTTCTGATCGCCTGCTGTGCTTCTCAGAAAGATGATGAACTTGAAGAGTAAATCAATGGAGACTTCACGCTGCGCTCAGCTCATGGTCCAGAAGGGTCCTCAACTCAGTAACCTGATTGGAAAACTCACCGGAGGAGGGCAGGTGTGTGTGTGTGTGTGTGTGTGTGTGTGTGTGTGTGTGTGTGTGTGTGTGTGTGTGTGTGTGTGTGTGTGTGTGTGTGTGTTTGCGAGACCACGGTGTGTGTGTGTGTGTGCATGCCTGTGGATGTGCATGTTTGTGTGTGTGTGTGTGTGTCTGCGTGTGTGTGTGTGTGTGTGTGTGTGTGTGTGTGTGTGTGTGTGTGTGTGTGTGTGTGTGTGTGTGTGTGTGTGTGTGTGTGTGTGTGTGTGTGTGTGTGCGTGTGTACACATGCATGCGTGTATGTGTGTGTGTGTGTGTATGTGTGTGTGTGTGTGTGTGCGTGCTTTTATGTGTGTGTCTGTTTGATGAGTGCGAATGTGAAGGATCCTGTGGTGCGTTGTCAAGAGGTCAAATACTGTGTGCACACCGAGGGCCAATGTGACTCCAAAGGCAAAACACAGATCCAAAGAGCAATAGACTGTCTTCACCAGCAACTGCATCCAGTGCAATACTACTAAACTCATGAACATCAACAACCCTAGCGGGAGCGTTGAAAAGGCATAGAGCTGCGTGAATGGAATTTGGAATGGCAAGCACATGTCTAGACAACATGCCAAGTTCTTGCACCTTGAATGAAATGAAATGCCAATTACTACTACTTAACATATTGGAACGAGTTCTTGGTATGGTACGATATTGCATTTGTTGTGAATTTTTATGCCCAGCCTGAGGGCTCCTGTCTCAGAATATCCTTAGAATTTCAAACAAAACAGAAAGCCCTGCTGGTCCTCCACCGAATTACTTAGCATCAAGCCAATGTTCCCATGTATAACACAGGGACCTCCGCAGGGACCATGCCCTCTGCGAGACTTACACGGAGAGGCGCTGTGCATCATGATGCGGCAGGAGAAAGGGATCGAGAAAATCTGACTGTTAAAGGCAAAATGAGCAATTATACGAAAAAAGGCATGACAATACATCATATCAAATAATCCAAAGTAATTAAAGTGCGTCATTCACACTGATTTGCTTAAAGGAATAAGTTACGTATTGCATTTTAAAGCATGGGTTCTATTCTATAATGGGATACGCCACAACAATATGAATCCCGAGCTCTGCTGTAATACTAGTCCATCAATTACTCACTTTGTGGGCTAGTGGGATACATTTTAAAAGTACTTTAACCTTTGTTCAATTAGGCTACTTACTATCAACCCAATATTCCCACGTATAATAGCCTACAGGCAACTCCACAGAGACCTTGCTCTCAGCGAGGCAGCTTGGACCAGATTTTGCAGGTTTTAAAAGAAACTGGGGCTTCATCAGGGACAATGAATCACATTTCTGAATTCAGTCACCGGAGGATTGGCTGGCTGATTTATGTAATTTATTCCCAGCAATTAACGTTACAGAGCAATACTTGCTAGTAAAACCCAATTTGTAATCCATTTCAAGTGCTCTGAGCTATGCTGACCTTAATTAATAACACATCCATTTAGTTTTTCTTTTTTTTTTTACCAAGTTTAGGTAGTTTTGGAGGGGGTGATACTGGATGACAGCAGTGATTATTCTGAGAAGAGCATGCTGGATATGTTTCGGCAAACATCTGCAGTGCTCACTACCTGAGTTACTTGTTGCTGCTTTTTTTTTTTTTTACTACACTCCCTTCTATAAGTCTCCAACCCAGCACAGCAGGCAGGGCCAAGGCCAGCGCTATCCAAGTATATGGCTGTCCTGCCAAGCTCTGTGGCAGTAAGGCAGTTTCTTATGTCACACAGCCTTAGTTGTGGTCCATAACGTTCGCCGCAGCTCAGGATTTACAGAAGTTCAAAGTGCTTACTAATCATTTGTCCGGTCATGTCATAAGGTCTTGTTGTTGGGTGTTTTTTTTTTTTTTTGGGGGGGGGGGGTTGCCCCTATGGGCTCTACTACAGCTAGACAACCTGCCATTTGTTGCATGCATGCCTACACATACACACGCAGGCACACACGCTGGCACGCACACAGGAATGCATGTACGCACAAACTCAGGCATAAACACTAGTGTGCACATACACACGCTCACACACACACACACACACACACACACACACACACACACACACACACACACACACACACACACACACACACACACACACACACACACACACACACACACACACACAGGTTTTTGTTATTGACATTGACATAACCTCTGTACAAATGTGTGCCACACTGCCATTGTGCTGCAATGTATTCTTGCCAACAGGTTGTGCCTTTTGAATATGCTCCCTCGGCTTCAGAGATATTGATTCATATTGTTTACCGCCTTAAATGCACACCGGGACGAAATAGATCAAATAAATAGATAAAATAAATCAAGTACAAATGCAGACTCCGCTCTGACACTCATTTCCAGGTGGCATAATACCACTGGTGTAAACAATCACCTTTATGGTGGTAGCAGAACATTGCTGAAGCCAGTAAACTGTGTTCTGGACGGCTTTCATTTGCAACTCTTTCACTTTTAAAATCACTTCACTTTTAAAATCGAGCCGTTGGAATTATCCCACTTCACAGGTCTACAGGATTAGGATGTCTTTACAAGCACCTACACTGGCCTATCAGATCTTGTATGTATTTGGGACAGATCATTGTGTGATGAACACAACAACCGCCCTTCCAATGCCAACAACAGAAAAAGCACAAACATAATAAGCATTTGTGCTACAGATCTGTATCACTGCATTAATATTTCGGGTAAATTCTCTTCATAGGACACTTGTCTCAAATGACATAGTGTGGTTGTATGTTTTCAACTTTACTGAGCTTTATTGAGCGTTTTGTGAAACAAACAGAACAAGGGCAGATAAACATTGACTGATTGCTACAATATATATACAGAGACTATACAAGTTTTGCAATATACCATCTAATGTCAATAATAATAGCCAGTAATACAGTAACAGTCTTTGTGAAATTCATGTACAGTTGGCACTACATGAGAGTGGCCATTATAACAAAGAGCTGCAACTGCAGCAAAATGGGCACATTTTATACAGTACGTAGGCAGCTCACGAGATAGCAATTTAAATATACAGAAATATTAAAAATATCAAATTTAAAATACACGTACAGCACTATGACAAAAAGTAGTATAGCTTTTAGATTATGGTATATGACCTATGTTTTATTTTATTACTTTAGAGTTTTTGAAATGAAATCAGTCAATTTTCTGGTACTGTCCATGGGCTTCAAAACATGACAATACGCTTGGCAGTAACTCATTTAACTTTTTCAATGCATCCACAATTGCCTGAGCACGATTTTCCGCTTTAATCGATACAGTTGTTATAATTTTATGGATTTCTTTTGATGGAATTGGTAGATATATAAATCCAAGGAGCATTACCACAGCTGCTACAGGCTTATTTAACATGATTCTCTGCTCCACTATGTTCTTAGCCTTCTCTCTGATGTCTTTGTCAGTTAGTTGATGTTGCTGATTTTGTTCAGTCTGTCTAATTTTGTTCATTTCATCCTGAATGGCCAGCTCCACTAGCACCAGAATCTCATTGGTGTAGTAGTCTGCACCATCCGCACGATTGTACTCAACTATCTGTTCTATGGTGTTAAGTAGATTTGCTACCTGTGTTTTTTTGCTTTTCCACCCCTGGTCTTGAGTCCAGTATTTGTTGTCTATGACATGATAGTTATTATGGCATTTATTTACAAGGTCCTGTAGTGTAGTTCCCCTTCTCCGAGTGCCCTGTCCATCACTGACAAACTCTTCAATAGTCTTCCCCTCCAACTCTTCACCATGTGTGAAAAGAACTACTGCATGTTTAAATGCATCATCTGCAAATATATTTCTAATCATGTTCACAGCTTGCTGTTCATGTTCTGTATGCCTATCTATTCTTAACACTATAACAAATGCATGAGGACCTGGTGCACTGTCAAAGATGCATTTTGCTATGTCTGGAATTAGCGAGTCGTCAGGAGTACCAGGGTAAAAAAATCCAGGAGTGTCAATAATTGTGTACTTTCTCCCATTGATAATCTTGGAATGTGATATACACTGGTTTGTTACTCCTTGCTGACCGCTACTCACTTTGAAGATCTGTTCTCCCAGGATGCTGTTTCCAGCGCTGCTTTTGCCAACTCCTGTCTTCCCCAAAAGGACAATCCTCCTCTCAACTAACAATAGAGACAACAAAAGAGAATTATTTAGAAAGGCACTCAGAAAGTAAAGTCCAAGACCACGTCGAAGGCAGCTGAATTTCAAAGGCACTGTAGGTCCTATCCAATAATAGTGGATAATCACTGAAATAATACCTGGACAAAGGAAATAATCCATATTAGTCCCAAAACTGATACATTCTGAGGAAGGCAACTGTCTGACTTCTGACTGTCTGACATTCTCTTTCAGTGTTTGGTCTGGACAAATCGTTTTGCAAACCCACTTCTTAGAGCAGTCCAGAAGAGAGGTGTAACTTGCATTCATGAAAATATCTGCATGCTACTGGTTTAAGCTGCAATCATGTAATTGCACGATATTCATTGGTTCCAAATCCTGGAAAGATTTGAAATGTTCAGATAGCTGACTTAATTGACCAAGTGAGAGGTGAAACTGTATGCAGTATCATAGATAACATGTACTGGTTTATCACAATCCATCCTTTTTTTGTAATTCTTCTAATTTAAAATTAGTCATTGTCATAGTGGCAATGAAATTGAAAGGGTACATTGTAAATATATAAATATATCTCACTTGTGTGGAAAGCGATGGTTGCCATCCTGCTCTTTTTTCCACCTTGAAGCTCACAGCATACAGTGACTTTGTACTGAGTGTTTGACTGCAGGTCTTGAAGAGTTATGCTGCAGGACTCTGTAGAGATGGACTTTTGTTGAATCCCTTCACTGGAGCAGCGTATCAGGAATCTGTGTGGAATGTGTTGCAAGCCCTGCAGTTGTCTCCAGCGAATTAAAGCCATCCATCTGGTATCTGAACCATTGTATACATCTGCAGCAAACTCCTCTGGAACATTTGAAGTCTCTTCACTTAGGGCATCCACAATCAACCCCTCCGGAACAAAATCACCTGCAGGACACAAAACTGTCAATGGTCCAGCAGTACTTGGGCTAATTTACAGATTGGCTACACTATCAGTAGTGGAAGCAGGAAGGTCATGTCATGACATTAAAGCGATGGTTCGGAGTAGAATCACCCTAATGCCATTTGAACCGTGACACCCATCCACCTTTACACCCGAAGTGTTTTCTGCCGCAGGCTTACATCAACAGAGTTGCCGTGTTATTCGATGTTTATTCCGGATATCTTGACTCAAGCGCATATGGATCCTGGGCGCCGTCTCCAAACTTTCCCCACAAAAATAACATGTCATGACACCAAACTTCTACAGTATAACAAATGTGGTTTGTACTCACAAAAAGATGAATTTGAAACTTTGTACATAGTCCAGGAGTTTATTAGTAACAACACACGAGACGATTAGCTTTTCTGCTGCTAAACATCCGTCGACGTCACTTCCTCCAGCTGGGACTGTCCACTTATTGTAAGGTTTGTGTTTTAGTCCACAGCCAGGATATATGCACGAGTGTGGCATCGTCTTCTATTTATTAAACGTGGTAAAATTTAAATCCGAAGTGGTTAATTTCTAGTTGTAGCGCAAGCTGTCTTTTTGAGTTTTCCGCCTTCCGGACTCACGTGTATTTGTTTCCATCAACAAAGTCCCAGCTGGAGGAAGTGACGTCGACGGATGTTTAGCAGCAGAAAAGCTAATCGTCTCGTGTGTTGTTACTAATAAACTCCTGGACTATGTACAAAGTTTCAAATTCATCTTTTTGTGAGTACAAACCACATTTGTTATACTGTAGAAGTTTGGTGTCATGACATGTTATTTTTGTGGGGAAAGTTTGGAGACGGCGCCCAGGATCCATATGCGCTTGAGTCAAGATATCCGGAATAAACATCGAATAACACGGCAACTCTGTTGATGTAAGCCTGCGGCAGAAAACACTTCGGGTGTAAAGGTGGATGGGTGTCACGGTTCAAATGGCATTAGGGTGATTCTACTCCGAACCATCGCTTTAACAAGT
This sequence comes from Engraulis encrasicolus, assembly GCF_034702125.1. Lineage (NCBI taxonomy): Eukaryota > Metazoa > Chordata > Actinopteri > Clupeiformes > Engraulidae > Engraulis > Engraulis encrasicolus. Next base: position 14,475,854 of record NC_085869.1, read on the forward strand.
GTGAGAAAAGTAAGATATATGAGGGTGACGTGAGGATAACAGTTCTTACTGATCAGATACAATGTGGATAACAAAATAAAATATTTCCATTGAACAATTCTGCAGTGTACTGTATGTTTACAGATTGGGTACTTCTCAATGTGAAGGATCCTGGCCTTGCTAGGACGAGTAACAACCATTTTTACGTCATCACGACTCGCCAAGTGCTGTTCCAGTAAAGCATGCTTCAGAATCTACAAAGTCCCACGCACTTAAATCATAGTATTTGGGCTAGACTTGATGCATCTATGGACAATTTGTACACTATTATGAATTGATGTTAACATTCGCATCGTTTTGTTGAGCTTTTCAAATATCCCCACTACAGAAATAAAGCCAACCAACTGTGTTTACAGTTTAAAATCAGTGGAAAACAAATGTTTAGTGGACAAAGACGAACTGACATGACATTCACTTACACGCTTCTAAGCATGTTCCATTCATAATCGTTTGAGATGCTTGTGAGGCTTTGAGCCTCATCTTGCGAGTGCACAAGTTCAAGGCTGAAGCACTTCCAAGGCAAGAACACTACATATTGAAAAACAGCCATACACTACATATTGAGAAACATCCATGATACTTCAGACATGGGTTGTCCAAAGCAGCGTACACACACAAAGGTAGCTTTTCGCTTGCTCGCCTACAGTACTCACCACTCTTTCATGGAACGTTCGCTGAAAGTTCCCGCGGCTTTAACTGCCAATGAACAGGCGAGAAGTACCAAACTCTGCATTCCAATTGGTTACTCGCTTACTCGCCTCGCTCGAAGATAACATATTTTCAACTCGGGATCCGGACACATCGCATTTGAATTTCCAAAAATTTCCATTTTAGCTGCAAAAATGACTGTACTTGGACCATACTAGAAAAATATTCGTTTAATACTTTGTTAACTTTCATGTAAAGATCAAATTTGGCAATAGGCAGCCCGATTTCAATAAGCAGCATAGTTGCAGTACCTTTTTTGACCATTTCCTGCACAGTGTTCCTTTAAATGTCTTAGTTCAAAAAATCCCGGTAATAATGGTCTGTCAGTGATAGAGCAATTTAATACACATAAGGCCTTGACCTTTGCCTACAAAACCATCACAGGAACAGCCAGAGTTTATCTGAAGGACTTACTAAAGCCATATGTTGCTGGAATAGAACTGTGCTCCTCCAGCACAAGCCGTCTGGCTTTGCCACCTGCTCGCTCTAGGTACTACCAGTCAAGACTGTTCTCCGTCGTGGTTTCTCAGTGGTGGAACGGTCTCCCAGAGGCAGCAAGGCTAAGCACATCTCTCTCAGCCTTCAAGAAGTAAAGACTCTCCTCTTACATGACTATCTACTACATGATGTGTATGTGTGTGTACTCTACTTTACTGGAAAAAAACGAACCCTTCTTTGCAACTGCACTTGTTGTTCTGTATATTTCCTATATCTGCTAATGATGTTTGCTATTACTGTGTCCTCGATGAAGTCGCTTTGGTTATACAGCGTCTGCCAAATGCATTGTAATGTAATGTAATATAATAATGAGACATTTAACTGCTCACCCGTTTTTATCTTGCTTGTAGCAGCCTCACTTTTTTCCCCATTGTCAAGCTCACAGCAGACACTGATCGTGTACTGGGTATTGGGCAACAGGTCTTTGAGAGCTATGCAGCACAATACTGTAAATCTGGTCTGTGGTTCAGTCCCTCTACAGCAGTAGGAGATCAGGAATCTGTGTGGAATCTGCTGCATCGCCTGTTGTAGGCTCCAGCTGAGCTCAGCAGATGTTGGAGTTACTGAGCCCACGGTAACCTTTTCTGGGACTGGAATATCTGAGGATCACACAACACTTTAGAAAAATGGTTCTATCATTTTAGTCTGAGGAGATATTGTGTGTGTGTGTGAGTGAGAGTGTGGGGGAATATGAGAGTGTGACGTGACATACTGGTTTTCGATTTAGATGCTTCTGTTGGAGTTTACTTACTTGTTTGGATGCTTCTCAAAACAGGCTCGCTCTGCCTTCCATTAAGCACTGTGGAGACACTAGTGATGTATTCTCTTCCAATGGCCAGCTCCTCAAAACTGTACTGGAGAGATCTGATTGAGAGAGTTTTTAAACATTCCCCACCAGTGCTGAGGGTCAGCTTGTAAGAGGCCTGATCCACTCCTGCTGGTTTGCTCCATGACACTAACAAGGAGCGAAAATCCATCTTCACAGTAACACTCTCAGGAGGAGGAACATCTGATATTCAAAATAAAGAGAAAAAGAAAAATGTCCTAATGTTGTTTCTCCATCAGAATGGCAAAATAGAAACGTCACATTACATTACATTACATAGCATTTAGAAGAAGCCTTTGACCAAATTGACTTACAAGGAGGAAATTTAAGCAGGAATAGGGTAAGACATCTAGGCGCAGTGTACGGTTGCTACACCTTCAAAAGTGTTTTTATTCATAGGAAAATGAAAACAGGTAGAACTCAATGCCAAACTATGTGTGTGTATATCCTTATCAGGCATTTTATATATGGGTCAAAGACGTTTTTTTCTTTTTTGGGGGGGGGGGGGGGGGGGCTCAAGGGTGGTTTATGCCTCGAGATCAGCGTCCCTGCGTCGTGATGCAGTGAGCCGCGCAGTTAATGGAGTGAAGCCCCCCTCCCATCACGCAGGTACTCTGGGGCACCTCCCCAAAATTGTGTCTCGACGCAGGGAGTGATGCAGACAGCGACGGAGTGAAGGGCGAAAATAGGTCTCTGATTGGTCCTCTCGACCAGCCTGCTCTGTCCTCGAGTCGAGAACAAGCTACTTCCTTGTTCTAACCTTCGGTCTACGGACTGTGAGCTCTTCATTAAATAAGTTGCCCGTGCTTTGTCGTTTCATTTATTTACACGAACCAAAGACAACACGTGCGCTTGCAAGTTACGACGCTGAAGTTATTTGGACAGTTGAACAGTGTTTCCGAGGTCGAGGAAACATTCCGCTTCGTCCTCGACAAATGAGCCACTTCTTTGTTCCACACTACCATGGTGGCTGCCAGTGCGATCAAACATGCACGTGATCTAAAGATTTAATGTTTCATTTTCATTGTCGTCGAGTCTGTGAAGCTAAAAAAACAACCGACACGTCTAGGTTACTCTTTGTATTGAAGGCAGTTTGAGCGTGGAATGACATCGCGCAGACCGTGCTTCAAAACAGGGCATAAATCAAAATGAACTGCATCATGGCTGCGACAAGCTCACTCTGTGGCACTGGCAGGAAGCATAACCCGCCCTTCAGACGTCAGGTGGCGCAACTGCATCTAATGCCCATGAATTAATTAGTAACTAATTGATGGTTGGGAAATCGAAGATAGTCTGCTTCTAAGATACTCTACAAACAAACAAAAATCCATGCAATAGTGGCACTGGCTGTCGTTGCGCGCGCCGGCCTGACATGTGTTACTGTTGAAACATCACTGACCCATATACTAGATGGAGAAAGTTGATCAGAGAACAGTATGCCTCCCACACCTTTGATAGGCAGATGCAAAACAACACTCAAGCATTAGTCTCGTCTATGGTTCCATTAATTTTATCCTCTCTGATCTTTATGTACAGAATATAGTGTAGAAACATCCAGAAAACAAACCTGTGCGCATCGTTGCAGACACACACGGGCTCTGTTTATTGTCTTGTAGGGTGGCCACAGTAAAGGTGTACTCTTCTCCTGGACTGCGCACCTGAACAGTAATGCCCAGCACTTGCACGTCAAGTTGGTCTCTACAGCCTGCACCTGTCCATGACACCCTGAAAGTGTGCGGTGCAGTGAGTCCCTCAGGAGGTCCCCAGCGCACACACACACAGTCTGGCTCCTCTACAGTGAACTTGATTGGCCCTGGAGGAGGGACAGCTGAAAATGATATTAAAATGGATGTAACGACTGCTGAAATGTTATGGTTTCTTATTCAAATGATGAGCAAATCCAAGCATTGATCATTAGTTATTTAGTGTATATGATGACTGTGCTTACCTATCATTGTGGTGATGTCCAATTCTCTTATTTTGTGCTTACCTGTCATTGTGGTGATGTCCAATTCTCTTATTTGCTTTTGTTAAGGGCACAAGAGTGAACAACATTGTGATTTTTAGCCTTTCCTTCATATTATAGTACTGTTCTACACAGGCTTGTGCATGACAATAAAATTATACCTGATGATGTGTTATATCATGTCCCCTATGTTCCTCTGTACACAGAGCACATATAGCAGTCTGGTCAGTGTTGCAGTACAGCTCCAATTCTCTGTTGTGACGTTGACACAGCCTCTGCTCCAGGTCTTCAGTGGCTTCCACCAGCCTGTGTCTCTGCATTGCTGGGGTTGTGTAGTGAAGCTTAACATGGTCCCCACAGAAGGAGGCCATGCAGGTCAGACAGGACTTAAATGCCTTCTTTGGGCAAGTATCACAGATAACTGCTCCAGGCTTAGTGGGAGAACTGTGAAAACATATAGAAGCATTGATTAAATTGATCATGATCATGTAACAAAATACATAGGCATAAGTAGCATTATTGATCATAAAAATGTCCTGGTCTACCTATGTTGAGACAACCATCTCATTATACTCATTTATACTAATGATTGATTTTTCGATTTATAGCAATAGTAAACCATCAAAAAATATACCTTGATAATACCCAGCTTCTATGAAAACAGCCAGAATCTCTCTGATATTAAAGGAGGATAAAGACCCTCAGAGTTGTTCCTCATATAGGCCTATAAGTTTGCTTAACTGCGACTATAAAATGATTACAACACTTTTGTCTAAAAGACTAGAATCAGTTTTGCCCAAATTAATTAAACTAGATCAAACTGGATTCATCAAAGGGCGTCACTCATCTGCCAACACCAGACGGCTATTCAACATAATACATCTTCTAAATGAAGACAAAACACCTTCACTATTATCCCTTGATGCTGAAAAGGCATTTGACCGCTTAGAATTTGATTTTCTTTTCTTAGTACTAGAAAATTAAGTTGGGTCAGAACTTCATTGCATGGATTAAAGCAATATATGACTCTCCAAATGCTACTGTATATACCAATAGTGTGGAGTCAGCCCCTCTGCAACTAGGACGGGGCACCAGGCAAGGCTGCCCTCTCTCTCTCCATTACTTTTTGTCACGGCACTAGAACCATTTGCTGAGAAGATTAGAACTAACCCTCTGATAAAAGGAGTTACTGCACATACACACCATCATACAATTTCACTTTATGCTGATGACACACTATTGTTTATAACTGACCCTTTGTCATCATTGCCTCAGCTACTAGCGGATATTCAAACATTTTCTTATGTTTCAGGTTATAAGGTAAATCTACAAAAGTCAATTGCTTGCCAGCTCAATATTATAAAAGATGATGATATAAAAAAAAGAATGCCCTTTTTCTTGGTCAATACATGGGTTAAAATATCTTGGAATACAAGTAACACCTTCTTTAGAAAATCTATTTACGGCAAACTACAACTTTTTGTTGGGGGTTTGTCAAAACAAGCTGCAGACTTGGACCACTCTTCCATTCTCTCTCATTGGTAAAATCAATGTGGTCAAAATGAGTATACTCCCTAGGTTTATTTATGCTTTTATTATGTTACCATGTCATGTCCCATCTTCTTTTTTTAAGCTAATTAATAAATCCTTAACAAAACTTGGTAACACTTTATTTTAGGGATACATCTATTAGCAGTAATACATACAATATTAATGCCTTAGTAAGTAACTTGTAAGGCATGTACTAAGCAAAATCAGACGGTTGTTAGACATTTATTCGCTAATGTCTTGTTCATGCACAATAAGGGATTTATTACCAATATATCCTTAGTAAGGACCTAGTAGACCTAGATTTCTATTTATGAGTAAGCAGTAAGGGTCAGAATACAATGTGTATAAGCTCCTGGTACACTGTGTGAACAAACCCTGAACATTGTGAAAACAGATGTGGAATAAGAGTCCCTATTCTAAAGTGATGGATTGCTCAGCCCAGATGGCTTAGGGCCCCCGCACTACCTAGGGCCCCCACTCTAGCCCCCCGCCCCCTGGGAAGCAAAGTATAAGAATGTTACAACTTGAGCATTAGTCTCATGAGTTGTGTAGATCTTGCCCATACTACTCAATATACCATAGTGTAATTGGAAGCATCATATAGCAAGGATTGGACGTAAAGTTCTCAATGACAGTGGATGGTGAGATGTCATTTTTTCATACACCAATTCGTTTTATTTGTAAAAACCCTACAATAAATGCAGAATATAACAATGAGTAATAGTTTGGAAGCGAAACTAAGCTATTCCTTTGTGATAAATGAGTTAATGTTTGAGAAACTTAGCTCCAAGAAGTGCAGTGCATGATGGGTACGCCCTTAGTCAGAAATGCAATGCATGGCCACGAGTGAGGGGAGGAGCTAAGGACGTAGGCTCAGAGCTGGGTAGGTTGTCTGTTGGCCTAGATTGCGTACCCATCATGCACTGCACTTCTTGAAGCTAATGTTCTCAAATATTAACTTAATTATCACAAAAGAATAGTTTAGTTTTGCTTCATAAAACTTATTCTAATGTTCTGCATTTATTTTGGGTTTTTTACAATTAAAACAATTACATTTCACCCACCCACCGCCAAAGTGTACGTTTAATCCTTGCTATATATAGGCTCCTGTTACCTTCCTTGCATTAACATCAGTAAGAGAAAACTAGATGATTCAACTGGGTAAATATTAATTATTTAACATATCCTTACACTTTGTATATCGGGGGGCTAAATAGTGTGGGCCTGGGTGGTGTGGGGGCCCTAGGTAACGAGGGGGACTTTGGTAGTGCGGAGGCCCTGAGCCATCTGAGCTGACCAATGCTTCACTTTAGAATAGGGACCCTTATTCCGCATCTGTTTTCACACTGTTCAGGGTTTGTTCACACAGTGTGTCGGGAGCTTATACACATTGTATTCTGCCACTTACTACTTACTAATAAATATAAATATAGGCTTACTGGTCCTTACTAAGGTTATATTAGTAATACATCCCTAATTGGGCATGAACAAGACATTTGTGAATACATGCTTAACAACTGTCTTATTTTGCTTAGTACATGCCTTACAAGTTACTTACACATGCATTAATATTGTATGTATTAGTGCTAATAGATGTATCCCTAAAATAAAGTGTTACCCAAAATTTATATGGAACAATAAAACACCAAGGGTTAAGCTAGCTACTTTATCTAAATCCTATGTTAAAGGGGGGCTAGGACTCCCTAACTTTCAGTGGTATTACTGGGCCTGCCAGGTAAGAAATATTGTAAGTTGGAAATTAGAAACTAGTACTCTTTGGGCTTCACTTGAATCATCAACATGTTATCCATTGGACATTATGTCAACACTTTACATTAAGACTCTACGTCTTCCAACAACTGTAGAAGAGTTGCCTCCACTACATGCTACTCTGAAAGCATGGCAGGACTGTAACCGGTTCTTAGATAAAGATAGTTTGATAAGTGTAAATTCCCCTATTGCGTTCAACCCAGACTCTTTCACAAACAAATTTTCGAAACTGGACACTTAATGGTCTGAAGACTTTTTCAGACATGTTTGACAAGGGTTCTGAGTCTGTGAAATCATTTGCAGACATTAGTAGAGAATATGAAATTTTTAAAGTACTTGCAGGTCCGCCACATCATGGTCCATTTGCAAGAAAAGGGACAACTTAGATTCTGCCCTACAGAACCGGAACAATTCATATCGGCCTCCTCTGTTAAGGGAAAGATATCTCTTTTTTATAAAAGGTTATCTGAAAGATCACAGAACTCTTTTGTGCCCTTAAAATCCATTTGGGAACTAAAAAAGAATTTCAGTGAGAAAGAGTGGTTAAGGATGTGTACAGATTTCACCTCTCCCGTGGCTACACACATTAAAATTAAGGAAAGTAATTATACATTTCTTTACAAATATTATATAACCCCAGTTAAGCTTAACAAATTTGATGAGGTAAATTCTCCTTTGTGTAAGAAATGTGGAACTGAACTGGGGACATTTATGCATTTATTTTGGGACTGCAAAGTTGTTTATTCTTTCTGGGAGAAGATTCATGAAGCAATCCAAGATATGTTTGAGTGTACTTTTGAACTCTGTCCTAGGTTGTATTTGTTGAATTATGGGTTGGGGAATGTGTTACCTTACGCAACGAAATGTGTTTTTGTAATATTATGTCACTTTGCCAGAAAATGCATACTCATGAATTGGATATCGCAGTCAGGACCGACTCTTTCACAATGGTTAGATCAGATAATAGACTTTGTAACCATGGAAGAAAGTATAAGCACACAGCACCTGAAGCAGTTGGATGTCAGGTCTACATGGTCCTTACGCATAAATACATAGACACAGTAAAACTTACAAACCTAAGTTGAGCATATCGGGTAGACCTCTATGTGAAGTGGGTAGAACAAACCCTGAACAGAGTGACAACAGATGTGGAATAAGGGTCCCTGTTCTACAGTGAAGCATTGCTCAGCTGGGGCTGTGTGTGTGCTTGTGTGTGTGTGTGGGGGGGGTGGGGGGAGGGAGGGGGGGGTGGGGGGGTGGCTAACCAGCACGCTAACCAGCAAGGTTTAGGGATGTGTCAAAGGTATTCCTTTTAGTCTACCTGGATATCTAATTTACTCTTATGCTAAATTAAGGTTCCAAGGTAATGGGAGCCATTTTATAGCAAGGATTGGATGTACATTTCTCAATGATGGTGGGGTGGTGAGATGTCATTTTTTAGTGCAGTGGTCCTAACCCACCCGGGCTGAACAATGTCTCACTTTAGAATAGGGACCCTTATTCCACATCTGTTTTCACTGTTCAGGGTTTGTTCACCAGTGTACCAGGACCTTATACACATTGTATTCTGTCACTTACTGCTTACTAATACATAGAAATCTAGGCCAACTTGGCCATGAACAAGACATTTGCAAATACATGCCTAACAAATATTTGATTTTGCTCTGTACATGCCTTACAAGTAACTTGTACAGACATTAACAACATATGTATTAGTGCTAATAGATGTATCCCTAAAATAAAGTGTTACCGATACATCACTATTCCTGGCAGATTAGACAATCCATCCATCCATCCATCCATCTTTCAATTAAGTTACATATACCTCTTTTCCACTGCTGGTCTTCTGGTAGGCCTACAGCTCGACACAGCGCAACTCGGCTGCCACTTTTTGCTTTACAATTGAGCAGTGTCGTGCCTATTTGAAAAGCAAAAAGTGGCAGCTGAGTGATTCTTTGTCGAACTGTAGGCCTACCAGAAAACCCCCAGTGGAAAAGAGGTATAAATGAGGTGAAGTTCCAATACCTGGTAATCCATTTTTCTGTGAATGCAGGAGGTTGAATAATTGACTGGTCACTTTTCATGGAAATGACACTGGGTACTGGTGAACATCTGCCTGGATGATAGCTGGGGAAATCATACATGCTGTATTATTACGGTCTTAAAGAAGTGTTAAGTGTCTTCTTGAAACAATGTTGTGCTCGACAGTGGCAAACAACATAGCGGGACATCCACATCTAATTCAACATCCAATGATGATGACTTTTGTAAATACTGTACAATGGTGATACAATAAAACACAATTCAATGTAACAGTCTCAAAACTATTAAGTTCACTCAAAGCACTTTCACATGCACATAAACCCACACATGTCCACATTCACACACCAGCTCTAGAGGCTGCTGTATGTCTGTGGTTCACATGTGAAACTGCGCACACACACACACACACACACACACACACACACACACACACACACACACACACACACACACACACACACACACACACACACACACACACACACACACGCACACACTGTAGTAATAGCAATCCTAAAAGATTTCTCTGGAAGTGATTGCAATAGTCTAAATTCATAAAATCAAGACCTAGCCTACGTATTAGCACATACAAAGACCATCCATCCCACCATCAGACCATCCAGTGTCAATACCTGGTGTTACTTTTTTTGATGAATGCAGGTTGAATAATTGACTGGTCATTCTTCATGGAAATGACACTGGGTACTGGTGAACATCTTCCTTGATGATAGCTGGGGAAATCAGACAACATGCTGTATTATTACACTGCCTAATAACGGTCTTAAAGAAATGTGCCTTCTTGAAACAGTGTTGGACAATGTTGCCCTGGACAATGGCAAACCACATGGCTGGATAAAATGGAGAGAAAGTCCGCTTCAACCAGAGTTTCTTTGCTCCCACTTGTTTTTTTGTTTTTTTTTTCTGTGACGTTTCGGGTAATCACCCTTCTTCAGACGTGAAGACACATACAAAACACACCCCATATATCCAATTTCTGGGTGATCACATGACCCTCACTGCAGGTGTAATCAGTTGTTCTCAATAATCAGGCTCCCAACCCAGACAGTCATTACTTACAAAGCTTATGATCTTAAGTACAAACCCCAACTCCATAGAACTTGGGACGCAAGCTTAATGGTGAATAATAACAAATTACTGCCATTTTCAAAAAGTCTGGTTCTGACATTAGTTGGGGAATGGTACAAAGAAAACATATCAGCCATCAAAACTGAACAAAATTATTGTTTTGGGGGATATTCATGAATATGTAAATCCAACGCGTCTCAAAAGAGTTGGCACATGGACAATAAAAGGCAGCAAATGTCGAGGAAGACTAAAAACAAAACAAAGAACAACACTTAATAGTTAATAGTATTAACCGATTAGATGATTTTATATAAAAACAGTGTTGATTCCTATCTTGGACATGATTTCACCAGCTTAAATGGTAGGTGTATTCCTTGTCATGTTTTTCAATGTTTTCCTTTCTGTAGTGCTTACAGTGTGACAGGTCTTGACCAAAAGCCAGCCATTTTATGTCCTGCTGGTCCTTATGTTGGAGTTAAACTGTTAAAATAAAGTAGAGAATGCAATTTGTCCTTACTATGTGGCAGTAATCGAAGATCTCCCTTCAAAATATAACGCACAAGTGACTTTTCAATCATGCTGTTTAAAACCCATGTATTTCAATCAGTACTGTGTTCAATTCTACAGGTGAGTTAGAACAGCTTAACCAATTTACTACTGTACCCCCATGCCATCATGGAGGCTGATAGTCAGGGACCCAAACCCTCAAAAGTGCTTTAAAATGGGAGGAACCTGACACGGCGCGTTATACTTTTATTTTGTAATTTTTTTGATAGTTCTATCCCTTAGGACAAATAATTAGAGGGTCTGCTCGGTCGGAAATATCGCGAAAAAAAGTTGTGCCTATTTTAATGTATGTACCCTTCATTTTTCGAGAGAAATTTCTGAAAAATGAAAAATGACCTGAAATCCTTGGTGCTTTGGTTAAGCTGTCCAAAAAGGCTTGCCTGGTACACAGGACACAACTACTGACTATATTCAATAAAGAAAATATTGTTAAACCACATTTGAACATGATTTTGGCTCAATTTTATGTCATAAAATTAGGCGTTTTTTCACTTTTTTGCTATATTTTCAACTTTTCTTCTTTGGCAATCAAGTTTTTCTCCAAGGTTTGACATCAGACAATATGCCATTCTTTTTAGTACGCAGTATAGTGATACCACAGCAAAAACTATGAAAATATAACCAAAATCAATGGATCTGTGGGGACTTGAACTCTAGTTGGTGATCAACAGGCCCAGAAAGTCAATAGAAATTCAGACTACAATTAAAATGCTGAAAGGCATGCTGAATACTGAGCAATATGACATACCCACCCACCCACACACACACAATCTGGGGATCCTTCAATGATGTTCACCCCAGGTGACACCCTGCACACCTGAACATACCCCACACATAGCGTGCATCTCAATATGTGACCTTGCCTCCTCCACTTGCCTCCTCCACTTGCTTCTCGTCATGATGACATCACTGACAACAGCATTATATTTCAATATCTTGTAAAAGCTCAATTGTAAAGTCTTTTTCTCATTTGCAATTGGGATGGTGAATGAAAAACAGTCCCTCAAAAGTTGTTGTAGCGAGGCTGACAGCTGGGAAACTTTATCTTTTTCTCCACGGAGGAGGGGCCAGGAGGCGGGACGAGGAGACAAGCACAAGTGGAGGAGGCAAGGACACATATTGGGATGCACCCATACATAGGCCTACTTCCTGGATGTGACGCAGTGAGCTACTTACACCAGGGCTCCAGACTAACCTTTTGCACTGGTTGCACTGGTGCACCTAAATTTTTGTTTTAGGTGCACCAGCACACAATTTAGGTGCACCCAAATGTTCACACGCACGCACCCCAGCTTTATAATAATAATAATAATAATAATAATAATAATAATAATAATAATAATAATAATAATAGGCTAATAAAAAAGCAATAGGCCTAATAATATAATAATATAATAATAATAATGATAATAATAATAATAATATTTAATGAAATTATTAATATTTTAAAAGACCTGGAGCCTTCCATGTGCTCCTCAAAAGACATCACAGTCAGGGCCGTATTACCGACCGGGCGAGTGGGGCTGGCGCCCCGGGGCCCATGGATCCAGGGGGCCCAGGGGGGGCCCAACAACAATCCAGATACCGATGTCGATGCTGATTGCGATAGAGCCCTCTATTCTAGGATCTTCTTTAGTTGTACTTCTTTAGTCTATAAGGGTTAATTGAAATGGGCTGGGGGGAGTGACAGCAGTCAGAGGGCCCTTGGCCACAGGACATAGGAACCAGAGGGCCCCTGGGCCATGTCATACAGCAACCAGAGGGCCCCAAGGCCACGGAGGACGGCAATCAGAGGGCCCCTGGGCCACGGGGGATGGCAAAGGGCCCCTGAACCACGGGATATGGTAACCAGAGGGCCCCTGGGCCACGGGGGACAACAATCAGAGAGCCCCTGGGCCACGGGGGACGGCTATCAAAGGGCCCTTGAGCCACGGGATATGGCAACCATAGGGCCCCTGGGCCACAGGAAACGGCAATCAAAGGGCCCCTGGGCTATGCGGTACGGCGCCTAGGGGGACAGCAATCAAAGGGCCCCTGGGCTACAGGATATGGCAACCAGATGGTCCCTGGGCCATGCAGTACGAAAACCAGAGGGCCCCTGGGCCACAGAATATGGCAACCAGGGCCCCTGAGCCATGATGTATGGCAACCAGAGGGCCCCTGGGGCATGGGGGACGACAACCAGAGGATCCCTGGCCCATGAGGAACGGCAGCCATTGTAAGAGAAAAACCAATATGGATTTTCCAGTGGACTCAGTCCTGCTAAAAATCACAGAAAGTCGCAATTGGCTCTCTGAAAAGTCGCTTAAAGTCACCAGATGACATCATGACATTACGTATGATGTCACAGCACCATGCACGCAATGCCAATCTCTAGAAAATATGTGGGGACGGTTATGTCTGTAGTAGAAGAAGACAGTGCTAGCGGATTTATACAGATCAGAGCTAATCTGCAGCACTGATTCACCGTTAGAAATGCTTCTGGCAGCGGCGCAAAGCTACAGTTATGTTGAGAACAATGATTTTTGTCACTTTAAAGACGAGCAGCCAGATTCACCAAAAGGTTGCGAAAGTTGCTAAATGTTTTTTTGTCGCTAGGGACGCCTCCCAAGACTACAGACATGATCTCCAGCGCACAAAGAAGCGCAAACATATGGCTGATGAAAGTGCAGAGCCAGATGTTAAATTAGGTGGAAAAGAAAAGTTTCGAATTGAAACGTTCAATGTTCTAATTGACAAGCTTGTGTCCTGTCTTGACCATCGGTTAACTGCATACACACACTTGACCAATCTTTTTCATGTTCTTTTCATGGCTGATAATATGTCAATCAGTGAGCTCACTTCAAGGGCCGAAGCACTTGCTGCAGCATATCCCACTGATCTAACCATGAGCCTGGCAGATGAACTTGTTCAATTCAAATCATTCATTCCAAAAGAACAAAGATGCCCAAATACAATGCTAAAGACCGTGGTAAATTTGGATTTGCAGTCCACTTTTCCAAGTCTTTACATCGCACTTCGACTGTTCTTGACTCTGCCAATTACGAACTGTGAAGGGGAACGGTCATTCTCCAGAATGGCTCGAATAAAAAATGAGCTCAGGATGAAAATGACCCAAAATCGTCTGAACTCCCTCTCACTTCTTGCAATTGAATCACAGTTTGTGCAACAGCTGAACTTTGATGAGTTGGTAGATGATTTTGCACAAAGGAAGAGCAGAAAGAAACTTTTGTAGAGGAGTGTGTGTCGGGGGTGGGGTGGGGGTGGGGGGGGGGGTTGGGTTGGGTTGGTATGGGCTCGAGGGGGGAGGGGGGGCCCTTGCAATCTCCTTGCCCCGGGGCCCAGACCCACCTTAATCCGGGCCTGATCACAGTAGGCTACATAACTACCACATCCTGGCTACAAGTAGGCCTATAAGCTAGCCAAAGCTTTAATTTTCAGCAATAAGGCTACACACAAGCACAGAGATGGATGGATGGATGGATGAATGGATATATTTTTTTAACCCTGTTTTAACCCTGTTAAAACAAACTAATAGCCTATGTTTGCAGGTGAATTGGGTTTTGTATTTCCCCATTTTTGAGCGCTCTCCCTCTGCATGATGATTGGGTATCTTAGCAAGCGCTATGATGAATGATTGTGGTATCTTAACAAGCGCTATGAACAGACACAATTTCATGTGCGGTTCAAGGTGCATGAACGATGGCTTGCCGACAGATATTCAGTTTGGAGTCGCTATCAAAAAACTCACTGAAGTCCTGAGAGACTAGCGTGTCACCTGTTAAACTTGGCCAGCTCTGCACGCGGTTGAAACGGACCATTGTGTTTACAGTGGTATCCGAGGTGAATTGGGTTTTGTACTTCCCCATTTTTGAGCGCTCTCCCTTTGCGTGATGATTGTGGTATAGCTAGCGCTACGACAGGACAGCACAATTTCGTGCGCTCTCTCTCTCTCTCTCGTGCTCTCTCAATATGCATGAACGATGCCTTGCCGACAGATAGGCAGTTTGGAGTCGCTATCAAATAACGGTCATAGAAGTCCCGACAGCGTGTCACCTGTTGAATGGCCAGCTCTGCACGCGGCTGAAACGGACCATTATTATCCGCGCACCCGTCTGCGTTTATGTGATCAGTGGCCGATGTTCAATTACCCTCAAGCCATCTCGTTTTTTCCCCGTGATTGTAACCCTCTCGTCCGTTTCAAAACTCCCCTGGTTGAGAAAACAAACTCGCGAGCACACGTGAACTCGGAAAGTTTAGCCAAGTCGAACATTTTATTCTGAAACGTCGGGCTGCCTGTCAGCGAGAGGAAGGGGGAGAAAGATAGTTCAGCGGAGTTGAATGACGCATTGACACGTTTTATTGTGTGATGGGCCAGTTACAGTAGATCTACTGCAGAATGACTATTCATTTTATGGCCATTAAAACAGGTGTTTAGCATTGGTAATTAATTTTGTTCTACTGATGGCTGGTCGCACCGGTGCGCCTAAAAATATTTTTTAGGCGCACTATGGAAAAAAATGGGCGCATGTGCGACCAAATTGGTCGCACTCTGGAGCCCTGTACACATAAGGGGGAAAAGCATCCCTACACAACTACCGTTAAACACCTAACAGACCTGCCACTCTGCAGTATGGTCACCCTCTGGAAAGCCAATATTTTCAGGAATAACATAACCCATTTCAGTTTGCATACAGGGCAAACTGCTCTACACAGGACACCATCACCAGTATGCTTCATACTACTGGAGAACATGAAGCTGAGGAACACATATGCACAATTTTGGATTACAGTTCAACCTTCAGCACCATCCAGCCTCAGAGTCTTTGTTCTAAACCCCACTGACCAACCATCATGTACTGTGGATTTCCTCTCTAACTGCTCCCTCTTGCTATCAACACCAGCACACTGCAAGGGCGTTAGCTAAGCCCTCTACTCTACACCCTGTTCACCCACAACTGCCTCTTTCTCCTCATTCGCCAACATAATGTCACACTAATTATGAATGAAGACAAGACAGACTACAGGAACAAGACAGAACATCTGCCGTCATGGTGTAAAAACAATAGCTCTGTCCTGGAGCCTAAAAACAACAAGGGAATCATTGTGGACTTTCACAAAAACAATCACAAACCCATGTAGTGGTGACTCGTAGGTGGTGGAGACGGTCAGCATCTTTAAATCCCTGGAGGACACTGCAGCTGAAGACCTGTCCTGGAGTATTCACATAGGCTCAGTGGTCAGTAAGGCCCAACTATGTGCCTTCTACCTGAATCTCAGTGTCTCTTCTACCAGAGATTAGTACTATCTACTACCACACGCACTGTCAGGATGTGGACACCAGAAGCAGAAGGAGTGCTGAGATACTGCTTTGAGTCCACTGAATGTTCTGTTCTGCAGTACAGCGAAAACGTAGGAGGAGATAATTTCATTGCTGACTATCTCAACCTCTGCATGGAGGAGTTCCCAGTAGTTTGGTAAAACTTTTAGCCTACTGGTACTCTAACCAACATGTGCATGTTAAATGGGCGAACATCCTATCTACACGTTTTAATGTCAGCAACAGGGTACGACAGAGGGGAATTTTATCTCCTTATTTAATGCTTATATCGATTACCTGTCTAGGTATTCCAAACAGGTGGTATAGTTGGTGATGATTAATCACTTGTTATATGCAGCCAACCGTAACATTCTATCTCCAATTAACAGTTGGTTCCAACAGCTCCTTTATATTTGCTATGATTATGAGGTAGTCTGACATTAATAATAATGATAGGAAGAGTGTGATAATGTAACACAGTTTCCTCCTTTCCATCTATCTAACAGCTAGGTAGCAAATACCACAACATATCTGTGTTGCATCCTGAATGATACACTGGAGGCTGATGCCAACATGAGCAGGGAAGAGTGTGATATTTCCAAGCCATTATGCTGGCTATTCCATCCCTGCACTACAAAAGTTACATAAGTTAACCTATTTCAAACTGATACCACAATTAGTTGATCCAGGTCAAAGAGGGACATGTCTGTGCACACTGGGAACACTGGTATAAGTGCCTTCCCTGTTTATATGTATATGTACTGTATATGAAGTGTGCTGTAGTGAAATATTGATGTACTGTGTATTTTACAGTACATATTGATGTACTGTGTATTTTGGGCCTCAAACCTGTAATATTTAAAACATGTGCAAAAGAGGTAGCTGAGCCACAGCAACACATCGTCAACAAGAGTGTATAAATGATTAAGGCGCTATAGATTGTACCTACAGTAGAAGACCTCATCCCTCATACCAGTCCCCAAAAAGCCACACCCCAATGATTACAGACCAGCTGCTCACATAATGAAGACATCTGACTGAGTACTGCTGCTCTACACAAAGAAAACCCAGGTTCGCCATGCATTGGATTCCATACAGTTAGTTTACCAGGAGAATGTGGGAGTTGTGGATGTTATCCTGTAAGTTACTACTACATAGAGCACATTCTCACTTGGACAAAGGAGACAGTGTTAGTGTGACAGTGTAGTGTAGGTAGTGACAGTGTGAGAATAATGCTCTTTGATTTCTCCAGTAGTGCCTCCAACATACAGCCACTCTTGCTGAGAGACACGCTTCTGCAGATGGTGGATACAGAATTGTGGTCAGCAGCACTGGAGTGCCACAAAGAATGGTGTTCTCCTTGGTATTGTTCATTCTATACCTACTTTTGCTACAGCACTTATACCTACCAGATGCAAGTTTCCATAATGACACTGCAATTGTGAGGTGGATCAAGGGTGGGCTGGAGGGGGAGTACAGGCGACAGGTGGATAACTTTAGGAGAACCACCCCTCCACTCTATAAGAGAGGCTTCTACACAGTGTGGCCTAAAACATCAGCATCAAAAAGGTCTCACACACTGTTATGTTGTATGACTGCCCTTTTCTTTGATTATGATACAAATTTGGTGTTGTATTGTCTTAATAAACTTCTACAAAGTCTGGACTTACTTTCACCAAGCTTTCACCAATACAAGATCTTATATGGATGATGGTAGAGTATGGGCACTATGCCACGCCTTGTCCAGGATATCCCAAAGATTCTCAGTGAGGAGGTCTAGACTTTGTGGTGGACAATCCATGTGTACCAATGATGTCTCATTAAAATGTGAGCCTGATGAATATGCCTGTATTTAAAAATATATATAGAATTACATATTGATTCAGCTTTCTTCATTCTTAGACAGGAAACAGTAAACTAGACCTGTCACCAAATATTTCAGCGATTATTTTGAACCTCTCAAACAGACTATTATATTTTACATGACATTATATGGTCTTTTGTTTAAAGAAGTTTTAAGAAGTTAAAAACGAGTTGTTGCACCTATTGGTTCAGGGAACATAATTGGTATTAGAGTTTAGATCTCAATCTCATTCAGAATCTTGAGTTTGGTTGGAGAAGGCTTAATACAGTGTTCAAATTCTACCATCACACAATACCTTGGTGAAAACTTGGTAGGCAACACTGGATGGAAAAAGTCCAGATATTGCAGATTGAGTGTGACCTCATAGTATGCACCATATGCATTTGTGCCTGCTTGAATATGATAGGCCTACATATTCTTATGGTAACACCACCCTCTCCTATACCAAGACTGGAAGATGAGGACCCACAACTTTCAAGCCAGAAGTGAGCTATTTCTGGTAATGAATGGACATTTTATCACTAGAACCTCATCTCCATGACATACTGCTGTATGTGCGATATGATGTGTATTACAGTATGTGTGTGATTGTGTGAACTGACTTATAGTTAAATGTGTGTTATATGTTAAATATGTTGTGCAATAATATGTATTGTGTTTTTCATATCTATTTATGTATGCTGCTCAATACCTTAATTTCCTTCAGGATTAAAACAATGTGTACTCCACACAGTGTATTTTTCACAATTTTGAGAGTAGTCTCTAGGCTTTCCTCTGGGTTACTGTGCCTGCAGATGGCAGAAGGTACGCTGGGTGTCCAATGGTAGTTGTTAACGTCTGCCATCTCCCCCTTCTGTGAAAATAGCTCACTGTCAAATCCACAAAGTATGTTAAGTATATACAGGTGATGTACGGTACTGTACATAGTAGGCCTACATATGTACGTTGTGGGGGGTGCAAATCATTGTATGATCCCCAGATTGCTTTGTGTGTGTGTGTGTGTGTGTGTGTGTGTGTGTGTGTGTGTGTGTGTGTGTGTGTGTGTGTGTGTGTGTGTGTGTGTGTGTGTGTGTGTGTGTGTGTGTGTGTGTGTGTGTGTGTGCACGTGAGGATGTATGTCATATTGTGAAGTATTCAGTGTGCTTTTCAGCATTTTGATTGTAGCCGGAAATTCTATTGAGTTTCTGGGCCTATTGATCACAAACTAGAGTTGAAGTCACACAGATCCATCGATTTTGGTTGTATTTTCATAGTTTTTGTTGTGGAATCAGTATAGTGCTTAATAAAAAGAATGGCATATTGTTTGGTGTCAAACCTTGACAAAAAACCTGATTGCAGATGAAGAAAAGTCCAAAATATAGCAAAAAAGGGAAAAAACGCCTATTTTTATGACATAAAATTGAGACAAAATCATGTTCAAATGTGGTTTAACAATATTTTCTTAATTGAATATAGTCAGTAGTTGTGTCCTGTGCACTAGGAAAGCCTTTTTTGACAGCTTACCCAAGCCACCAAGGATTTCAGGTTACTTTTCATTTTTCAGAAATTTATCTCGAAAAATGAAGGGTACATGCATTAAAATAGGCACAACTTTTTTTCGCGATATTTCCGACCGAGCAGACCCTCCAATTATTTGTCCAAAGGGATAGAACTATCAAAAAAATCACAAATAAAAAGTATAACGCGCCGTGTCAGGTCCAACCCAATTTTGGGACTTTGGGTCCCCGACTATGACTTTTGAAGTTAGCACTAACACAACTTGCATGGTCAATTTTCACTGTAGCACAGGATGTGCCAGACTCTAATATTTTCAAAAAGAATTGACCTCTGCAACTTCTGCTGACTTCTGTAAGCACAGGACAGTTTCCCATGTCGTCTGGGACTATTTCAAGTGAGCTCGGGTGGATAGGGGAATGTTAAACCCCTCTATCATTTGCACACATGAAGCGTCCTTATTATGGTCAAGTTTTCACTAGCTGTAATTCTCGGAGTGCTAGAGTGAGACTACAGCCAATATATATTTCATGATATCATGAACCTATACAATGATTTTAATGACAAAAATATGTCTTAAATACACTCAATCACGGAAAATCAATGGAATTCAAAACTTAATGTAATAAATCGAGCAAATTGCGTTAGTTCTGGCAGACCACGTAGTCAACGCTCTCATTGCCTATTGGCTGTCACCGACCCAACCCATACAGATGTCTACGAATTATCTGCGCCTTGGTTAATTAGCTGCTGCTCGCAATTGGATGGTAGCGTTTCTGGCGCCTCATTTAAACTACCAGATCTGTTTTGCTGCCATTGCTCTTTTTGCTAATCGCTTTGCTCCCACCACCTCCCCTGCTCCACCAAATTGTCATTTCCAATCAATGTCATATTGTTGTCATTGTTGCTTGCTCTGTTCTAGGGGGTATGTTGCCTTTCCAGCTAAATGGAAGGCATTCCACCTGAGGATGCTGCTGTTCCCTGTTTTTTTATTTTTCATGGAGCTCATGGAGAAGCTTGGGAACTTCCTCCGAACAGAGCCATACCGCCAAATACAAAATGTGTGCATTCAGAAATAAAGCTTCTGAAATGTATCTTTGTTTCGCGTCTCATCTTTGACTAGAGTGGTACTGACAGAACTATGGTAATTGTTCCCTCTGCATCTTTAATTCTGAGTGACTCAGCCTCTCTGTGATTGTCTTATACCTGGACGCTCAAATTGTTCATCAGTACAATTCATTTTGAAATGATCTCCGTTGTTTTTTCTTATTTGGATGTTTATAACATTTCACGGATCCCCGTCCCAACTTATTTGAGACGTGTTGCAGTTATCAAATTAGAAATTAGTACATATGTCCCCTAAAACATTTTTTCCCTCGATTTTAACACTTGATATGTTGGCTTTTCACTATTCTCCATCTAAGGAATGTATTGAATGTTTTGAAAATGATGATGATTTGCTTCATGTATGTACAGTACAAGCAAATTATGGAGCAAGCTCTGAATCCTAAATTTTAGAAGCATTGAAGTATTTTGAAGTCTCATGTACAGAGTAGGCCTACATTGTGCATGTGGCCTGAGGTACAGTATAAGCTAACTACTATGCGATGTATTAGGGCTCCCACGCCACCAGGGGACCCTGTGAGCAGCAAATCTCCAGGAAGAAATAAACACCATTTTCCCTAGCCATATATTTCTTGCTCATGTGCCACTAACTGGCACTATGAGGTCAGAGAAGAATAGCCAGACTGGTTTGTGCTGATACAAAGGCAACATTAACCAAATTACGAGGTATGCATTCGAGAATCTCTGATAACAAAACACATCAAATCTTGAGACAAATGGGCTACAGCAGCAGAAAACCACATTTGGTGCCAGTCCTGTCAGCTAAGAACAGGAAAAGGCAACAATTTGCACAGCCTCACCATAAACAACATAGAAGACCGGAAAAATGTTGCTTGGTCTGATGAGTCTTGAAATCTACTGCAACACTCAGGTGGAATGGTCAGAATTTGGCGTCAACAACGTGAAAACGTTGATCGACCCTGCTTTACATCAACATTCCAGGCTGGAGATATAATGGCATAAGGATATTTCCTTAGCACAATTTGGGCCAGTTGGAATGCCACAGCCTACCCGAGCATTGTTGCAGGCAGTTAAGGCAGTTCTGAGGTCAAAAGGGGGTCCAAGCCAGCACTAGAGAGGTGTTTCTAATAAAGTGGCCAGTGAGTGTATATCAAGGATGTTAATACATTTGAATGACCCCTCCAAAAAATAATATATAGAGAGGTACTCAAATGATCCCTCAGGCTATTAGTTACTACAACTAGTGGCTTGAGGGTTAAGAGAGTTGACTGACAGTAACTGTACTCGCCTTTCACCCCCACTGGCACCTTCAGTGTCCTCTGTAGAAGGACCCCCAGTGGAAGTCTCAGTTGAGACTATGATCTCATTCTTGGTTTCCTCCAAAGGATGGTCTGGGGGAAGTCCTGGTTCCATTCTGATGTCCTCATCCTCCCTTTTCTCCAATGTCTGTTGTGCTGGGATGCCCCAACTTTCTTGTGGCGCTCTCTTTAGCCATAGTGATGTCATCTAGTCCCTCATTATGAAGAGGGTCCTCTGCCAAGCTTTCATCTGCATCCATCATGTTCTCAAGCTGGGGGCAAGTACTCTGGAGTGGGACGGCAGCTAGTTCACAATCTTAGTCAACCATGGTTGAGTTATATTAGTGATGTTGAGCCTAATCATATAGGCTACAGTAAAGCAGTGTTGAAAGACAGTGAAAAACAGTGATGCACAGACTTACAGGGCATCAGCAGCCATATTGCCACCAACTATGGCGCGTGGCTAGCAGTAGTAGGCCTAGTAGCTTTATAATGACATGATAAATAATTTCCATTAAAAATAAAAATCTTTGGGTTGAGATCATTTTCTTTTAAACTAGGCTATTGCTATTCATTTGTTATTGTTACCAACTGCAGCACTTTTAAATGTTGTGATGAAGCAAGGTAGACCAGCATAGGCCTCACAAACAGTTTTTTGTATCCCACCAACAAGAGGCAATAAAAAACAAGGAGGCCATGAATCTTAATACGCAGATAACTTCTGCAATGTGCACCAAAAATACACTTCCAGTGGCCTATTTTGTGTGTCTGTTCAAAAGATTCAAAACTGTTTTTAGCTGTAAGACTTAGGCCTATTACCTCTTCCCCTGTGTCCATTTAAAGCAATGTAGAATAGCTCCCTCTAGCCTACAGGACGTAACGTTTTTTGGTCGTAGAGGAAACAGGGGGTACTATAGGACGGCCAATCAGCTAACGGTATCTGCATTCTGCATTCGCATCGGGCTGCTGTAGAGTAGAATATTCTTCATTCAAATATTCGAATCCATAATGTAATCGTAGGCCTAATAAAGAAGGCCTACAATTAGGCCTATGTTAAATAGGACTTTGTGTCGAAAACAATCAATGCAATGCAATGCCCAACAAATAGACAAACTATTCACTGCCAGCTGAAACAACTTCCCCATTTTCCGTTCTTTGGTTTCGAATGCCAAAACTTTGGCATATCTTGTCCATTGTTTTCGTAATAATTTCACTTATTTCATTCAACTTATTTAGGCCTACTCCACCTAAATTAACAGCCTTCTGCACTCCATTAAAAGTTGAGAACTCGTTCTCGGGGTATTTGAATTGACATATCATTTGTAAATGGACGCATCTATGCAACGAAAAAAATGGATAAAAGAATAACACACCCTACCTTAATGCGTTGACGTAGAACTTTGCTGTCGTGCGAACTTTTTTCATTTCAAGTTGCCAAGTCGAGTTCACTCACTAAACAAAAACATCTCCAGTGCTCTCTTCTTAGACGAGCACACATCTGCTTTCTTTCGCTTTCGTATAGGCCTAGTTCTAGCTAACGCGCATTCGCTGACACCTGCATGGGCACGTTCGTGCGCGTTCGGACTGTCATCAACCTTTTCATATATTACACAAACCCTAACAGAATACTGTAGGCCTACGCCTTTGGCCGGTCAAGACAGTTGTACAAGCAGCAGATACCCATGCATTGTGCATGGTGCTTTGGGGAATTCGCTCTCATTGCCAGTGGCAAAGGGGATCTCACCCTAGGCTGGCGATTTCTAGGCTAGGATCACCCATAGGCGGTGGACCAGAAATCCTATCTTGCAGGTTCGTCGGAGTGATCAGGTGGCAACTTGTTTATTACTGATATAAGTACTTGATAGTACATAAATCAATATTCTAGGTGTTGCCATCGTCAAAAGTTGCACATTGATTTAAAAAAACAAAGGTTGAAATAGCGACATTTGGTAATGTGGGAATTTAATTAAAATTGGCCATTCAATAGGAAATGTGTCACCAACTCCTTTTGGAGTGCTTCACACGTGTGAAACTTCACAGGTTAGGCCTACTGTGTCTTATGCCTACCAACATTTCTTTATGTGTGAAATGGCAGTTAGGCATAGCGCCACCATGTGGTAGGTGAATGAACTGCTTGAAATCACTGCAGCTACTGTGTATTTCATATTATGAAAAAAGGATGAAGTTAATGTGTATATTCCATTAACTTTGTGAAAAGTTTGTTGATGATGTAAACTAAGAAAATGGCATGGCAACAAAAGTACCACAGCTTAACAGTTAATTTGAACTCAACATATGAGTGATTCTACGATTCGCCTATGCTTTTGGCAAAAGCAAAATGTCAATTATCAGTATTTTTTTTCAACTAAATGACCTAGATGTTTACATAGTGTATATATTTAAGTTTCCAAACAAACAAATTGCCAAGCTTAATCTTAAATCATTTGATAAATACTCTAATGAAAGCGAACATTTGCTTAATTATTTTGTCAACAGTGTTATGGACAAATACTATGTAATTTCAAACATAAATAAAAATACTACAGAGTTGAAACAATACACGTTTGAAAGTGCTTATGTCCCTAGCAATAATGTTGTCATTAATCTGTGTAACTGATATAGAAAATTTGATTGTTGAGCTTCATAAGTAGGATTTTATGATTCACTGTGATAAAGACTGACACATTTTTCATTATACATCCCTGTAACGTCTGATTTGAATTTAGTCACCCTCCTTACACAAGACTTCCTTCTCCAGAGATAATCCCTAGTGTCTGTTCATAGGATTTTTCCAACACATAAGGGATCAATAGCTCAAAAACACTTTCAAAACAGTCAACTGTGTTACTCAACTGTGTTACGGTCAACAGTGCAGGGGAACAAGTCGGCACTTTTTAGGAGAAAAAACAGAGCAGACAAACCCATCTCCCTAGAACACAAATTATTTTGTTTGTTTGTCTGTCAATATGGAGATAAATTGGCAAAAACATACTCCTCCTCAACTGTCATCAGTGTTGCCAGATTGGGCTGGTTCCCGCCCAATTGGGCTGCTTAGGATGGCCGTGTGCGGGTAAAAATGGCATTTATCAGAAAAACCTGCCCACTTTTTGCCATAGAAATCAATAGAATTGGGCGGGATTTTGTGCTTCTAGGCGGATTTTGAACATTTTTTGGGCTGGAAATCAACAGGCTCATCTGGCAACCCTGACTGTCATAGTTAATTGTAACACCATTGACGGTAACACGGTTGACATTTCAGCCATTTTTATGGTGTTGTGCTAACTGAGGACCTCAGAAGTTCCACCACAACACCTTAATCAATTCATGTATCTGTATGCTTTATCTGTGTTTTTCTACATGTGATTTCTAATTCAGATTCTTATGAATATGTTGATAACACAGTTGACAGGCAATTTTCCCGCTATGAGAACATGAAAAATAATGGATTAAATTATGGAAGGATGGAGCTCAAAACTTACCAAAAAGTCTTCCCATATCCTGCCAAAGAGGTTATGACATCACGTGATGTTATTCGTATGGCCTAAGACCAAACCATTACTGATTTATGGAGGGGGTTTCAGACCGTGACACGGTTAACACAGTTTTCGTGGACACACACAAAATGGCGAATTTCATGTATAATGGAAAGGACAGTGGTCTTTCTGACAGTTTTGTCATATTGTGATGATTACTGTGAATCAACATTTGCAATCGTCTTGGGCAAAACAAGTTTCTTTACATGCTAATATGAAGACTGAATCTGACATTTGGAAAACAGGACGGCATGAAAACGCCCAAAACCAGTATTAAATATTCATTCTTGCTGAGGGAAATAATGCCATGTCTACACTTTCTGTATTATATGAAAGATAAATGTTTTCTAATGTCCAAATAATCATTGGATGCAGTTAATAGTTATTGGAATTGGCAAATAAAATCCATGGACTTAAAAGCGTAGTCGAATCGGAGAATCACTCATACATTGCTTGACATTAGGCCTACTGATCATTAGCCCTCTATTCACATCCGCCTAGCTCCCTCCTTAGCTGTTTTTAAAACAGATCTTAAGACCCATTTTTATGCCCAAGTGTTTATTTCCCCTTGATATATTCTTGTTTTTTAAATCTCAGCTGGGCCCTATTGACTTACTGATTTGTTTATTTATTTAGCCTATTGTTTTAACCCACCTTCTTTTTTTTAACCCTCTTATTTATTGACACTCTTGTGTGGTTTTCATTCATTTATACAGGTCTATTTGTTCTTATTGATATGACTTCAGTATATTGTCAAGTCACACCGTATACACTAATGCTTGTGCTTTTATTTTTTGTGTGTTTTATGGATGTCCCTATGTCTTTTGTCTGTGTTGCTTTATGCTGTTTCAAGTCTTTTTTTACTTAGGCCCTTCTGTTAGCACTTTGGTCAGCTGCTTTTGTTGTGTTAAAAGTGCATTACAAATAAACTTTGACTTGACTTGACTTGACTTAAATAAGTAGGCATATAAGGTGTACAAGAAGCCTATGAGAACCGTTCATGTTTTGAGCCTGTTCCACTCACTGCTTTGAATAACATCAGCCTGTCACAGCATCCAGTGATCCAAATGTAAACCTAATATAGGCGTGCACCTGTTACAGTAAATACACTTGCTGCTCTTTGTTCAAACTCCACCACTTTTCAAAAGAACAAAATCACATTGTAGTTCAGAGCTCTACACACGCACACGCGCACACACACACACACACACACACACACACACACACACACACACACACACACACACACACACACACACACACACACACACACACACACACACACACACACACACGCACACACACACACACACAAATACACACTTAAAATATAAACAGCTCTATCACAGGATTTAGGATGAGATACAAGTCTAGGAGGACTCAGACCCTGTGTGTGTGCGTGTGCGTGTGCGTATGTGTGTGTATGTGTGTGTGTGTGTGTGTTTGTAGTGAGGGGAGGAGGCTGAAGAGGGCAGAGTGCAGTCCCTGAGTCTCTGAAATATCACAAAATACTCAATGGTGGATATTATACAGTACAATGGCTTGGGAAAAATAAGTACTTAGTGCGGGAAAAGAGGTGTTGTATGATTCCTCGTTCACCTGGCCAGGTAAAAAGCAAGACATTGGACCTCATGCTGCTCTCAGTATTTTGAGTGGCTCTTTACATGGCTGCTTTTGTGAGTGTGTAATTGGTGAACAGGTGAATGTTGAAGCATTCAGAATAAAGCTTTTTTTTGGGAGGCATGTGATAAGAAATTAAATTAATTTTGACAATTGCTGCTTTAAATAGAAAGAACACTTTGATTTCGGACAGGAGCTTCAAGGCGAGCTCCCTTGTGTTAGAACATACCATTGAGATTGACAGGAAACCCATCACCACCAGTTTGTGGCTAAACCATCTATTATGATCAAGGTTGCCATAAACTACCTAGACAGCTGTGTTACAGAATGAGACAGCTCACATCACTAACACTGACACACAGTGGAGTTAATGGATTATTTATTCCATGGGTGAAGCATGTTGGAGATCTTTGGGAAAAAAAAACATCCGCATATTCCAAGGCAAGTGGCAAGGGTACTCATCCAAGACTTCCAGGCAGGGTCGCTGACAGCTTTGGCTGGGCCCTAGAGAAAGCCATGTGAAGGCCCCCCTCACCCAACACATGCAGTGTAATAAGGACCCAGTTCTGGGCCCCCCCCTCTCCATGGGCCTGGGACAAGTGACCCCATTTGTCCCCCCTGTCAGCATCCAAGACTTCCAGGTGAAGCCTCTGAGAAAGATTACTTCACAATGAAAGGCAGGAACTTCTGATTGGATCATAAATAGACAGACACACTGATACGCACGCGCACACACGCACACAAACACACGCACGCACACACACACACACACACACACACACACACACACACACACACACACACACACACACACACACACACACACACACACACACACACACACACACACACACACACACACACACACACAACAGCACACACTTGAAACATAAACAGCTCCTTCGGATGATTTAACATCCAACGGCATGAGATAACCAAGTCTAGGAGGACCCAGACAGGTGTGTGTGTGTGTGTGTGTGTGTGTGTGTGTGTGTGTGTGTGTGTGTGTGTGTGTGTGTGTGTGTGTGTGTGTGTGTGTGTGTGTGTGTGTGTGTGTGTGTGTGTGTGTGTGTGTGTGTGTGTGTGTGCAGGGAAGCTGACATGGGGGTACAAGGGGGATGTTGTCCCGGCCCCAGGGAGATAGGGGGCCTAGAAATGGGTCTTGATCACATTGTATGTATTGGGTCGGCGGCCCATTTAGTTGATTTTGTCAGCGGCCGTGTGTGTGTGTGTGTGTGTGTGTGTGTGTGTGTGTGTGTGTGTGTGTGTGTGTGTGTGTGTGTGTGTGTGTGTGTGTGTGTGGTGTGTGTGTGTGTGTGTGTGTGTCTGTATGCGTGTGCGTGTGCATGTGTGCGTGTGCGTGTGTGTGTGTTTGTGTGTGTGTGTGTGTGTGTGTGTGTGTGTGTGTGTGTGTGTGTGTGTGTCTGGAGGGAGGGGGCTGAAGGGGGCAGAGTGCAGTCCCAGCACGTCACCTGGGCTGCCACGGTGCGTGAGTGATAATGTCGCAACGGGTCACTGGTGCGCTCCGTTTGTCATCCGGCAGAGCGCACAAGATGGCTCTTTCATTATTAGGAGTTTGGAGGATTTCTCCACACTACTCCTCTCCACACCACTCCTCTTCTCTCCACTCTCCTCACCACGCTGCTCCTCTCCACTCCACTCTTCTCCTCCTCTCCCCTCCACTCCTCCTCTCCCCTCCACTCCTCCTCACACCACTCTTCTCTCCCCTCCCATCCTCTCCCCTCCACTCCTCTCCACAACACTTTTCTCTCCAAACTACTCCTCTCCCCTCCACTCTTCTCTCCACGCTGCACCTCTCCAGAACACTCTTCTCCATACTCCTCTCTGCACTGCTCCTCTACTCTCCACCCCTCTCCTCTCCTCCACTCCTCTCCTCTCCCCTCCACAACACTCTTCTCTACACACTACTCCCCTCCACTCCATTCTTCCCCACACTCCTCTCTCCACACTGCTCCTCTCCACAACACTCCTATTTTCTCCACTCTTCTCTCCACACTCCTCCTATCACCACTATTCTCCCCTCCACTCTCCTCTCTGCACTGCTCCTCTCCACTCTCCTCGCCACACTACTCCTCTCCACTCTGCTCTTCGTTTCACCACTCTCTTCTCCACACTGCTCCTCTCCACACCACTCTCCCCTCCACACTACTCCTCTCCACTCCGCTCTTCGTAACACCACTCTCTTCTCCACACTGCTCCTCTCCACTCCACTCTCCCCTCCACACTGCACCTCTCCACTCCACTCTCTTCTCCACACTGCTCCTCTCCACACCACTCTCCCCTCCACACTACTCCTCTCCACTCCACACTCCACTCCTCCTCACAACACTCTTCTCTCCTCTCTACACTGCTCCTCTCCACTCCACTCCTCCTCACACCACTCTTCTCTCCCCACTCCTCCTCTCCCCTCCACTCCTGTCTCCTCCACTTCTCACCTCCCCTCCACTCCTCTCCACAACACTCTTCTCTCCACACTACTCTGTCCTCTCTCCTCCACTCCACTCTTCCCCACACTCCTCTCTCCACATTTCTCCTCTCCACAACACTCCTCTTTTCTCCACTCTTCTCTCCAGTCCACACTCTTCCTATCACCACTATTCTCCCCTCCACTCTCCTCTCTGCACTGCTCCTCTCCACTCTCCCCTCCACAGTACTCCTCTCCACTCCACTCTTCGTAACACCACTCTCTTCTCCACACTGCTCCTCTCCACACCACTCTCCCCTCCACACTGCACCTCTCCACTCCACTCTTCTCCACACTCCTCTCTGCACTGCTCCTCTCCACTCTTGTCTCCTCCACTTCTCCTCTCCACTCCACTCTTCTCCACACTCCTCTCTGCACTGCTCCTCTTCCCTCCACTCTTCCTAACACCACTCTCCTCTCTCATGACCAGGGACAGGGATGGAGCTGGGGCTTAAACGGATGAGTGCTGTCACACACAGAGAGGTCGCTATCTCTTTTCAACAAACACACACACACACACACACACACACACACACACACACACACACACACACACACACACACACACACACACACACACACACACACACACACACACACACACACACACACACACACACACACACACACACACACGACCACGAACACAATCCAGAAAATGCAGACACCAAACACACACACACACACACACACACACACACGCACACACGTACACGCATACACGCACACACTTTTCTGTCTCTATTTCTTTGTCATACCTGGTGGGTATGATGACAAAGAACAGGGGATTTTTCCTCTCCTCCCCTGTCTGTGTGTGTGTGAGCACTGGTCCGTGAAACCCACAGTGGTCCATCATGCGGGGCAACTTTGTGACGGACCACAGCATCAAGAAAAATCCTCTTTGTTAGGGGGAAAGATTATTCTGCTGGAAAAAATGACTCTGACAAATACTCGGGGGAGCAAACAATCTACTTTATTATTTTTTTCTTATATAAGCTCTCACCAAGAAAACCTTTCAGACCTGGGATTGTAAAAGCTCCGACTCGACAATAGTTCTTATCTCACACTCTTTCCTAGAAGATGAAAAGTTTGACATAGATACTTAGAAGAGGATCTCCAGGGGTTGTATTTTTTTTTACAATATAGGCTACTGTATTTCTCTCATAACAGTGCTATGTACGGTAAAAAGCTGTAAAAACCTGGCTACTTGGTTTGAGGCAGTGTCCACAGATAGATATATAAATAAATATGGAGTTATCTGTGTAGACTGGAGATTGGTCTGTGTAAATGATAAAATGATCCCAACGGGGCAGGGTATTTATGTGGAGAAATGAGCCGTTGCGGTGTCTAATTTATGGAAAATTGATCCTGTCCCCCTGATTCCACCCATCTATCTTCTGAGTCCCCTGTGTGTGTGTGTGTGTGTGTGTGTGTGTGTGTGTGTGTGTGTGTGTGTGTGTGTGTGTGTGTGTGTGTGTGTGTGTGTGTGTGTGTGTGTGTGTGTGTGTGTGTGTGTGTGTGTGTGTGTGTGTGTGTGTGTGCGCGCGCATCTTTTGCCATCTCCACGTATACAGCAGGGGATCTGCAGTAAATCCCAGCGCTCCTGGCTATCTGTATTGCTGGGATGCCACTGCAGGGTGAGGTATGTGACAGGTGGCCTTGGGGTGTGCAGGCTTCCCAGGAAACATGAGCATCGGGGCTACTATACAGGGCAAACACAACCCCAGCATCACCCAGTCAGATCAGAGACAGTAGAGAGAGAGAAGTTCCATTGGCCCATTGTTTCCGGGTTCTATTATTGCAAGGGGGAGGGGGGTGAAATCCCCCTTTAGGCAGACCTAGGCAGACCTAAGGACTGTTCTATTCAATGCTAGGAGTATTATGACACGCCCCTTTAGGCAGACCGGAACCTGGTCATGTTAGGTGCCCATAGCAACCTATTACATTGGCATATCTCTATACTTAAAGAATCTCTGGTCAGGTCCCACCTAGTCGCCAGGGAAGCCGACAGGAGGGACAAAGGGGCCATTTGTCCGGGGCCCAGGTAGAAAGGAGGCACAGAATTGGGTCCTCATTACATTGCATGTATTGGGTGCGGGGGTCCTTTCAGATGACTTTGTCCCGGGCCCAGCCAAAGCTGTCCGCGGCCCTGCTAGTCGCAGCCCTTTTGTACACTACAGGCGAATACAGATTTCTCTGCAGCATGACTTCCAAATCGGATTTTTACTCGTCCTGTGAATTCTGCTCTACAAGAATATTATGTGAAGAGTTTTGTTGCAAAACGACGTGTCCATCATTTTTTAATTTTGCATTTTATTATTGGTAATGGCTGTTCAGAAGTCTTATTTTTTACATGTATGAGGTAATTCTTGCCCATTTAAATATTTTGAGAAAATACTTTTTAACCTATACACTATGCATTTTGCAATGCAATGCAATAGATAGCCCAATACAAAAATGTAATTTCCCAAAATATTCCAAAATGGATATAAGTAATTTTGCAATGAAGCTCTTCATATGGAGAATTCATAGTAAGTATAAAATGGACAATCATATGGACAATAAAAATGTTTCTGATGTCCTCATATTTTTTAACTTTGCTTTGCCAACTTTATACGTCTTTCCAACTTACATTTTCGATTGAAAGCACAACCCTACTTGCCACTACTACTGGTATAGAGATTCAAGCATTGTGCAGAATTCTTGGGGGAAAAAAAATCTGCTTCTGTCATATTTCCATTTAAACCCTCACTAAAACCATCGTGTCACTCTCCCTTCATCTTTCTTTGAAACACTTCCCAAAGTCGGTCTCAAGCTGGGGGTGACACACACAGTGAGTTTGTCAGAAACTCTTGCATGATCTTGGCAGGGGGCTTTGGATTGCTGTCATTTTGGAGCTCCTTCTCTGGCAAGGGAAGCTTTGGGGTGGCACAGAGAGTAGCAGGGAGGGTGGCACAGATCTGTCACAACCAGGCAAGCAAACAGGGCAATTGCCTAATAAAGCTGACCCCCCCCCCTCCCCCTGTCAGGGGCGGAGCTATAGGAGGGGCAAGTGGGGCTCTCGCCCCTGGGCCCAGGGCCCTCCCATATTGTTGGTGGGTGCCTTGGCAGGCTGTATGGGGGCTCTATCAGTGTTTTGCCCTGGGGCCCTGTATGCAATTGTTCCTCCACTGCCCCTTGTGTTCAAAGACAGCAACGGCAACTTTTCCGAGTGCAGGCAGCACCTCCCTAAGTTTAATTTGTCCTTGTCCCGGGCCTATCCAAAGCTGACAGAGGCCCTGAACGCCCTGCTATCAACACCTCTCTTGAGGGGGGCCCCAAGCCCAGTAGCTTGAAGAGGAAAAGGGGGCCCCCAAGTTTCTCTTTGCATAGGGGCCCCCCAAACACCTTGAAACGGCCCTGGGGAGGCTGGGCAGGGCGGCTGCTATTATGCTGTATCCAGCACCACCACAGGCTCTCTCTCTCTCGCGCGCGGTGCTGTCATCTACTCCAGTGCCTTCAGCGCTCCTGCAGCTTCTGGAGACGGACGGGCATAGCCTTGTTATCAGTGAGCGTGTTTCAGTCCTCGAGCACTGATGGGGGGTGCCAGTAGCATATCATTTGCCTAACACCTACCCTCTGCCCTTACTTATCGTTTATAACACCCTGTATCTCTCAGCTCCCTCCCAACCACCATGCTTCTCAGTGTCAGCAGGGTCCATGCCAAGCCATATCGGAAGATTTAACTTTCCTCAACAGCAGATGCTAGGGGAATGCTGAGGGCACATTTGAAGGTCAAACAACTCAAATATATTTTATGTTTATATATATATATATATATATATATATATATATATATATATATATACATATATATATATATAAATTATGTTTTTGCCCTGATGAAGACTGATTGTAGTCGAAATGCGTAGGCGTTATCCATAAAAATAAAGGATTTTTCACTTTTCACTAAGATCAGTGTAGGATCATTCTGACTACCACTTTCAACAAGGAACCTTCTTTTTGGACCTTCACATTTTGGAGATAGTCACAAGCCAAGTAACTGAACTCAAATATATTATTTTATTTTTTAAATATATGTAACATTTGCTCCACAACCTACTGCAAGTGGCATGCATAGTGGCACAGTGGATACACAATGTCAGCCTTGTAAAACAGGGATGGGAGATTGTGGTGATTTGGGGTTATGTGAATGCCAAGGGCCTGTGGAGAGCATGTCCACAGGCTGTGAGAGGGCTGGTGGATGTAGCAAAAGATTATGTCGACATCCTGTGTGTACCAAAAGGTTACCCAATTTGAGACAAGAACCATATTCCTGCATGATAATGAGTCTCCAAGGAGATTAAAAAGGGTTAAGTCTGTGAACCTTGTGCTGCACACCCACCTGTACACGGCTAAACAGTTGGGAAAGTGTGGAAAAGATTGTTAGAAAAGAGAAACTTGTGGACTTTAATTGGGATTGTAGCATTCTATTTTAACATTGCAAATTCAACATTCTTAATCTTGCTTATAGTTTTACAGAAGAGCATGTCACTGCTTCCCTTTCTTACATTCAAACCTCCGCAGGCCTGCCAACAACAGTCTTGCTTT
This sequence comes from Engraulis encrasicolus, assembly GCF_034702125.1. NCBI lineage: Eukaryota > Metazoa > Chordata > Actinopteri > Clupeiformes > Engraulidae > Engraulis > Engraulis encrasicolus. Next base: position 14,510,198 of record NC_085869.1, read on the forward strand.
TCTCCTCCAGAGGCTTCCGAATTTTGGTTGATCTCTATTCATATTTTTCTCCTTTCATTAGACTTACTTCCATCACATTTATATGGTGTTTCTGTTTATTTCAAATCAATGCTAATAGAATAGAATAGGATTAATAGAATGTTTCGTTGGAATGCCATATTTTTTATTGATTTATTCTATTCATTTATTTGTCCATGGGGAATGCCTCTTGAGATGTGGCATCTCATTTTCAATACGGTCCCCTTAAATCTGGACAGTGCAGACAATACAAGACAGTACAATACTTGTTGTGCCCCTTGAACGAGATGCTCTTGGAAACAAACCTGTAAAGCACGGTAAGTGAGGAACAAAGGATGAAAATCTACTGCAAGCACTCAGTCAGATGATGGACAAATATACCTATTAATGAACCCTGCTTTCTTTATACCGCCCAGCTTAAACTCTGTGATGTAACACACAGTGTAAAAAAGATATCCACCGGATCACACTGTTCTCTGCTGTCCACCGTCCATCACTCACCGCCCGCCACCCCCTATCATCCAACACTATGACACAGGGCTGGCCTGGGGGAGAAATAGGGCCCAGGCACTTTTTGACTCACTGGTGGGCCCCATGCAACTCGTGGGCCCCTATTTTCAGAAATGTAATATATATTTTTTTACATTAAAAAAATAAAAAATAAAAAAAATCTGAAAATAGGGGCCCATCAGGGTGCGGGGCACACCGGAAAATGCCCGCTATGCCAGATGGCCAGTCCAGCCCCCTGCTATGACATAAATGCTTAGTCGCTGACACCCAGTAAAGCCCTCCCCAGTATGAGCTGTCCCCTGTGGGTCAGGCCAGAGCACCTGTAATTAACACAGCTGTTGTCAATGGCAGTGGAGGGATTGGAGAGAGCGGCACGCTGGGCGATACACCGGAGATTTACTCCCATTGATTGCACTGACAAAGCAGTACGGCTCTCTGTGAGGATATTGCACTGATGTGCACTGCCGGCCTACTCCGTCTGCACACTTCATCTCGGAGGAAAAGGAGGTGGAGGAGAAGAGGAGGAAGAGGTGGTGTTGGAGGATGAAGTGATGGATGAGGAGGAAGAGGAAGAGGAGGAGGATGAAGTGATGAAGGAGGAGGAGGAAGAGGAGAAGGGAGAGGAAGAGATGGCAGCAGTGTTGGAGGATAGAGGAGGAGGACAAGAAAGAGGAGGATGTGGAGGAGGAAGAGGAGGAAAAGATAGAGGTGGTCATGGAGGATGAAATGATGGATGAGGAAAAGGAGGAGGATGCGGTGGAGGAGGAAGAGAAAGGTGAAGGTGGAGGTGGAGGTCTTACCAGGTGACACTTTTTCTAAAATCTTTTATATATATACGTATATACAGTATGTAGGCATATTTTGGAGGCTAGGTTAGGATAAAAATAAATAGGAGGTACAAGACGAAGAAGAGGAGGAGGAAATAGAGGTGGAGGAGGAGGAGGAGGAGGAGGAGGCGGAGGAGGTGAGTAAGTACAGAAGAGAGCCTCTCTCCTCCGCTTGATATTTATGACCACAATACTGTATGAATTCAATTCATCTCTGGAGACGAAGAGCAGTAGGAGGTAAGAGGAAGAGAAATCTGAGGAGGTGGAGGATGAGAAATGGGAGGAGTAAGAGGAAAAGAAATGTGAGGAAGAGAAACTGGAGGAAGAAGTAAAGTACAATCAAGATTCCATTACGTTCCTCCTCTCGATCTCTCCAACTGCTGTACAGATTTATCCTTCGGCAAGATAGCTGACCCAGCTAATAACGTCAGAATCAGAGACCACACATACAGAACGTGACAGTTCCTTTGGGGTCACCCACGGTGATATTGCCCCCCCCATTTTTTACCCCCGCCAAGGAGGTCATGTTTTAGGTCGTGTTGGTTTGTCTGTCTGTTTGTTTGTTTGTTTGTCTGTTTGTTTGTTTGTCAGCAGGATAACTCACAAACCTATGGATTTGGATGAAACTTGGTGGAGTTGTTGGAAATGACCCAAGGAACAAGTAATTACATTCTGGTGGTGATCTGGATTATAAACTGGAACCAGGACTTTTCAAAAGATTCTTCACCATTGCTAGAGTACAAATCTAGATGCCTGACCACAAATTGAATTGCAGGACAGGGCAAATGTTAACATTCCAGTTTCTAACACCGCAAAAATATACAATAAAGATAGGGTGTAACATACTCAAATGATCTATCAAACAAGTGCTAAGGGAAAATAATCTGGTGCCACACGGATGTCTATTTTTGTTTTGTTTTTTTTTTATTTATTTATTTTTTCAGTGCAGTAAAACTAACGTTTCGACATGCGTCTTCATCAGAGTCCATCTATGTTCTAGCAAACAACTTCCTTGGGGGAGGATTGCATTCTCAGAGTGCATCTAGTTTTATTATTACACTACCACTGAACATTACCAAAGAACACAACAGAGACTTAAACAGGCTATGCCAACGACACTAAACTCAATTGTCTCCATCAAGCCATATAAAAATGTATTTATCTCAAGTAGAGGACCTATGTACAGGCACTTCCAAAATAGCTGTACAGCTACTGCAGTTTTGCGCTTGTGTTTGAGATTTGGCATTATTTGAAAGCCATTGTTGTTAATCAACTCCAGAGTCTGCTGTGGTAATACCCAAAAAGTTCTACTAATTGGCTGCTTGGGGTGCTATTGATTACACGGTAAGACCTACAGGATTTAAAGGATGAAGCTGCAGTGATTTAGTGGGTAGTGACCAAATTCCCCAGAGAAAATCAGTTTGTGGGTAAGATGGGTGAGACGTGTGTGTGAGTGTGTGTGCGCGCAGGAGTGTGTGAGTGTTTGTGTGTGTGTGCGTGCAGTAGGGCACAACAGAGGCAGTCAAGCAAACCGTGTATGACTTGGTTATGAAACCTACCTGTACCTTTCTTACCGCCTCAAAGCTACACTGACCTACAAAGGCAAAGTGCAGTAACTACATATGTTTTATCAAAATGAAGTTTAGACTGAAAATGGTCTTCATTACACATCCTTTATCTTTTGACAAAGCTTTAGGGTCCAAATATGTCCCATTTTAGAGATATTGCTGATTCAACTTTGCAGTAACTACAATATGCAACATAATACCAATAATTTGAAGGCATTTTTCTCCATTTCAGTGTTGGCCTAGTTACTGCACTTTGTCTTTGTAGGGCAGTACAGTATCTCATCAGAATGCTTAAGATGAGGAATGACTGTCGCCTGCCACTGTAGTTTGCCTTCTAGAATGCCAGACTGTCTGCTGAGGTGGGTAATTCCCTTGGACCTTGACATTTCAATGTTTGGTTGAGTAGAATCTGCATATTTATAAATCTGTCATCTAAATATGGCAGGTGCCTTGGTAATGGCATGAGTTGATGCAATGCCAACTTTTAGGATCTTTGGAAAAAAAAACAAATGCGCATAGCGTATTGGCAATATTGGTTATATTTGCCTTGTGTGTGTGTGTGTGTGTGTGTGTGTGTGTGTGTGCGTGCGCGTGTGTGTGTGTGTGTGTGTGTGTGTGTGTGTGTGTGTGTGTGTGTGTGTGTGTGTGTGTGTGTGTGTGTGTGTGTGTGTGTGTGTGTGTGTGTGTGTGTGTGTGTGTCCCTCTCACCAGGGATGGTGGTGGTAAGTATTCATGAAAAAGGTAACGTTAGTGAATGGGCAGCATGAATTCTGGAAATAAACAACTAAAAATCTCACACAGTGTCCCTTTAATGAATAATCAGATTGCAGCTGACACAGCTGGAACTAAACAAAAGACAGCCAAGGTTGCTAAACATGGTGAGGGGCCTGTATGCATAGCCTAGTGACACTCTAATAATCTGATTTATTTATTTTATGTCCCCAAAGTGCCTGTTGTAAAGATGGATTGCGGCCAAGTTCAGTTTTTGCACCAGCAGCAAACCCAGGAGGTATTTCCGTAAGCGCAGCCAGTCGCTCGCCCCCTGAGCCAGTAGCCTATGGCTTTCCGTACTGTATAAAGCCTCCGCTGCCTGGAGTGCTGATACATCCGCTTTTAATGAGTTTTTGCGTCACAACTGTGAGTCTGCTATATATACTACAAGATGGTCGCTGAGTATGCAACTTACATGATGGTTGTGCTATAAATCACATCCAAGTTTGTTATACACAGGCCTATATTCTATGATACCAACCCTTAGCCACGGAATGATGCTTCACTTAACACTAATGCTGCCATCTAGTGTTGAAAGACGGCACTCACAGGTTGGTGTCCGATAAAAAAAATGAAGGATGAGAGATTCGTATGGCCATCCTCTTCGCTCTGAATTTGATCTGTCGCTACAGATCACTCATTGCAAGGAGAAACATCTACAAACGTTCTTTTATACCTAATGTCATTTCCATGGTCAGCAAGCAATTGGAAAAGCTGGAGGTGTGGAGTCTGGAACTACTACCTGACTTGTATATGATGTGTATGCTGCAATGATTTGTATAGGCCTATGCAATGATTTGTATATTTGTAGGCCTATATGTTTTTTGTCTATTTCTGTTCTCATTCAGTGAGACCAAAGTCAATTTTCATGCTGGTATGACAATGAAGTCTATTCTATTCTATTCTATTCTATTCTATTCTATTCTATATTCTTTTTCAAAACAATGTTTTATGTAACAACAAAATGACCTTGGCTTTAGGGATTAACATATTCCTTAGATTTTTCTTAACACATGTTTCTTGTTCTGAAAAACCAAAAGGTCCTGCAAGCGCATGGGGCCAGGGCCACTGGCAGCTTTGGCAGAGCCCGGGACAAAATCCTCTGAGAAAGGCCCCTCCACGCAATATATTCCCAATTCTGGCGCCCCCTTCTCAATGGGCCTGGGACAACTGACCTCTTTTCCCCAACTGTCTTCTGCCTTCTGCCTACTGGCTGCCATGCTGCCCAACAACAATGCTGCCAGCCGCATCTCAAGTGCATCTTTACATCGCCAGATGGCAGCAAAGCTCCCTTTGCGCAGTACTGCATCCTTTTATTCTATTATCATTTGGCTTTGGGCGACTGGCTATCATCGCGTGGCGAGGAAATGTGCCGTAATGCTAGGCGCATTCACGAGAGACGCCTGGTAGTGGTGCGCGCTCTCCGCCTCTCATCCATTCTCCGCATCTTGTGTGCAGTTATGTCTTTTTCTATCTCTTCTCTTTCGCCATGTCTGAGTTCTTTTACCTGCTGCTCGCCACCCTGCTGATTTCGAGTGAAGATGGGTTGAGAGGTGTGGACGGCGCTCTGGCGGTAACTAACCGAGATGGTGACAACTTTGTTCAGGGAGACGCACAGCAATCGCCCACGTCAATCCGTTATCAATTTCTCAAGACCGACGTCACTGAATCAGGTACAGCACATTATCGATGACGACCTGTGAATGACAGTGTATGGAAACTAACCCATTCCTATGTTGTCGTGCAATGTTCAGGTATGCAGATTAGGCTCCAGTCTTTCTAGTGACACAGTGCTGCCATTGTTTGTAGGGGTGTACCAAAGACCACCAACACAAAGGTACTGATGAGATTTGTTCGTGTTGTTGGTGTTTGTAGCACACTACATTACTATGATGACGTTGATCTTTGTTTTTCTTTCTTTTTTTTCCTCCCCCCCCCCTTTTTTTGGGGGGTGGGGGGGGTGTATTACAGTGAATTGGGCTTCTGTGTCATATGTGAAGATGTAAATGTGTAGGGGGGTTATAGAATCTGAATGCCCACCTGATTTCTGAGAGCAACAGTGCAGTGCTATGAAATGACGTGCTTTGAAGCAGGCCTGTTGACTGGCAAAGTCATGCATTTTTAGGCATTTTTGACATGACATTAATGACACAGAACATAATAGTGGGATTGTTATGGCAAGGTTGTTTTACTCCATCAAACACTAGCCTACTATCAGTTATCATATAAGGGCTGCTGAGATGATGAATTATGTAAACACATGTAGGCCTATGTTAAGGAATAATTTCCTTTCGCATGGTACTATGACAATAAGGCAATACATGCCAATTGAATTGGAAAAATAGGTCTACCATTAACTCTATATACACTACATGTGTATTGGAAAAATAGGCCTTCCATTAACGCTACACTTCCTTTTGATGGAATGCAAGCACTTGTGCACACCACTTTTATCAGTTATTCTTACAGTGTCTTATTCCCTTCTGAATCCCTTAGTTGGCTTTGGTGACTGTGACTCAAGGAATGTGGCGTGTTTCTCAGCCAACACAACACAACACAACACAACACAACACAACACAACACAACACAACACAACACAACACAACACAACACAACACAACACAACACAACACAACACAACACAACACAACACAAAACTCCCTCCTGCCTCCCGGCCCATCTGTTGTTTTCCACGAGGCGACCACGCAGGCACACACTGATGCTCTGCTCCGCACAACAAGGCGTCCCTCTCCTCTTCTCTCCTCTCCTCTCCTCTCCTCTCCTCTCCTCTCCTCTCCTCTCCTCTCCTCTCCTCTCCTCTCCTCTCCTCTCCTCTTCTCTCCTCTCCTCTCCTCTCCTCTCCTTTCCTTTCCTTTCCTTTCCTCTCTTCTCTCCTCTCCTCTCCTCTCCTCTCCTCTCCTCTCCCTCTCCTCTCCTCTCCTCTCCATCTCTCTCATCACCATGCACCATCCCTCTCCTCTCCTCTCCATCTCTCTCATCACCATGCACCATCCCTCTCCTCTCCTCTCCTCTCCTCTCCTATTCTCTCTTCTCCACCTCTCTCCTCTCCTCTCCTCTCCTCTCCTCTCCTCTCCACCCCTTTCCATATCTCTCTCATCACCAAGCATGCACCATCCCTCTCCTCTGCTCGAGTATGGTATAGCATGCATGTTCGCTCGGTGACACTTGTACAGCCAGCCGTGATGCCATGCCAGGCTGCACCCCTTTCATCCCACTCCCTTTTGAAGTTCAGACATTCATCCCCACCGCACAGCATGGTTACAACATTCAGACAGCAGCGGAGAACAGAACAGAGAGGGAGAGCACTGTTCTGGAGTTGCTAACACGTGGCTACGGTGGTGTAACAATGCCAGAGCAGATTAATCAATCAGGCATGCTAGCTGGATGATTTAGTAGCCTGCTGGCGACTCCATTACACGGTAGCCTGCTGATCAGCTGATCGATATTGACCATTGATTCTGATGCTTTACAATGTAAATAGATACGCTCTACCTAATGTCTGGCTGTAATAGAGGTATAATTTTCTGAATGCTTGCTTCTGTGTTGGCTAATAGCCTTTTGTCTGGTGCTCCCATTGTGCATCTTATTAATAACAGCAGAGTATGTGGGAGGCCACTATTACTTACAATGTTTGACCCATTTACTTATACATTTTATTGCATACTTGACCTCCAACTCCATGGCGTTAACCAAGACTAATAGTACATGTCAAAACTTGGGCAAATAGTGTGTACACTTGTTCCTCGCAAGGATGTCAGAAGTTACCCAATAAACTTCGGCTTTTTTTCGCACACCTCAGCTGGCAGGTGCGTCGGAGATGGCACCATGGGTCACTCAGCAATAGTTCAAAGAAACTCCCGCACACTGACCATTTCGCTGTTCTTTCTTTAATAAACGACGTTTCGGTACTAGACCTTCATCAGGCAATCCAGGAAGAAGTTACCCAATAAAAAGTTTGGATTTAACTTGGACAGACTTGGAACCAGACCAGACCTTCATATTCTACATCAGTGATGGGCAGTTATTTTGGCCCAAGGTCCACATTGGACTTAAAATACTAGCGAAAGGGCCAAATGTTGCTGGCAACTTGTCAGTACTAAGAAATGTTGTATGGTCATATATCGTTTTTACTTCCATTCCTGCACATTCTAATGAAATGGACTGTGTTAAGATCATCATTTTAGCAGTTAATAGTTGTCTGTTTTGAAAAAACTCTGTGGGCCAAATGAAATGGCTCAGCAGGCTGCATTTGGCCCCCAGGCCTGAGTTTGCCCACTCCTGTTCTACATTTTAAGTGTACCACGTCGTCCCTTAATGGCCACACCTGATCTGACTAGATCAACCAACCACTCTTTTGTAGGTTTTATTAAAATGGTATGACATAATCATTTCTGTTCCTGGGGCAGGGGAAGGATGAAAACAGGCCATGTTACTGCTCTTGATACACTAAGTTACTGTATCATCATTAGAGTTATTCAAGTCACAAAGTCAATCATTATTACCTATGTTCTGACTGGAGTGATTTCACATGTGTTTTGTCTATACATCCTCTTTCAACGTGCCATTATTTTTTTCTTTCAGCCATTTCCTGTCTAGTAACTGTTTTGTTCTGTCTAGAGCTTGGAATTTTGTTAAAGTGAACTCTATCTTACCACAGTAAATGGCTAGACTTACACAACACGTTTCAGTGCAACAGCTCCAGTCATTTCATACGGCAGTGAAACTGGATGGCAATATGTACCAGAAGTACTGCTTCTGCTAAACCACTCTTTTTTTCTTATTTCTAGGCTACCATGCAGTATACCCCCAAACTGTGCTGGTTACTGCTGTTTTTATTCACATCCCAGCGTGTCCCAGATACTGATTTCAAAGTACCCCCAGTGCCTGTCAATCTGTCCTAAATCCATTGCTATGACCAGGAAGATGTGTGTTCCAATTTTAGGAGTGTTTCAGAGTGTTCTGCCCTTGAAATGGTCTGTGAATGGGGGAAATCCTATTGGAAATTTTTAATAGGCCTATCACCACAGAGAGTGGGTGAGTCAATCTACAAATATGATCATATCTGGGGCTTGTAATGTTTTATATTCTTTATTTTATTATAATGACCTTTGTTCCCTACAAAATATTACTTTCTATGTATATCAACTAGCAGAAAGTCGTTTCTCTGTATGGTAATTACATTTGAAATAAAATCGTCATCTTAATTCTCTGTGTGATGACCGCATGCCCATGGCCAGCCAGTGGATATCTAATTCGTATCAGTGACTATTAGCAATGGAATAAGTTATAGCCTAGTAATGTAGCTAAAGGAGGCAGTATTTCAAACGCATATGCAGTAATGTAAAAAGACATTGTCATCAGTGAACAATTCAATTTATTTCAAGAGCGGAGTAGGTGTATCCTTCTTAAACCAACTGAACAAGGGACAAGAATTGCTCCAACACCTGATTTCCCTTACAAATAAAAAAATAGGCTCTGTGTTTGAGTGTGTTGTTTCACAGAGAAACAATATTGAAAAAAATATGTAACTAAAATGTGTACCATAGAGCTCTGCTCTCTCCCCTTGACGGCTGTTGACATTATGCTCCATCAGCACAGCGCAACATTGCTGACGCAGCTAAGAGTATACAGTACTACAGTACATGCACTTAGCACGGTAGCTCATTGATCACTCCTGCAAGTCCACAGTGAACAATAGCCACACCACCAGACTATATACCTGGAAAAGGTGTTATACTGTAGCCCCTTAAAGGCGCACTGTGTAATGTTTTAAGTAGTTTATTTCCAGAATTCATGCGGCCCCTTCACAAATGTTACCTTTTCCATGAATACTTACAAATTCTACACTTTACTTACATCAAATTCAAAGTAACTTATGCATTATGACTGGGAAAATGGGACTTGTCATACATGAAAAGGGGGATCTTCTCCATTGTCTGCCATTTTGAATTTCCAGAAATAGACATTTTTAGCTGCAAAACTTACTGTACTTTGGTCATACTAGTAAATATTAGTTTATTACTTAGTAAATATTCATGAAAAGATCAAATTTGGCAATAGGCAGCAGCATAGTTTCAATGAGCAGCATAGTTACAATACCTACTCTGGCCATCATCCTACTCTTAGTGTAGCAGCCCCTTAACACGTTGTTCCACCACTAGAACGTTGTAATAGTCTCTGAAAAAAACGTAACTAGGATAGTACTACGTTACCAGATTGGCAATGACCAAGTCGTATGTAAGGAAAACTCTGTGTAATGTCGTAGTAGTACTTTGGTAGTAAGGTCTGGTACAGTGTTTCACTGGTGAAACAGTGTGCATCATGAGGCAGGCAGCTCTTTCATGCAATCACAAACTGCAAAATTTACACCCCCCTATGAATCTGCTACCCGAGAGAGAGAAAATAAATCTAACTTTTTCACCATTTTTTTAAAAGTTCATAGCACTTATGAGTCTGCTATCTGAGAAAAAAAGAACTTTTTCAACTTTTTCATCACTCTTAAAAAAAACTAAACTTTTTTGGGTGGTGTCAGCAGCAGGGGTGTCAAACGCAAAGGTTTGATGGTGTCTGATTAAAGTGTAAGTGTGTCAGTCAGTGTGGGCCATCTCTCTGTGGTAGGCCCGGCCGGGCT
>NC_085869.1:14523043-14618043 GCF_034702125.1 Engraulis encrasicolus
CGTAGTGCAGCAATTAATCTTTCAAAAAATCCATGTGGTCAGAATGTTGATCTATTCATTGATTATTTATTTACGTTGATAAAGCAATTTACTGAAAATATGTCCTTTGGTGTGACGTTAAGAAATAAATATATTAAGTAATGTAGAAATGGCTTGATAGAGTTTTATGAACATTGTTACACTCTTCATATTTATTGCAATTTTTTTAAGTCTTAATTTAATGAGAAATTACCATTTAAGTATTTTTTTTCCCATTAGATGTGAGATTATTAGAAACCTTCGAGGAAAAACAGGGATATCTTTCTTTTAAATGTTCAAAATTGTCCGAATTTATACTAACTTTTTAGGGACTATAATTTGTTCTTCCCTAATGCAATATTCAGTGTTTTTCAAACATATTGTTTAGCTCAAACAAATATTTGAGCGTTTAAAACATGTCACACCGTAGGACATTCATGTCACGCTAAAGGACAGAAATACAAAACTGAGCCAGAAACAAATATATCAACATGATTATTTTGTCTTTTGATCATAATATAATGTTCTAGTCAATATGGACCTACACTTTACACTTATAAGTCTTTGAATCGTCGATTATCAGCCTATCGTAACTCTTAATGACAGCCATGCGGTCATTGAATGTAACCTGCAGAGCTCATAAGACTCATACTGAAGTGTGACCTTGGCATGACCATCACACTTTTGTAGGTATGCTATGACTGTCACACCATTGAACCTGTAGTGTGTAGTGGCCAGTGCCTGTTTGGTATCTCAAGCTGGACAGCACATTTATGCTGTATATTGAGCTCTCCACAGCATACTTTATTCATCTATACTCCTCTATATACTCTCTCACTGATCTTTCCTTCACTGTTACCATTATATTTTATGGTTTCAAAGCACCATTAATGACATTTTATATCATTTGACAGTATCTAAAATCAACAGCAAATATTCATCAACAATGCATCAAAGTATAAATTCCAAAGGCCAATAAAGGAATAAGTAATTTGAATACACAATATTTATCTAGTCAAACAACAAAACAAAACAAAATATGTACTACCAGTTGTTTTAAAAGCAATTTCTCAAATATCTAGTCCATTGGTGTGACCTGTTTGTCCTTTGGTGTGATACTCCAAAGTGTCACACCATAGGACTTTTACCATCACACCATAGGACTTTTACCATCACACCATAGGACTTTTGAGCTTTTGAGTTAATTTAAAGCCATGTCGTACAATTTCACCTTTAGTAAGATGCATTTTCATACATCTACATGAGAAAAATATGTAAAATATACACTATTGTCAAAATGTATTTTATGGCTGTCACACCAAAGGACTACAAAACTAATACATCTTGTGGTAGCAAAACATAATTGATTGACTGAAGAACTCTGAGAGAAAAATCTAAAATCCACCCTTGCCATTGGCTTCTTAAGGGTCTAAAGTCACAATTTATGTACCGCTGGAGCTTCAACAATAGATAATTATCCACAGAATTAACCAAAAATATGATGTCACACCACAGGACATTGTTTTCTGCGACAAAGTTTCATAAGTCCATACGGTCTCAGAAAAACAGGAAAAAAATTAAGCATTGCCACTTGCTAAAATAGACACCTTGAAAAACATGCCAGGGTTGTTTAGACAAATGACTGAGCTTTGATTATTTATTTAAAAATGTTTTAATATGGAGAACCAGGCTTGCCTCAGTCACACCATAGGACAAATGTGACATTTGACTCAAAATTAAGTATACTTATTTAAAGCTCTGTATTTATTACACATTACTTTTTCACAACAACGACATTAGTTTAATCATTTAAAGCATTGACAATTTTGAAAGCATGAATTTACTTAATTTTAAGAGCCTGCGACAGCAAAATTTACACGTCACATCATCTACCCACATACACACAGGAATGCACACAGACGCACAAACCCACAAACACAGACACAGACACAGGCATGCACACAGACACACATGCACACGCGTTCACACACACACACACGCGCACACGCACACACACTGTTGCTATTTAAAGCGAATGTCTCCATCCATGTGTGTATATATTGCTCTCATACAACCAAGTAGTATTGCAGCATCAGACGCAGTGTGCCTCACCCTGCACGTGCACAGCCACACACTCGCTCAGTATTACATCAGGCAGTTCTGTGTGTGATGTTCAAAGGCTCAGTGAAGTGGAAATATAGTTTCACAAAGAGCCGCTTCAGAAGCGTCATCACCCATGCATGATGATTTGCATCTCTCTGAGGGTGATGTCTGTGTTGTGTTGTAGATCGTAGTGAAAAGACTGACTCTATAACTTAGACTTTGTTTTTTTTAATGCATGGCTCTGAATAGTACATGCCCTGAATAGTAGCCCTGAATTACGGTCCTGAATAGTACATGATTTCCTACCTCTAGGAACAGTCCCTCCCCCCATTGTATTCATTTATTTATTTTGTTACTTATTCTGCCTGGAGCATTTGTTTGTCTGTCAATGTTTGTTTCGTTATTCTTCTGTTGTCATCTTGTGTCACTGTCATTGAATTGTGTGTCGTTGTAAGCTTTTACTTTTTACCTACCTTACAGCTTTGCTTGAGAGCTAGAGGGGTACATGCCGATCATGGCCGTAACTACCATTGAGGACACAGAGATCATGTCCTCGGTATATTTTCTCAGTAAAATGTATCTATTGACGAAAACTGATATACTATGATCAACAATGTTAAATTCAGTCTATACACCACCCCCATTTATCCTCAAGGCAGTGATTAATGAAAACAAACTTAAGAGTTTGACTGAGGTGTTTGACGCATTCTTAATGTACAGTGTGCAGTACAGCACGCAGTATTTGACCTTGGTATTTGAAAATCTCTGGTTACGGCCTGATGCCGATATACAGGGCTGGACTAGCCATCTGGTATAGCGTTTTTTTCCCGGCAGCGGGCATTTCTTTGTTTATTTTTTAATTTATTTTTTTACATTTCTGAAAATAGGGGCCCACAAGGGTGCGGGGCCCACCGGTGAGTCAGCGCCGCTTAGTATGAGGGCCCCCTTTAAGCCAAAAGTGCCCGGGCCCTATTTCTCCCCCAGACCAGCCCTGCGGATATAGCAGTGAATGTGGTGGTGTCTGTGTGCCAGGAAAGTGCTCTTTAAAGTGCTGGAGCAGATCCAAATTACCCTCACAGAGCCTCTTTAGTTCTCATGGCGTGGGGCTCTCTTTAGCATTCAAATCTCTGAAGGGTGACATCAGCAATTTGGTGAATTAGGCCTTTGTTACGTGGAGAGGGGAAGAAGACAGTGTAATTATAGATAAGAAAAGAACATGCATGGGTGAGTTGTTGAGGGAATACAGGATGGAGATGAGCGCCACTTTCCAAAAACTGATAAAGTATAGTAGTGGCTTTTAGACGTTAGGTACATTATAACAATAATAATCAGTTTGATATTTTCTGAGGTTAATACCCAAACCTGGTGGGAATATTTTTTATCAACAGATTTTTCAATGCATCTGAGGAGAATGTGTTCTGCTCATTCACAGTGCTTCCCAATGCATTCTATGTTATGAATGAGCCAACAAAGAAGCCATGTAACAATATAGCAAAAATATATATATCATTAACTAGAAATAGCCATGCAGGTGTGTGCAATGAGTATAGTACATTAGATACCAGATGCTCTTGTGATGGTACACACGTAATACATTCATTCAACCATCATGGTAATTAGCTTGAACTCCTGTACATGAAGCCTACACCACCCACTCATAACTGCACATGGCATTGGTGCAACAGACAGTATTCATGCATGTCAGCACATACACATGCTACCAGGGCTGCTGAGCCGCACTGGCTGGGCCCGGGACAAAGTCATTTGAAAGGGCCCTTTTCTCAATACATTCACTGTAATGAGGACCTAATTGTGGGCCCCCTCTGTCCCTTGGCCCGGGGCAACTGACCCCTTTGTGTCCCCCCCCTTGACCGCTTACCTGCATGCTACAGTCTCACGGCATTGGTGCAACAGACAGCATTCATGCATGTCAGCACATACATGCTATGCTACAGTCATCTCATCTCAGTTCACTGCCTAGTCAGCACTGCTGCAACACTGTCATTAGCATGTGAAAGAGCCTCTCGGGTGGCTACTCTACATACTGTATCATGGCCATGCATATGCACTGTATGCGGATAATATACTCGATGCTTAAACTAGTGGCATTTTACAGTAAGAGTGATATGTTTTATAGTTGAAAGTTACCTTGTGTCTGCCTATTATGGTCATGCATATACTATATATATGTGTGTGCAGATAATATACAGTACATTTATAACCTATGCTTAAACTAGTGATATTTTACAGGAAGAGTTGTGTTTTATAGTTGAAAGTCACCTTTTGGGTGGCCTATTATGGCCATAAGTACATATACTACACACACACACACACACTATATATAACTTACTACTACAGTGTACGTATATGTGTATGTGGATAATATAACCTATGCTTTAACTAGTGACATTTTACAGTAAGAGTGATATGCGTTATACTTGAAAGTCACCTTTTAAGTGTCTGCCTATTATGTCCATACATATTCTATACGTGTATATGTACTGTATGTGTGTGCGGATAATATAGTGCATTCATAACCTATACTTAAACTAGTGATATTTTACAGGAAGAGTTGTGTTTTATAGTTGAAAGTCACCTCTTGGGTGGCCTATTATGGCCATAAGTATGTATACTATTCCACATGTGTATGTGGATAATATGACCTACGCTTAAACTACTGACATTTTGCAGTAGGAGTGATGTGTTTTGTAGTTGAATGTCACCGGGTGTCTGCCTATTATGGTCATGCATATACTATATATATATATATTATAACCTATGCTTAAACTAGTGACATTTTACAGTGAGTGAGTGATGTGTTTTATAGTTGAAAGTCACCTCTTAGGCGTCTGCCTTTTATGGTCTTGCATATGTATATGTGTGTGCAGATAACATAACCTATGCTTAAACTAGTGACATTTTACAGTGAGTGAGTGATGTGTTTTATAGTTGAAAGTCACCTCTTAGGCGTCTGCCTTTTATGGTCTTGCATATGTATATGTGTGTGCAGATAACATAACCTATGCTTAAACTAGTGACATTTTGCAGTGAGAGAGTGATATTTAAGCGTGATATGTTTTGTAGTTGAAAGCCACCTCTTGGGCGTCTGCCTATTATGGTCTTGCATATACTGTATATGTGTATGCGCAGATAATATTATAGCCAGGGCCAGTTTAATGCACAGGCTAAATATGGCTGCAGCCCTGGGCCCCCCACCTGCCAGGGGGCCACTGATTAGCCAAAAGAGAAAAATTTAGAATTGTGACAAGATGCATTATTGAAAAATATATATTTTTATGGTAACACTTTAGAATAATGGATGCAAAAAAGCATTATAAAGACTTAATAAATAATTAACTATTGATGAACAAAACATTAACAAACGTTTGTAAATGATTAGGAAATGTAAACAAATGCTTGTAAATGACTAGGAAATGTTATGTTAATATTTCATATTTATCAAACATTTACAAGTTGCTTGTAAATGAATAAAATAGTCTGTTATAAGGTGTGTAAAATCTTGAATATATCATTTGTAGATATTTTATAAAGCATTAATAAAGCTTAGTTAATAATAAAAACATTTGTTAATGTTTTATTCATCATTAGTTAATTATTTACTGAGTCTTTACTAAGGAACATTATTATAAAGTGTTACCATTTTTATTGAGTACAGTTGGTAGACATGATATTATCCTTAAATCCTAGCTCGTATTTGTGACACTGTCTATGTACATTTGTGGCGAAATTTGCCTTCTCGGGGCCCCACAGCAACCTATAGCCTAGGGGCCCCAGGCCATCTTAATCCGGCCCTGATTATAGCCTATGCTTAAACTAGTGACATTTTACAGTGAGAGAGTGATATTTAAGAGTGATATGTTTTATAGTTGAAAGTCACCTCAGTCTCAGTCGTGAGGTCTGTCAGGAGACACTGCTGTCATGTTATGTAACAGACGCTCTGCGGGCCTCGGGCGAAGTGAAGGATTGTGGGATTGCAGTGACACGCCTGTGGCTGAGGCTGTGGCTGTGGCTGAGCAGCATGCATGGTTGCCCATACAAGAAAAAGACAAAGATATGCAACTTACAAAATGATTTATCCTGTATTGACGACACAATTCTTATATGGTATGTATTTTATAAAAGTGGCCCACTTTCCTCACACATATACTGTATCTATTATGTTCACAGTGTATTTCAGTATAAAAACATTGTAGATGGGATGTCTATGTGTGCTTATTCATTGCACATATTACTTATGTTTGACCCTTTTTCCCATTTTCCCTATATACTGTATTAAGACCTGTATCCAGTCAATGGCTTTGTGAATATCATAAATGATCCTTTTTTGGTGTGTGGTGGCTGTGGGTGTAACTGTGGCCATGGCATTGAGTGAAGCACGCATGGTTGAAGGGGGTTTGTTTGCACGCATGGTTGTTTTGCGTCCCTCCCTTCTCTTCCCTCGCCTCACGAATAGAGACAGCCACCCACGCCACTCCAGCACCACGACGCCCATAGTCACAAGCAGGGCCGCTGACAGGTTTGACTAGGCCCAGGACAAAATCATCTTAAAGGGCCCCCCGTCTCAATACAAACAATGTAATGGGGAGCCAATTCTGGGCCTCCTCTCTCCCTGGGCCCGGGACAATAGATCAGTTTGTCCCCCCCTGTCGGCTTCCCTGGTCACAAGTAATTCCTGCTCTGCCCGTCAGGAAGACTGACATTCGTTTGTACTAAGATGTCTTTTGCACTCACTACGTCTTTATCAGTCAGAGTCAGAATTGATGCTGCAGCGAAGTGCTTGGAGGAAGGACACAGCATCCTTTTTTATTCAAATGAAAGTCGTGAATATGCCATTTTGTCTAACAGGATGAGTGCAGTTTGTGATTCAGAAAAAAAAAAATCCTCAATCTGCTGCTTGAGGACGCGCAACTGCTTGAGTTAATGGAGCGTAGCATAGTCTTCATCAAGATGTTAATTCATAGCGCTCCCGTGTAACATAGCTTTTGAGAATTCACTTCAAACTCAATTTCTGTCGGATATTAAGCCATGCTTACGGTGCACCAAGCCTGAAGTGTCATGCGAATAAACAGATCATCACGCCATGATTGAACAGAAGTAATCCATTGTGATTTCTGCCTGTACTTCTGTTTGTGTTTCTTTTTGTCTGTGAATGTAAAATATGTCTAGTAACAGAACACCCTTCACATCCTGCTAGGGTAAAAGTGTCCCCAACCCCCCATTTGCAACGCGGGTATACGGTGTATACCTCTTACTTCAAATATCAGGGATTTCAGTGTCCCACTAAATTGTCTGATCCAGTTATGTGTTGAATAGCACAAACATATACAGTGTACCCAAAGGTTCTCAAAAAATGTTCAAATATGCGCTAAATTCCGCCCAAATTCAACAAATTAAATTGACTTCTATGGGCCCAAAATAGCTTAAAAAAACGCCAAATGGCCAATTTTTCCCATTTTTGCCCTTATATCAAATATCACAAGTAGCCCAATTGGGCGGGCACCCGCCCAATCTGGCAACACTGTATGTGTTCTGACACATTTACCAGAGGTGCTGAGTACACTCAGTGTTGCCAGATGGAAAACTGATGGTTGAACTATTATACTAAAACCTCAAAATTATAATTTGTTGGGGCTTCTGGGAGAAAATGATCGTACACGAACCAAATGGTTGTTTCAAGGCAACTAAATAAACTGAATGAAAACTCAGAAATAATCGTACATCATGTGTGTTAGATCATACAAAGGACAAAATGATGGTACAAATATGATACTTATCATACATCTGAGTTTATTTCAAATCTGCTATATTCAGACAGCTTGATGGAGGGGGTCTGTGTGTGTGCCCAGCCCACTGCCATCCTGCAAGAGGATAAATGTGCCCAACCCCCCATTTCCATTGAAAAGTGTGGCCTATGAGATAAGTGCAATTTCAGTGCCGAAAAATAAAGACACGTACATAGCCTCACCAACTCCTTTTGTCCTTATGTGTTCTGACATATGTACTGGAGGTGCCACTTGTACTTCAGATCTACTAACTAGGCTATATCCAGACATCTCGGGGGAGGGGTGTCTGTCTGCGGGGCCCAGCACCCACCCACCCACACACTCCAACCATCACCTGACCCACTTTACCCATCCTGTCTCTGTCTGTCTCTCTTGTCATTTGTGCCCCCCAGCGTCCGTTTTCCTGCTGAGGGTTCATGTTAAGGACGCGGCCAGCCGACAGCGCCTGACGGGGGTTACCGTGGAGCTCTTTGTCAACTACAAGCAGGCCGGCTCCCCCATGCTGACTGGGGAAGATGGCTCCGCTCTGTTGAGGGTTCCCTACCAGCCACAGCAGAGCATCACACTGGTGGCCAGCAGGACTGGCTACATGCTCACACCACTGCCATGGAAGGCCTCAAAAATGCCAAGTAAGACGCAACACTTTGTATTGTAATGGCTTGTGCCATCTGCAATTTGTGGCATGTGAAACCTTAATTTAAGAGTTTTCATATCCAGTACATGCTGACACCTCTGCCATGGAAGGCTTCCAAAATGCCAAGTAAGACCCATACAGTAGGACAAGGCCTGTCTGAAATATTAAATCACTTTGAACTGTAATGGCTTGTGCCATCTGTGATTTGTGCGAAATGTGAAATCTTAATATAAGAGCTTTCATATACTACAGTACATTCCATAGGAGGAAAACACCATTCATTTAACATATTGGTCCTGAGACATAAAGTACACATTGGAACACAGTACATTGCTGTATATAAAAGCCATTTGACATACAGTATATAAATGGCAAAGGATTTTCATCCTCACAGCATCAACTATAAAAATGAGCATACGGGCATCCTATCCCCTGGGTGAGTGGGTTTTTTTGGACCAAATTTGAGAGGGTGGTTAGACCCAAGTTGAGAGGGGGTTTAGAAGAGTAACCTAATCAAGGGAAACAGGAGCATTTATCAGGAGCTGACAGACAGGGTCTGCAGTGTGGATGATATCCCCATGGGGGGTCCTGATGCTTAAATACAGTTTCATATTTCAAGTCTTTTTAGAACATGCCATTTCCTGAGGTGGGAAACAGAATCTTTTGAACCTAAATAACCATATATTGGTTCTGTTGGTGTAGTAGAATCAAGCAGAAAGAAGAGCTGAGCAAATATAGCACACTTGTTTGGTAATTACATTACATAATTATATCATTACAACAGATGCTACACGTAAGTGCTTTCACTCTCTCCAGCCCTATCTATCTATCTATCTATCTATCTATCTATCTATCTATCTATCTATCTATCTATCTATCTATCTATCTATCTATCTATCTATCTATCTATCTATCTATCTATCTATCTATCTAGCTATCTAGCTATCTATCTATCTATCTATCTATCTATCTATCTATCTATCTATCTATCTATCTATCTATCTATCTATCTATCTATCTATCAGTACTCGACTCTCTCTCTCTTCCTTTCTCTCTTTGTTATTCGTTTGCACAAAGCACACACTATTTCAGATGTGATCCTGCCATCTATTATGCTTGCAGGAGTGAGCTCTGAATGTTTGATGCGAAGTCTCCCTCTAGCTTTGATAATATGCAACTGCAAGTGGCACAAGCAATGTGATAGCAGTGTGACCACCCCTATGTGATGTGCATGATGATGATGATAGACACAAGATGACTACCTCTGAGATTTGAGTTTGACCTTTGATGGTCTCAGTGCATGATTCAACAAGCAGTCCCTTTGAAGCCTGTACTACTTCTTCATCTCTCTCTCTCTCTCTCTCTCTCTCTCTCTCTCTCTCTCTCTCTCTCTCTCTCTCTCTCTCTCTCTCTCTCTCTCTCTCTCTCTCTCTCTCTCTCTCTCTCTCAGCATTCTTATCCATGACCTAGGAATTTACTCTTGCCAATGTACAGACAATGTTTTATTATGAGAGAAGGTGGAAAAAATGTCACCTGTCTAATACCCCCCCCCCCCCTCTCTCTCTCTTTCTTTCTCTCTTTCTTTCTCTCTTTCTTTCTTTATTTCTCTCTCTCTCTCTCTCTCTCTCTCTCTCTCTCTCTCTCTCTCTCTCTCTCTCTCTCTCTCTCTCTCTCAGCATTCTTATCCATGACCATGTCGCTGGTCTCCCAAACTCGAGGGAACATCTGGATGTTTGAAGATTCTGTATTGATAACAGGAAAGGTCTCAGGTACGCTCATCATGTCAGCTTATATCTGGTCATGTGTTTGGCCATAATTGTAATGTAAATGTAATTTCTAAGATTCCTTTACAAAATATGTCCTATTTCATGTGAAGATGCATAACATTGAAATCATATCGGGGGTGGATACAAATGGCCTCAAGGGCCGTTTACGGCCCTCGAGACAGGTTTCCCACTCCTGTGTTAGGCAGTGACATTGAATTTCCTGATTTAATTTAAAATATGGGTAACACTTTATTTTAGGGATACATCTATTAGCACTAATACATACAATGAGCCTGTATAAGTAACTTGTAAGGCATGTACAAAGCAAAATCAAGCATTTGTTAGGCATGTATTCGCAAATGTCTTGTTCATGCACAATAAGGGATTTATTACCAATTTAACCTTAGTAAGGACCTAGTGGGCCTTAGCGTTTGCTTAGTACATGCCTTACAAGTTACTTATGCAGGCATTAACATTGTATGTATTAGTGCTTATAGATGTATCCCTAAAATAAAGTGTTACCAAAATATGTAATCCAAATCTTACATCACTGTAACGTACTCATGGTTGGCATACATTATATTGATCCACTGAACTCGTGCAATGCCTGAAAAGCTCATATTGAGCTTGTAGTTACACAAAATAGGGTTTAAATGTATACAAGAGCAATCCACTGTCTGAAGAATGTAATGCCTTTACAAAATCTCAATAGATCGGTAATAATCCCCATCCCCAACGCAAAGGTCATTTACCCTTCTACTAATCTCATGTCTCGCCATTGAAGTAAATCTGTCTGAATCTGCAACATGATCTCTCAGAATTTCGTGCTAAGTGCCCATCACTGGAAAAAAAATCTGTGTCCAGGAGCACAGAATTTTGGCAAAATCCATGTCCAGGATCACAGAATTCTGGAGTTCAGGCTGGAATCTCACTGAAATAAATAACATCTTCTGATATGTTTGTCCTAAACCCTCATTGGAAAAAGAGGAGTATACATTGTGAGGTTTGATGTAAAATCACAGAGAATGCAAAAATGCTTCCAGTAGCCCTTTTACACAGATGGGATCACTGACGATCCTATTCACTGTTTGCTGAAAAAGCCTAACTACATCATAACAACATTGTTAAGACCTTGCTAAGAGCCTTAAGTAACGGATTAAGACCTCGTCATTACCATTTTGGTGGCAATAAAGTTAGAACATAGACTCTGCATGGAAGGATTAAAGTCCCCATAGAAAAACAGATATACATGCAGCATATGTCAGGGATGGGCAGTATTGCTAATAATACTTCTAATTAAAATACGTTCTGAGTTCCAAAATAGTATTTTCCATTTTGTATTACATGTAAGTGTATTACACATACCGTTGTACGGATTTTGTATCAAAATGCTTTCCCCCTATATTTTGCATTTTCAAAGTAAAATATAAAATAGCAAATGTAATTTCCAGTTTCTACAGATAAAGTAGTATGTGACTGGAGGTAGCTATATTGGAATGTGCAAGTGTTTGTCTGGGGTCATGGATGTCTGGGAAAGGGGTAAAGGACAGCTAACCCAAAGGGGAACGTTCAATCCCCAACATTGGCAGGTGGTGACTACGTGACAACAATTTATTAACTAATATCCAGCCACAAAAGTCTTTATTTAATATCATTTTTATTGAATATAGGATGGAAAAAAACACTCTTTATAAAATATCTCCAATACTTACACCACAAATGGTGCATTAGTGATGCTTTGCAAGATACAGGGCCACTTCCTTGTTTACTGAACTCGCATGTACTGTATAGACCTAGTCATATCAGTGGCATTTTTTAACAGCTAGTTGTGCTGAATATTACACAAGTAGTCCATTGTTTTACAGCCTTCTCCAGAATTACAAGAACAAAAATTGGAAATCATGATTATACAGGAGTTTGTGTGGTTTCAACTTTTTATTGTTGTTTAACAGAATTGAATCGTTACATCCATTTAATGGTTGGTCAGGTAATTGGTTAAGGCTTACAAGCCATTGTTTGTGTACCGAAGGGAAGTAGAGGTGTCCTGCTTGATACAAATTCAAAAGAAATCAATACAAATAAACCGTATTATGTATCTTATTTTGTATATCCTGTTACATATTTTGTATTTGGAAATACTTTTAGCGGTATCTTTGCCCATCCCTGACATATGGAGTAGTAAGTGCAAAACCATGTAAAGGCAGCAAAAGAACTTATTACTGAGTAACAGAAACCAAAGAACTTCAGGCCATTGTAGTTCGAGTACAAACGAGTTGTTGTGGTCCAGTTGTTTTACTTTATATTGGCATTGAAAGGGACACTGTGTGAGATGTTAAGTTGTTTATTTCCAGAATTTATGCTTCCCATTCATTAATGTTACCTTTCTCATGAATACTTAACACCACCATAAAATTCTAGGTATTCATTATGACTGAAAAAATGCACTTTCATACATGAAAAGGGGGATCTCCTCCATGGTCCGTTTCGAATTTTGAGAAATAGCCATTTTTAGCTGCACAAATGACTGTACTTGGGCCATACTAGACAATATTAGTTCATTACTTCCTACACTTTCATTAAAAGATCAAATTTGGCAATAGGCAGCCCAGTTTCAATTCGCAGCATAGTTGCAGTACCCTTTTTGACCATTTCCTGCACAGTGTCCCTTTAATTTCATTTCATTGACCTGTCTAGCAAAACTGACAGTTTTGAAGACAGCACAGCGATTGTATCCTGTTTTTTTTTTGTAATGATTCTTGAACATTTTTATTTCTTTCCAGAGTCACTGCCAAATGTGATGTTCCCAAGGAGCCTGCTCTCGGTGCCAGAATGCAACGTTTCCACTATTACTGCCTACCTGACAGTGCCTCTACCCAGTGCTGAGAAAAGCATCTTTTATAACACCATGGGAGTCCTCAACAGCAAGTCAGGTATTTGTGTGTGTGTGTGTGTGTGTGTGTGTGTGTGTGTGTGTTTGTTTCTGACAGCAATGTGCGCACATACACAGTTTCAAGTACCGGTATATTGGCCTGGTCTGGTGAGTTGATGGATATCTGTCCACACTTTAGTTACTGAAGACATATTTTTTTACGGTATTTGTCAGTAATTTGTTGTTTTTCTCTTTCTCGCCCAAACAGGGCACAGAAGCATTGAGTTGAAGCCGGTGGCGGCTGTTGGCGTTGAGCTGAGCTGTAACAGAGAGCCCCTCCAGGTGAAGGGGCCCATACACATCACACTTCCTGTGCCAGAGAACACCGGCCTCACAGTGTCCCAACCACTTCCTGCCTGGAGCTTTGACAAAGCAACCGGTGAGCACTGGCATTTCAAGACAAGTCGGCTTTATTGTCAATTTCTTTACATGAGCTGGTCATACAAACAATTGAAATTACGTTTCGTAATACTATCCCATGCAGACATAGACATACAGTAGACTTTATGTGTGGACATGGACAATTAGACATAGACAGTGCGCATACATTACACCTAGAGTATCTATACAATATACATACAGACATATAAAGTGCAAAACTGGGCAACAGAAGACATACATAGAGCATAAAGACAATGAGATTAGATTTGTTCATTGTTTGATGTCAATCCTGCAAAAAGATACCATATACATTTGTGTATGGTTATACTTTGTATTTAGATTGTGAATATATGATCATTACATTAGTTCATTATGCTGTCTACAATTGAATCAAACAACAGCCACAGACCCATGTCGCATGCAACCGCTCAAAAAGTTTCCAACTGATGGACCGGTCAATGGACCAACTGACATAGTGGCATATAGAAAAAACATGTACATGTGTATTGACAATACAATATAGTATTACAATTGCCCTCATATGATAAAACACAAGCATGCCATTAACCACAGCATCTAACTGAATGTATGTACTATGTTCATGTTTATCACTCAGGGGCCTGGCTGAACCAGGGTCTGGGCATTGTGAAGAAGCAAGATGACGTATTGGTCTGGTCTTTTGTAGCTCCTCAGCTGGGCTTATGGATTGCTGCACCATACGCTGCTTCTACTGGTAAGGGACACTCGTTCATTCATTACTCTAGCTACTCTGGCAAATAGGTGTAGGAATTTAAGCTACGCTTGGCTTTTGTTTATTCAACTTCAAGATCTCAAGAGTATGAACTTGTAATGCTGAAACTCTCTTCTGAATTGGTCTTGATACTCCCCCATGACTATCGTAGTTGAAAGTTTAAAGTAGTGCAGTGGGCAATCTCTCCGCAGTACAGATGAGGGACCATTCTGCCTCCTAGATGAAGGGCATCTTAAGAGGAAGAATACTTAGTATTGGTTTATGTGTGTGTGTGTGTGTGTGTGTGTGTGTGTGTGTGTGTGTGTGTGTGTGTGTGTGTGTGTGTGTGTGTGTGTGTGTGTGTGTGTGTGTGTGTGTGTGTGTGTGTGTGTGTGTGTGTGTGTGTGTGTGCGTGTGTGTGTGTGTGTGTGGGTACGTGCGTGCCTGTGTACTCACTCTGTGTGTACACATACCAACAGGAGTTGCACCTCAAATCTTGTGCTGCCTATCTTACAATGACAATACAGTATTTCCTTGATTGATTGTTGTATTAATGTGTCTTGGTTGATCTGGGTCATGTTCGTAGGTAAAGCCACTCATCTGGAGTTCTACCAGCATGCGTATCTGCTCCTGGCCATTCTGAGTGGCACCATCATCATTCTATCTGGAATGGTAATCGTGCTCATGTGTCGATGCAGGTATGTACATTTTTGTATTGTCATTATTGTTCACTGCTCATGTGTTTTGAAATGTACTGTACACATAGGCGTAGCCATGGGTGGGCCTGGGCCCGTCCACTTGACATCAAGGCCCGCCCCATTCAGACTCGACAGTCAACTGTTGCCTCATTGAACTATAAATGGCATAGCACTGAGCGATAATTAATCATTTTGTCAAAAGTCTGGTCCATCTTCTGTGATTTCTACGATTTCAATGTCAAAGTATCATTTTTGGGCGTGGTATTATAATATCTACTTACACGCTTTCGGGTTGGGCCCGTCTGATTTTTTCTGGGCCCACCTGTTTTATTATTCCTGCCTACGCCCCTGACTCTACATACATTTTGTAAAATTGTATTTGCATTTTGCATTGCATGTTTATCCAGGTAAATCTTACGATCATTTAAGCTGTTTGTGTGTGTTTGTGTTTATTTATTAATTTTTATTTTTATTTATTTATCCTTTATTTAGCCCATGTATGTCCCATGTATGTGTGCATGTGTGTTGCTTGCAGGGTACTGATATCCCAAATAGAACTATTAATCATTTTACGTAATTGTTTGCAGATCTTCTTCCAGAATGCCAGCAGCAAAGCGATCAAAAAGCATCCAGATGGAAACTTTCAAAAGAGATCAGAACACGTCCACAAACAGCATGTACCAACAGGGCGCAACTCAAAAAGCCAAAGTCTCGAGAAGCAAGTCAAAAACACACTCCAAAGGCAGAAAGCACAATCACTATGTGGACAGCCACTATTTGCCGCCAAGTGTCCAGCTCTACAGAAATGCAATGCAGCAGACTTCCAACACCTCTTGTCCACCGAATTACAACAGCGCCCCACAGACCGCATGGCCTGAGGAAGGAGCGGATCAAAACACAGTGCCTGGGGCGCTGAATGAAAAGAGCCTGTTTTCTGAGAGAATAGTTCATGTGTACAACCAACCTCTGGGCGTACTCCAGGCAGCGGATCTGTCCGTTTCGGCCAACTATCCATCAGGCTCAACGTGCGCCACGAGTCTCCCTAGGCAGGCAGCGGGTGATGGAGCTCAGAGCAAAACGCTCGGCAGAGACAGCTACACTCAGACCCTACCCGAGACTGTCTCACCGCCATCTGCGTCTCAGGGGGAGAGAGGTCAAGGTCAAGGTCAAGGTCAAGGTTCCTCAGGATCGCAGGGTCCCAGCTCGGGTGCAAGAACCTGGGGACGATTCAACACGCTGTTGGAGTCTGTGTCGGTGCCAGGAACCCTCAGTGAGGCAGCGGCCGCCGGCATGAGTCCCCTGGGCGGTGGTAGCGAACAGCAGCAGGGCGCCTCGGAGCAGGACCTGAGGGGGGTCTCCAAAAAGCAGCCTCTGCCCCACGCCAGGGCCTGGTTCGTATCCTTGGAGGGCAGACCAGTTACCCAGGTAACTTGTATTCTTCTCATCACCGACCGCAGCTGTGTGTGTGTGTGTGTGTGTGTGTGTGTGTGTGTGTGTGTGTGTGTGTGTGTCTGTGTGTCTGTGTGTGTGTGTGAGAGAGAGACAGAGAGAGCTCTGCCTATAGTTGAATGTATGTAAGTGTGAGCTATATATATATGTTTCATAAATGTGTAATGACATGTGTTATGTCTTGTGTTTTCTGTATGTATGTATGTATGCTACTGGACACCTTAACCCTCTGAATTAATGAATGATACTCTACTCTACTCTACTCCACTCCACTCTACTCTACTCTACTCTATTCAGGTGCGCCATTCCATTATGAACCTCCAAAGGTGCCTGCAGAGGGCGTCGGAGAGGAACACCAGCAGCCTGGACTCTGGGGTGGATATGAACGAGCACATGGCTGCCAGCGCTGGAGGTGGAGGAGGAGGTGGTGGTGCAGGTGGTGGTGGAGGTGTAGGTGGTGGTGTTGTTGATGGTGGTAGAGTGGGCCGGAGGCTGGAGCGCGAGAGGACGTTCATCCGGAGCTCGGCCCACAGCAGCCGCACCCAGCGGCTCTGCAGCGACGACATGGACCCGCCCAGCAGCAGCGAGAGCGCCACCACGGCCACCTGCACCCCCGAGGACGCTTCGCTCCGCAGCATCCTGGACAGCAGCAGCAGTGGCGGAGTGGTCGGAGGAGGAGGGGCCGTCATGCCGCGTGATATCCCTGAGGAGAGGGATGACGGCGAGGACGGGGGAGACGACACCTCGAGCGCTCAGGAGGACAGCGAAGCCAGGTCCACGCCGTCGCCACGCCGCGTGAGGAGAGACAGGGACAGGGACAGGGACAGGGACAAGAGCCGGGCCGAGAGACCTAGAAGCACCTGGCATATGAGGGAGGAGAGGCCTCTGATGAAGCTGAATTGATATACTAATAGACTACTACTAATTAGCTTGAGTTCACCATGGGTTAGCCGCACTGGCTCAACTGGTTGAAGGTAAAAGCTTGCACATCCAAACGTCTGACTTGGGAGCAGGACCAATAAATAGCTAGATAAAAAGAGAGAAAAGTACACTACAACCAGGATTTGTCACAGAAAAAGTGGGAGCAAAAAATCCTGGTTGTAGCGAACTTTTCTCTCTTTTTATTTAGCCACACTGGCTAACACAAGATGAAGCACAAAAAAGTCCAAATCCAACGTGATCCACTGGAGATAATCCAAAAGACACAGAAGTCTTTTTAGATGTGTCCTAGCATATCTATAAGAGGGTATGTCTGTCCGTCAGTTGGTCAGTCTGTCTGTCTGTCCCTCCGTCTGAAACGCATTCTCTAATTGTATTTCCCTCCTGTGTCCACAAGGCGGCAGAGTGCATAGACAGACGCATCTTTGTTTTTACAGGTTTGAATCTGTGTAGTGAGTCGTTGGGAAAGACTTAGCAAGGTTATGACATGGCTCTGCTGACCTACTATGTACTGTACAGTATATGTCCAGTTAAGCAGTTGGAATGCCAAACGGTTGTTCCACGCAGAACCTTCAGCTTTGTCAATGGTGTGATGCAAGACTATTCATTTCATGTTGTAGTCTAGAGTGCATTTCTCCAAACCATACTTGCTAACTACACTAGGTACTTTGGTTGCAATTAAATTCTCCCATTGGCAACTACCCAAGTTGCTAACTGGCTAGCACCTTCGCTTTCAAGAAACCTTGCCAGGCTACTATACTGGCTGAAAGATAAGATGAGGGAAAGCAAGGCCAAATGTCTACACCCAGTCACATGACCAACACTGAACACCAAACAATCATGAAATTTTTTATGAATTTCTGAATTGTTACATATATTTTTTTCCAAGCAAGTGGTTGGCACTCACTTGGTTCTCAAAGGAGTAAATAGATGGTGCAATACGTATACCAGTCACAGTCACAGAGAAACAAAGCTTTGTCAAACGTGTGACAAAACCCACATGCGTGATATTACCATAACCAAACTATGACCAAACAAGTTTTTTTTTTTCAACATTTAAAAATATAGAAATGGTAGCAGTGATTCAATGTGTATACAAATGTATGGAAAAACATGTTTATTTTCTGTTTGTCTCGAGATCTCATGGCTACAGTATTCCATATCTCAGGAGTATGTTCAGTTTTGCATAAATTGTTGTAGTTTTTAACGGGTTGCTGAAATGTATTCGAATCGAATAACATTATAATCAGGAAAAATATCAAGATGGCAAGCCATTTGAAATGTTTACAAATGTTTAATTTGAACTTTTCCAAGCCTCACTGATACAACTGTGTTAGTTTACTGAACTAGAAGGTAGCCCAGTTGCATAAACTCTTGCATTGGCAACTGCTTATTCAATTAAGTCCATTTCATATGCAAAAAAAACAGGGTAACAGCACATTTTGTAGGCCTAAGTATGAGCGCTTTCTGACTAGCAATGACTTTTAAAATGTGAATTATATACATTTTTATGATCGTTTTGTATGTGGTCCTGGCTCTCTAATCAGTCACGGCAAAAGACAGCAACTCTGACGATTTGGTGTCAATATCAATTTCAATTTTATAAATCTTTGACACTTTGAAAAAGGCATGCTATGCATCTCATTAGTTTTGCTTGGATAAGTAACAAAAATAATATTTATCATCCCATCCTCCAATGGCAATAATTATGTCCACTGATTATTACAGATGTAGTATACTGTCAGCGCTAAGATTAAAATGTCCTGATCTGTTGATAATGCATCCCATAAAAAATAAAATTTACATTCAATCTTTGCTGCAGTGCATCTATGACCGCTTAGAAGCAAACTATGTTTACAACTTACATGCTTTTTTGCCTTATGTGCTTCTTTCCCCATTGTGTAGGTCTATTCTCAGATTGCTTGTCCTGTGACTTGTGCTTGAGGACTGTGAGTTGTTAGCCTACTGATAGCCACATCTTCCTATTTCTACCCGACTTTATAACCCTCTTCTCAGCATGGTATTTTCTGGCAACTTAAACGTATAACATTTTTTGGGCTTTTGAACTTTGCTACTGTCCTGTAAATAGTAGATCTAATAAAACTCTGGTTATCTTGTCATACCTGTGTAGGCTATTGTGTTCCTTATGTAGTATAACACAGAGAAAAAATGTCCTATTCATATTAAACACACCTATTTTTTGCTGATTCAACCGGCTGGAAAAAAACTTTGAACTTTCTGCGCCGCCATGGGCCCCATGAAAGGTTTGGATTTTGCCCACCCTTAAGGGCCCCTGTCAGTGCGTGGGCCCTTAGAATCTGTAAACCCCCCCAGCGGTAGGCTACGTGACAGAGACCTACACTAGTGATTCCATCGAAACATAGGCTTGAACAAGTTCATGTAGGCCTAGGCCCAGGGCCAGATTAATGCACAGGCTAGATATGGCTGCTGCCTAGGGGGCCCCACCTGCCAGGGGGCCCCTGATATGCCAAAAGTGAAAAATTGGGGAATTATGTCTAGACGCAATGATTGAAAAATTCATCTGTTGTGTTTAGTACAATTGGTAGGCATGTTGTCTTAAGTTCCTAGCTTGTATTCATGACACTATGTACATGCATATGTTACGAAATTTGCCTTTTGGGGGGCCCCACAGCAACCTGTAGCCTAGGGGCCCCAGGAAATCTTAATCCGGCCCTGCCTACCACCTCTCCATGTCAAACTATACAAATACTGTATAGGCCTAAGGATAACGTGAGGTAATTGTGTGCAGTACAAGTACACTTAAATAGGCTTATGACATGACATTCATATTTGATGAATTATTCAAATTATAATAAATAAATAAATAAATATATATATATATATATATATATATATATATATATATATAAATATATATATATATATATATATAAAATAAATTAAGCCTAGCAATAGGCATGCCTAGGGCCTACTAGAACTAGGCTATACAATAAGGACGGCAAGTTCCTAGCTGACGGCCGCCCCGGCGTGGGTGGCACTTCGAAAACGAAAGTGATCCTTCAGGGAAGTCTAAGGGCAGTGGTATAAGTTAACATTCCTCCACATCGACGTTCAAATAGGCTACAGGTTGTTCCTTCGTGGCTATGGAGTTGGTAAGTTCATGTTTCTGCACGACCAGCGTTTAGGCTGTTTATTTATGTAAATTTTTACTTATTTTCCATTTTTTAATCATTCTGTTTCCCCCATTTCTAGAGCAAACAGTTCCTCAGAACCAACAAACCAAGGCTCGTGGAATATTTGCGAGTAAACAGTAATCTGACATTACAAGGTGTCCATGCCAAAGGAATTCTAACTGACCGCGAGTATGGAGCTCTACGGGATATTGCCGACCATGATAAACTTAATCAGTCTATTATTGACAACGTGTACGACAAGGGTGATAAAACGTGCGCCAAATTTCTTCACATGCTAAAGGATGATGCGGAAATACAGGAGACCGTTCCTCAACTCGGCAAATTATTGAGTTCTTGGCGAGAAACACCAGGTCATTTTTTATTAGTCTACTCTGTGCAACGATAAGTCGGCCTAGCTGTTTTTTTTTTGTTTTTGTTTTTTTTCATTGTAGCAAGTTATTTTGTACCCTGGGATAGGCTAGGTTGTTGATGACACGCAAACGTATACTGTCTGGTTATGTTATGAAAACTGTAGGCCTAATAGCCACTGTGGTTGTGTTCTTTGTTGTAGGCCTACGCTACTTGTATGGATACATTGTCCCTGGGCCTTGAATTTTACTTTTTGTCTATAGGCTGAGAATTGTAGTATCATCAGAGGCGAGGAGACAAGAATGCCTAGCCTATCCTTGTTATGTCCATATAACTCTGAAATAACAACAGGAAATGAAAGAGGAATTGGTAGAGGAATAGGTTCCATATGGCTGGGTTCATTCTAAAAGCTTTTAGGCCTACTGACTAATGGGCTGTTCCTCAAAAGTGCAAGTGTATGTGAGCATTGACAACATCAAAATCTTGACTAAAAATGTGTTTTAAGTCATGTATTGTATTTCTTGCATTTATTGTCAATTTATTGTTTGTAGGTGAAAATGTGTCACATGCTTCAGGGGGTGGACGTGGCAATGTCACCGGAGGAATATCAGGTAAAAATAGATGTCCATGCACTGTCCCTTGTATTAAAGAAACATGTGGTAGAATGAAAACAAATGTTCTGTCACGTATGAATCGTGTCAAAATGTAAATACTGATTTTGTACACTGACTTACCAAAATTAACTTTAACTTATACGTTTGACACCTCTGGAAGGATATAGTTTTATGCACGGCAGGGTTTTTATTCATGTGGAACCACCACCATGGTCTGCTGTTATATTGACCAAAGTGATTATCATCTTAGGTGCATGTGCCTCAGATGATGCCAGCGCCAAGATACCAGGTAAAGTCTGTTTCAACACATGACTTGTCATTGCACAATTTGTTAAACAGCACAGTATGTCTATGAACCATGTAGGCCTACTATGTACAGTTGCAGTGCTCAAGTCAGCACATTGTCAATACATTTGTCAATCAAAAGGTATACAGTATTTCAACACGTTATAATAAGCAAAATTAATATGCATCAAGGTGGATAAACCAGACTTTTGAATCCCACAATTATCCCTCCTCTAATTCACAGAATAGTTTTCATTGCTGGTTTAGACTGACTTACAGTATCCAAGCCACAGCAATAATCATCTCCCACCTGTGCTAGTGATGTACTTGAAAGTGTTTGGAAGGTTGTGTACCAAAGGTTACCCACCTGTCTTGATGCTCTGCATGAAAAAGACAATATGCATTTTGATGTAAAACATGGACTGTTGCACATCTGAGAACATCTGCCTTTTCAGTCATGTGAGCACAGAATTCCCTTAAAGGAATGTTTTGTTTGTTTTCTTTCCATCAAGACAAACTTGATTTCTTCCAGAAGAGCTTGTGTCGTCTTAACAATGGTGTGACAGAGATCAACAGCATTCTGGATTATCTGGGGGAGCGGAAATTTAGCAAGGAGAGTACTGCTCTAGTCAACGCACAACCGACACAACAAGCCCAGATGAGGAAGATTATAAATTTAATTACAACCAAGAAGCTCGCCGGGCATCTCTTTGATGCACTGGTGAAATATCAGGAGGATTTAATGGAGGAACTGGTTGAGGAATACCTGAATAAGAATAATGACAATTAATGAAATGTTTAATTAAGTGAATGTAAGCAAAACATTCACTTGGGATATGTTTTAAGGGCCTACTTTGTAATAACTTTGGTGCTAATAATGGCAATTCCTTGTCCTTTTTAACGATTGTTTTCAAGTGGGCTATTTCTTTGACTTCAAGTAAAACATTTGTATGTACATGAATACCATTTTTATGGACAATTCTGAACTTAATTACTTTCGTGATGTTGAACTGTGAATGTGGATGCCATAATTCCACTTCTCATGTCTGGTAAATGAGTTGAGGTGAATCTTTCATATATAGGACCTTTGCTGAAATCAAGTCAATCTTTATGAAACCTGTCACTGAATGTGTAATCAAACAAGCCACAGGGGCTAACCTTGACCAAATGAATCGTTTACTCTGTTATAAGTTCATTACATTGTTAGGGGCCAAGCAGCGAAGCTGGCGAAGGCCCCTATAGAGTAAGTAGGTTTTCTTCATTATTATTCTCTAGTCACCATTCCTCTCCCTCTGCAAGTCTATGGCAGCCCATAGAACCGTACATAGGAAAATGCTGTAAATCGGCACACACATTCGGGCCCGTCTCAGCATTACCCACAGCAATTTAAAGGTCCCCAGCCCCAACGCTGTAGCGCCACCAACAGGTCAAAGTTGCAGGTACATTTCTGCTTGTAACTTTTGAACTGCTGGGCCGATTTTCATAAACTTGGTATCCCTGGAATCCTTGGGCCAAGACGAATCCAACGCACCCTATGAAGTCATTTTCCGCCGGGATAGTTTTCCCGCCATTTTGGATTTTGTAAAATTCAATAAAAATGCTATTTTTTCGACAATGTTTGACCAATTCACCCGAAATTCGGTATATAGTATCTCTGTACTGAGCTACACATGGGGTCTTCAGGAATATTGGATATCTTTTATCGTTTAGCCGTGAGAGCCAATCAAAATTGTCGTAAACGTGGCGAAACAGGAAGTGAGGTCATATCTCAGCAACCGTTTGTCGAATTGGGCAGGGATTTTGTACACACATAGTAGTCCATCCCATGACCTACCACAAAAAAAATCAGATCCCCAGCTCAAACTCTGTAGCGCCACCAGCAGGTCAAAATTTTAGCTACATTTTTGCCTGTAGCTTTTGAACCGTTCTCCCAAAATATTGGTACACAGGTCATCTTCACACTATGCTGCACCCAGGTATGGATTTTCGTAACGATTGAAAAAACTATCAGCTCTCAGCAGCCATTCAAAATTGTGGAAAGAATGGAGGGATTTTTCTCATCTCTCTGTCCCCTTTGCCAACGGCACCTGCGCACGTTCACTGACACCATTCTCGGCAGGGGGTCTCTGGACACACAAGAGACGAGAGCTTAGGTGTGTGCGTAGTCT
This sequence comes from Engraulis encrasicolus, assembly GCF_034702125.1. Taxonomy (NCBI): domain Eukaryota; kingdom Metazoa; phylum Chordata; class Actinopteri; order Clupeiformes; family Engraulidae; genus Engraulis; species Engraulis encrasicolus. Next base: position 14,547,086 of record NC_085869.1, read on the forward strand.
GCTATTGCTCTAGTGTCAACCAAAGCCCCACTGCCCCAGCCCCTGCACATACCCCCCCACCTCCACCCCACACACACAGACAGAGGGAGAGGGAGAGGGAGAGGGAGAGGGAGGGGGAGAGGGAAGGAGGGAGGGAGAGAGAGAGAGACCATTGTTGTTCTCTCGGTTCCTCTGTCTCACACACACACACACACACACACACACACACACACACACACACACACACACACACACACACACACACACACACACACACACACACACACACGTTGCTTCTATATACACCAATTCCTCAGACCAGTCTCTCAAAAGGCTGGCCAATATTACATTGCAGCCTATAGGATTCTTATGTTTAGTATTTCAAGGACATATCTATTTTCAGTAGGCTCCCGATTCTTTTCCATAATATTGTATGTCATATAAACAATTTTACTAAATAGAATGATCACAGAGGATTATAATTGCTGTCCAAAAAGCAAGCCTCTCAAGTATAGAAATGACTTGCTGATATTTTATAGACTAATTTGAGAGGGAATGGAAATGTGTTACTCAATATAAATCAAGGGCAGCACAGGCCCTGCCATGGCCAACCGGTAGGGCACTCGTCTATCATGCGGCTGACCCGGGTTTGATTCCCAGCCCAGGTCCTTTGCCTACCCTCCCCGTCTCTCTCCCCATTTTCCCCTCTAAGGAATGCACCCCAACATTGGCGAGATTTGGGCCAAAGGGGGCGCTGCAGTTCCTTCTGTTGCCATGGCAACTTTGGCAAGTTTACTGCTTGGCCCCGCATTGCTGCTTGCAGCTATATTTTTATATTCTAATTATGTATTTTGTATCTGTGTATGCATGCACTGTACCTCAATTCTTCTGTAAGACTTTTCCAAGAGATAAATGTTTTCTTTCTATTTCCATAAGCACTTAAGCTGTTGTTTACCACTATTTCCAGAGACTTTGTGACAACAAGAATTGTTCTCATTTTGTGTAAGTTTTAAAAATCTTGTTACTATTTGTTTTTTTATTCATAATTGCCTTGTGTGAAAATGCCATGGCATTACCTGGTCCTGGGTGCAATACATTGGTTTTGGTGGACTTTATTAATGAGTGATTGCATTCCTCAATAAACGGAATGTTCTTGTAATTTTTAAAATTAGACCTGGGTCATTCCCCAACTGTACCCCGTTTCCTTCCTTCTCTCTCTCTCTCTCTCTCTCTCTCTCTCTCTCTCTCTCTCTCTCTCTCTCTCTCTCTCCCTCACTTTCTCAATCTTCACTTGATTTATCAAATAATGACATTAAAGGGTTTATGAAACGAAAACAAAGTAAAGGAATTTGACCATTTCCAGGACAGATTCTGAAAGTTCTAAGCCTTGTGAATAAAATGGGATATTGTCTGGGTGATATTTTGTCCTAAAAGTCATGTTAAAACGTTCCCAAAAAGTGTTATGTTTACTTTTTTTCGAGACATGCAAATTTTATGCAAATGATATGCGTGACATAGAAGGGGAAAGTTCACCTCATTCCACCTTGTTCAGATCAATGGCGGCTAGAACCAAAACAAAGCGCAGTGTCAAGCAGTGTGTTGCTGGAGGGCCGAACGGTGCCAGCTGCAAAAATGGCTACTTGACAGAAGGAATATCTTTGCACAAGTTCCCTTCTGTGAAGAATGATGGAACTGTGTCCGACAAGGAGAAGGCTAAAACAAGGGCTCTGTGGATCCAATTCGTACGCAGCCACCGGCGTGGTTTTGAAGCAAGCTCGTGGTCACTGTTGTGCTCGGCACATTTCCACCCCTCGTGCTTCACCACAAATGTGGAGATCGCGGGCATGGTTGGACTGAAGAGAATGCTATTGCCTCAAGCAGTTCCAACAATTGACATCGCCGGCGTGCAGACTGAAACTGCCCCTGTAGCCTAACTGCTCGGGCACGAAGACAGGTGAGTGCACTGCTTTGCTTTAGGCTACTCGTTTTACCTTGTCCATCTGCTTTATGTTGTTTTCAGGAAAGGGTAATGCACATTACATGCCAAAGCGATGCGAATGCTCTCGGGATATGCACTTTTTGTTGATTGCCATTCAACTGGTCAATAAATTGGTTTTGGGAGGATATCCGCGCTTCAGCCTCGGTGGTGCTCTCGGTCGAGGACAGCCAACTCACAGACTGGGCTACTGCTTAGCGAATAAACGGAGATGCATATAGCGTAGGCCTACTTTGAAGCGTTTGATTCTTTGTTTTTAGTATTGTGGTGCACGTGTGGCTGACGTTTGGACACACCTCGTCCTCAGAGTCAGGCTGAGGGACACGCGACGCCTGTGACTTTGAGCACAAAAAATAATAATAATGATAAACGCTAAAAATATGTTGAGGACTCAGGCTATCTAGGGTGTTTTTCCAACAGCCTAATACCTCCGTTTTTTCTCTAGTTGATGATATTTTTGCATGTACATGCATTTCAATCACACTATATCGCGCAATTGAATCAAAATGCACCCCATTTGTCAACAAATACACACGCCACGTCATCTTTTGGTCATGGCAAAGCGCCCTTAGCAGCCATCCGTAACCATAAACAAAACGAAATGTCAGGCTATGTCAACAATCGTCACTTCGCCTGTCAGACATGTCACTTTCTGCAGATGTATCAGTGCCTCTGAAATAGATTTGTGCTGCTGTTTTTTTTTTCTCATGAGGTTGGATGTGTGGTTTTTCGACACGCTGATGTTTGTATCATAATTTTGGTTCCTTTATAAGATGTGGGTCCATCAAATGTGTGTTGTTTTCTCAGATCGCCATACTAGCAAACCAGGGACTTTCCTCTATGATGTCACAGCCCAGCTCATTAGTCAAACCAAATTTCACAGAATTCACACTTTGAGTTGCCATTTTCACAAGTTCCTCCAGGATGATTGGGTTCAAAGTCTCATCAATGCTATCAGAAAAAACAAGGCTTTAATGGGAATGACCGTTTGCTTTAGTTTCATAACCTCTTTAAAAAACACAACATAAATCACAATTCTGTTCCTCGTTGTGATGGTACTTTAGTAAATATTACAGTATATCACGAAAGTGAATACACCCCTCACAGTTTTGCAGATTTTTGAGTATATCTTTTCATAGGAAAGCATTACAGAAATGTAACTTTGAAACAATGATTAGTGACCTTTTAACAACATATTTAACCGCTTAAATTTCTTGTTCACTCAGAAAAAAAACAAAATACAGCCATTAATGTTTGAACATGTACTCACAAAAGTGAGTACACCCCAGATTAAAATCCAGTAGAGAAGGGGCTATGTTGGCTCGAATCGTCTCGAAATGAAATGAAATGAAATGAAAAGGGATGACAAGGGAGGTCATCAGTGTGCGTTTCAACCTTTCTTTGCATTGAACTTTTACATTTTGAGTCTGCATCTGGCTTAAATAGATTGGTGTGAGATTTGAATGCAATCCTATGGAGAATATCATGATCTGCTTCAGTAGTCACAGTGCATGTTGACATGCATGTTTCTTTTAGGTGTATTTCAGATTGCCAATGTTGACAGCATTCATGCATCCCCAAACCATGTCAGTCCCACTACCATGCTTGGCTTATGAGAGGATACACCTTTTTTGTAAAACTCACTTGTTTACCACCACACATGCTTGACACCATCTAAAGCAAATTTGTTTATCTTGGTCTCTTCAGATCACACGACATGGTTCCAGTGATCCATATCCTTGGTCTGTTCATCTCTCTTGAGACCAAGATAAACAAATTTGCTGCCTGCCTGCCTGCCTGTCTGTCTGTCTGTCTGTCTGTAAGTCTGTCTGTCTGTAAGTCTGTATGTCTGTTTGTCTGTCTGCCTGTCTGCATGCCTGTCTGTCTGCCTGCCTGCCTGCCTGCCTTTCTGCCTGCCTGCCTGTCTTTCTGTCTGTCTGTCTGTCTGCCTGTCTGTCTGTCTGTCTGTCTGCCTGTCTGTCTGTCCTCCTCACCCCCTCTCTCCCGTCTTCCTTCATCTGGTCACATGTCCACGCTGTGCTCTGTCCACCTCATCCTTGTGGCTCTTATTAGGTTGTCACTCTTGCTCCCTACAACCATGTCCAGACCATAGTCATCAGCACTGTACTCAGTGTGTGTGGGTTTGAGTCAAGAGTAGGAACCCAAAATTGCATAGTGAACACAGGACAGACAGGGGAATTATGTATAAGAAAGTAAGAATTATGTATAAGCCCATATATTATATCATATATATATTATTATATATTAACCATATGTATAATTAGGTAAAGTAGGCAGAGTAAATAAAGGAAGTGATATTAAAAAATAAACTGTTGAGTTCTTGCTTTATTCATTTGACAAATGAATAAAGCAAGCACTCAACAGTTTCTTTTTAAATGAGCAAACACTTGACAAATTGAACTGGGTGCTTAAGACTATCAATGAAAACAAAAGACTTTGAAGAACAAAATTAGTTCTTCAAAGTCTTTTTTCATTGATTGTCTTAAGCACCTTAAGCTTGTCCTTCAAAGTCTTTTGTTTTCATGGATAGTCTTAAGCACCCAGTTCAATGACTGTTTTTCAAGTTTTTGCTTATTTTGTTAGATCTTTATTACATCAAATTATCCAAGAGCAATACAACTCAATGCTGTGCATCACAGCTTTATATTTCAATTTTCTGGGTCAGTGGTAAGCAGGCACTTGAATGCAGTACATGCGTGCACCACTAGATGGTAGCAGCATGTCATTCATCCATCTAACTACACTTCTCATGATTCTGGGTTTGTATTGTGCAGTATGTTCATCATTATTTTACGATTCAACACATGAGGCATGATATGCATATTGATTAAGTAGACCATCCATTGGAACTAATGGATGGCAATTACTTACCCCAATGAGTGTGTTTGTAAGACCATTTGCTACACTTTGACACCACGTTAGACAGAGCAGACCCTGGATGGTCATTACCCATGGTTCATCCATTTTGTTGACACCTTTGTTCATTCTTAGCTTATTTTTCATGAAATGACAATAGGTCAGAATGACAAAGACAAAGGCAGGCAGAATCAAATAGAGAGAGAGAGAGAGAGAGAGAGAGAGAGAGAGAGAGAGAGAGAGAGAGAGAGAGAGAGAGAGAGAGAGAGAGAGAGAGAGAGAGAATGAGCATCGTAAAATTCATTCAAAAGGTTCCATTAGACCAGTAAAATGTCACCGCGCTCATGGCATGCCAGGATTGATTTTTATTTGTCGTTCCAATACACCTCGGCGGCCAGACTTGTGAACTAATTGCATGCAGCGATTGTAAATCATGCATTAAGCCAAACCATTGATCCGACCCCAGGATAAAGCCCAGAGACCGCACCGCAGCCAATGAAGCCGGCGGCGACAGGTGGGGATAAAGGGGTCAGTTGTCCCAGGCCCAGGAAGAGGGGTGGCAGGCAGAATTGGGTACCCATTAGGGCTGGGTGGTATACCGTTAAAAAAAAAACGTGATAACGGTTTTCACCTACACAAGGTTCACTTTTTGATGAGGGAAGGGTTTTATTTTTCTTTAATTCCAAAAAAGTGATTAAAATAGAAATGGAAATTAATTTAAATTCAGGATTCTATCTCATTTAGATTTTATTTCAGTCTTTTCTTCAGAAAAATTGAGATGTGGGGGAAAAGCGCAGCTTATCAAAAAACAAATGTGCAGAGAAACGTGATAGTAATTTTCAAGAAAACCGTGATACACATTTTTTCCAGAACCGACCAGCCCTAGTACCCATTACATTGTGTTGAGTGGGAAGAGGGGGACCTTTCAGGGTGATTTTGTCCCAGGCCCAGCCAAAGCTGTCAGCGGCTCTGTCTGCGGCCGTTCCGTAATAAGACCCCAGTCCCTCAGTGATGGGGTTTCAGTGCAGCCTCAGCTTCATGCATATGGGTATAACAGCTAGTAGTATTGTGGCCCACCGCCAGTGAAACAGATATCACGGGCCGGCGTTCATATTACTTGATCCATCAAACCGCACAATGCACCATCCATCATCAGTGACTGTGAGTGTGGCAGCCATCAGCTCTAGTGGTTTTCACAAGGCACCAGCTATGTGTCTAGGCATTTTAGATCAGTTCATATTAAGATTAAGTTAATTGACCATCGTTTGTTGAATGAATGAATGAATGTCTTTATTGTCATTGTACAGGTACAACGAAATTGGTAAAGTGCAGATGCTCCCGGTGCTTAAAAATCAACAAAAAAAACTATATATAAAGAATTAAGATTTTTAAAAAGTTAGCTGTGCAAAATTAAGTGTGCAGATTGCGTTTGGATAAAAACTGCATTTTAGCGTGCTAGTTTTTGTACCCAGAGCCCTGTAACGCCTGCCTGATGGCAGCAGCTCAAACAGTTTATGTCCAGGATGGTAGGGGTCTTTGATGATTTGCCTGGCTTTCTTCAAACAGCAACAGGAGAACCACTCCTCTAAACAGGGCAGGGGGTAGCTGATGATCTCCTGGGCTGTGCTGACCACCCTCTGGAGAGCTCTCCAGCTGGAATACCACACACATAGACAGTATGTTAGGATGCTACAGTTCCTTAGTAGAGACTGCAAGTAAAAAGTAGTATTTTATGTGAAGAGAAAAGGTGCTGCGTTCCAGATTTAGCTACTGTGTAGTGTTTGGTTACGGAAGTCACAATGGGATGCAATGGACACCCCCCCCCCCCCACACACACACACACACTTTGTTTTTTCTGCCTGCTCTCCCTCTTCATCTCATTCTCACTTATATTCATTCTTTCTACTTATTTTCTCTCTCTCTCTCTCTCTCTCTCTCTCTCTCTCTCTCTCTCTCTCTCTCCCTCTCTCTCTCTCTCTCTCTCTCTCTCGCTCTCTCTTTCTCTCTCTCTCTCTCTCTCTCTCTCTCTCTCTCTCTCTCTCTCTCTCTCTCTCTCTCTCCCTCTCCCTCCCTCCACACACACACATACGCATTCAAACGGAGACAGAGATGGGCAGAGAGGGATTGTCTGGTGGTGTAGTGTAGTGCTGAACAGATGTCAATAGACTCCTGCTGTACTGGAGTTTAAAGGTCGTTGAGCCATAATACCAAATAGCTCTGTAAGCCGTATTCTAAACAGCCTGTTCGGAAGTGGAAACTGTATGTGAGTGTTTGAAGAAGCATCAAATTCTTCAGTTTCTCTGGCAACTGGTGATGAGCAGCCATTAATGACTGTCTATCTTGCTGTATTTTTGTGACTCAGCTTTGAAGTGCTTCTACAGTAGTTATAAACATAATGTTACAAAAATAAAATGTTATAAAATGACTATTTTGCAGTGTTGCAATAGAACTGAGCAATGTGACGACCTTTTATTTGCTGCTTCTTTCACTTGACTAAAAGGCTAATTGTCAAACACACTGCCATCTGTGTTGCTTCATGGTGACATTGATTTAATTTCCTGGAATTATGGGGAAATTAAGTTGCATACAAATGGATTAAGGGCAGTGTCTCTATCCTGAAAGCTTACATCTGTTAAAAGATGGATGACGTTCAGTGTGAATACTGCATACTGTATACAAAGCTAGAACGCGAGCTGTGATATATTACCACATATTGTGCTAAAGTTACATTATTACTCAGTTACATATTGTGATTAAGTCATTTACTACTATTTTTGGTGACAGAGCCTTCTGTGTTGCTGCCGCCATCTTTTGGAACAGTCTACCTCTCCATATCCGCCAAGCCCCCACACTGGCTACGTTCAATAAGCACCTAAGATCACATTTATTCACTGAGGCCTATAGTCCTTAACCACCCTGCCCCCCCCAACCCCACTTCTACCCCCTCCTCTCTTCTCCCTCTATTTCCCTGCCTATCTCCTTTTGTAAAGTGACCTTGGGTTGAACGGTGCCAGGCCTATATAAAACCAAGTTATTATCACTATTATTATTAGCCCATTGTTTGTTAATGAGCCATATCCTTCACCATTGTGTCAGCAGGACTAATTATTATTACTTCTATGGGACAAATTGTCAAAAGTCATTAATACTCCCTGTCTCAAGCTGTTTCTCCTCATCTTTGTTCATCTCCCAGCCTGCTTGTCAGTCTGTTTGCCTGTCTGCCTGTCTGTCTGTCTGTCTGTCTGTCTGTCTGTCTGTCTGCCTGTCTGTCTGTCTGTCTGCCTGCCTGTCTGTCTGCCTGCCTGCCTGCCTGCCTGCCTGCCTGCCTGACTGCCTGTCTGTCTGTCTGTCTGTCTGTCTCCCTGCCTGCCTGCCTGCCTGCCTGTCTGTCTGTCTGCCTGCCTGTCTGTCTGCCTGCCTGCCTGCCTGCCTGCCTGCCTGCCTGCCTGTCTGCCTGTCTGCCTGTCTGCCTGTCACTCTTGCTCCCTACAACCATGTCCAGACCATAGCATAGAGGTCCTTGGTCAGGAAACGGGCCCTAATGTCTCACAAGACTAGCATGGCATCCCGCGCGGCACCCCGCATGCCCCCCACACCCATCCCCTCTGTAAAAAAATCGCGACATCATACAACTTGTACGCATGATTTTTCATGTGGATTTATAACAGCTGTTTTCATAGCAGGCCACTCCAACCCCCCTAACCCCCCCACACACACACATACACACACACCACACAACACCACGGCCGTGCTCTCCCACTGCGCGAACAAAGCTGCCGTCACATACAGTAAATTGTGTACTGGACAGAGAGAGAGAGAGAGAGAGAGAGAGAGAGAGAGAGAGAAAGGGAGAGAGAGAAAGGGGAGTAGACAGCCGTACGATAGTGCCATGGAAAGGGTGTATATTTGGAGCCTATGTAGATATAGTGATGTACCCATGCAGTAAAAATGCAGTGTTAATTTAACACTTAGAGTGTATTTGGTCCCAGAGTACTCTCCAAGTGTTGAGATAACACTGTATTCTTTACTCTGTAGAGAACAGGTGGGTGGTAGTATTGTAGAATACCAGAATAGAGGAAGTGATTCCCTTTTCAATAAATCAAAAACTCCCCATGGGTATGTGCCTCCCTCCCATGTGTCTCATGCCTTCCTGTGTGTAGCCTATATGTGGCTTTTGTTGTTGTGTTGTTGCTGAAACATTTTCATCCTCCAGCACAATGAAGCATCTGATATCGTGCCAAGTGGATGGTGACTTTGACAGCCAAAAGCAAAAAATAAGAAATAAAAATGGTTAACACAATGTTTGCACAGCAAGAGAGCCGAGGAATTTGAAAGCATTCGTAGTGGAAAATTGGCTGTTTTCGGTCCAAATACCCTCCTAGCGCCTTGCCACATATCCCTCAAGGGACAGAGGGGATTGTTTCCTTTAGACGTGGATCAATCATGCCTTGATGGAGCTGTCCCAGGCTTCTGCGAGCAAAACACGGTAATTCACGGGAAAAAAGAGCATTGACAAGATGCTTTTGTTCCCTGCAGTGTTTTGTTAACATGGCACTTACTGTCAGGGCCGCTGACAGCTTTTGCTGGGCCCAGGACAAAATCATCTGAAAGGGCCCCCTACCCAATACATAGAATGTAAGGGGGACCCAATTCTGCCCCCCCCCCCCCTATCTCCCTGGGCCGGGACAACATGCCCCTTGGTCCCCCCCTGTCGGCGGTCCTGCTTACTGTGCACGCCATGGGGGTATATGTCCATCTTGGTGCACTTCTGAATCTGAAGAGTTCAGATGCAAAACCCCCTAAGTGCCTTTTCAGAAAATAATCTTAATTCATTTTTATTTAATACAAAGCTACTAAAATTGCTTATTTTGTAATTTTATTTATATAATATAACTATTTATATGTATTATCAAGTACATAAATGTAAACCAAACCAACAACGGGGTTCTCTAAAAATATAGAAGTGCAGGTCTTCAGAAATGGAGTTAGGGGGTTTTGCATCTGAACTCTTCATCTGCAAATCTCCTTCAATTTGATTGAAGGGCGTGATTGATCCTCTCTTCTTCTCCTCTATTTTTAGGCAACATTGTCAGATGCTTTTCGTTAGTCAACAACAGTGCACTACTCCATAAACTGCATCATAGTAATTTAACACATTTTAGTCCATCTGTGTTGGCTTTCACTGTGTTCACTGCAGGGGTTGAAACTGTCATGTATGAACAGAGACGTCAAAAGTACAAGTACATTCAAGGCCTCTGACAGCTTTTGCTGGCCCAGGACAAAGTCATCTGAAAGGGGCCCCCTATTATATATATACAATGTAATGAAAAACCAATTCCGGGCCCCCTGTCTCCCTGGGCCCGGAACAACTGACCCCCCCGTTGGCTTCCCTGAGTACATTTATAGTGTAAGCATGGGTGCCGCAAGGGGGGGTAAGGTGTTACAGATTCTAAGGGCCCAACAGCTCGGACAGGGCCCTGGAACGATGCTGATAACATAATTTGTCATTTTGGAGGCCCAAAATTTGAATCTTTCATGGGGCCCAAAATTTGTATCAGCGCCCCTGAGTGTAAGTACAACACTAGTTCATGATATTTCATAGCAGTTACACCAGCTAGTCCATTGTACCCAATGAGGTATTTGTTACTGACAAATACTAAGACCTAACAAGAACCCATAACAAATTGATCCAACTAGCACAGAGTCATCTGATAGTAAAACGAGTAGTACACAGGTCTACTGGTTTCTCGAATAAGTTACCTGTGTTGGAAGGAAGCAGTGTTTCTTTAACCCCCCCTCTTGCACGATGATGCATTACATGCGACTCGAGCAGATTACGTGTCATGACCAAACATTAGCAGTTGAATACAATTACCATACATATTTATGACACACTTTTCAAACTGCGACATAGTTCTGCCCTTCTTCCACCAGTAATGATTTCTTAATTCAGCTGTTCCCACCAGGGCTGGACTGGCCATCTGTCATAGTGGGCATTTCCCAGTGGGCCCTGCAATCTTTTTTTTTTTTTTTTACCTTTCTGAAAATAGGGGTCCACAAGGGTGTGGGGCCCACTGGGGTGTCAGTTCTGCGCCGCTGATTATGAGGGCCCCTTTAAATCAAAAGTGCCCGGAACCTGTCTTTCCCCCAATTCAGATTCCCACCTCTATGAGTGACATTAGTAAAAGGGTACGGTAAAAGCAGGCTAGGTTCTACTACACTCAGCAGCTCTGATGGCTTCAGTGTGGTCCACCCATGGCAACGTTCATGTGACAGGGCTCTGCTTTCATTGCTTGTCTTGCCCTGATGAAGCTCCATAAGGTGGATGAAACACTTTGGCATTGCTATTAAGTTTAACGATTAACTAGACTAGTGTTTCTTAACCCGTTAAAACACAGCATTATAAATTTGCTGTTACCAGGATGGCAATGTCCAAGTCATACTGCATTACTAAAGACCCTGTTATGTCATAATACTATGGTAACCTTTCAATGGCTATTACAGCGTGCCACTGGTTGTACGACGTGCGTTATGGGGCTACGTTTAAAGATGAACTAGACTAGTGTTTCTTAAAGGGGGCTGTACAGCTCCAAGGGGGGGCGTTAGGGGGCCCTCGAGGGGCATTCAAAAGGATACAGCTGAGAGGGGAGATACTCCTTTGCCATTGAAGGACATTTGTCTTTTTTATATTTTTAATACTGAAGAGGGGGCGGGGGTGGTTCGCAGGCGTATCATGAGGTCCAGGGGGCATTTATTCAAAGAAGGTTGAGAACCAGACAATTAAAAAATTGTAAAAAAAAAAAAAAAAATCACAGCACTGTAATAGAGGTGCCTTGGCATCTTGCTTGTTTTTCAGGACTCAGCTATCATGGCATTGCATAACATTCTCGGCGTGGATGGCATGCATGAGAGTCATATTTTGTGGTGAGCGAGCAGCACAAAACTGTCTGTCACACTGTGACTCCTTTAATGAGCAACAGAAGCGATTTAAAGCACAGGGCTCAAATGATCAGCATAATCACATTTCACTGGCGTCCATTGTTCTCATGATATGCTGTTAACAAACTGGCCTCTCTCCTTCTAATGCTTCTATTCAGGTTAGTGACTTTGTGTGTGTTTGTGTGTTAGTGTGTGTGCATGCGTGCGTGCGTGTGTGTTTCTCGTTTTTCAGGTGGAAGGAAAATATTGTCTAGTGACTGTGTGTGTGTGTGTGTGTGTGTGTGTGTGTGTGTGTGTGTGTGTGTGTGTGTGTGTGTGTGTGTGTGTGTGTGTGTGTGTGTGTGTGTGTGTGTGTGTGTGTGTCAGTCAGATGTCCATTCATGAAAGGGAAAAACTGTCTATTGATAATTGAATAATTGGACTATGCTGAGGAGGCCTTTAGGGCACTGAATGAATCAACTAGAAATGTCCAGAGATAGTGCAATCGAAAAATATTTGGGCTTTTTGAACTTTTGGCTTTTTGAATCCCACCCCTACCTCTCCCTCCACACACCTACCTCTCCACAACCCATTCAGTGCAGTAGTGCTCTTGAGCGAGGCACCTAACCCCACATTACTATAGGGACTGTATAATTCCCTGTAAAATAATTCTAAGTCACTTCGGATAAAAGCGTCCGCTAAATGTAATGAAATGTAATGGACAAATTTGGTAGGACAGTTGATGGTCTTAATAGGACGTAAGTGGAAGAGAGAGAGAGGGGGTGGGGGGAGTAGGGGAAATGATCCATGCTGGGTTCGAACCCGGGTCCCCAAGGGCATGTTAATTCAGTGTGCCACAGAACCCCCATGATTCACTGTCTGAGTAGACTGGTGATCCCCTTAAGGTCCCCACTGTGTCAATCCCAATGGATGTTCTTCCTGGAATTCAATCTGCCTTTATTCTCGACAGACACATACACGCACGCACGCACGCACGCACGCACGCACGCACGCACGCACGCACGCACGCACGCACGCACGCACGCACGCACGCACGCACACACACACACACACACACAAACACACACACACACACACAGTTAGGCCTTAGGGTGCATCCTAAATGTTAGTGTCAGAGTCACACACACACACACACACACACACACACACACACACACACACACACACACACACACACACACACACACACACACACACACACACACACACACACACGCTTTCCTTTGGGATGCTTCCATCCTAAAGGTTGCTGTCACTGTGAAGGCAGGCTGCAACACCCAGGGCTATGCTGCCTGTTGCCCGTGGTGATGAATGTCAGTGCCATTTTGTCAGTAATTCTAAAAACCACATTTATTTTTTTTGTTTTTGCATTGGGACCATTTCTCTTTTTTAGTGCCATTTTTGCTTTTATTTGCTATAGGACATCATGAATAGTAATGGTGGGGTGGCGTCCGCGCCAATGTCTTATCCTCTGCGTATCGCTCGGTGCGTTTGAAGAAACTGGGAACACTGATGATGGGCTAGACCCGAAACGTTTGTCCCCTGTCTGTCGGTTTTATTTACTTTTTTCGGCTTTGTTTAATACAGTTTTTGATTTTGCATTCAGCTCCAGTGTGCGACTCCTTTCTTCCTTTTCACTATAGGACATCATGAGATGGTGACGGGAAGCGGAGAAGGAGAGAGAGATGGGGGAGGATCGGGAAATGACCTCGGGCCGGAATCGAACCCGGGTCCCCGGTGTAACAGTGCAGTGCCCCACCATTTGAGCCACGGCAGGACCACACTAGGATCATTTCTGGGCAGAGCTTTCCTGGAGAACATCAAACAGTTGATAATACTGTAATAACATAAAAAATTACGTAATGTATAAATAGCCCAACAACAATAGAAATGGACCATGAGCGTAATTAAATGACATGCTCTATGTGAGATGATTATGCTGCAAGTTCAGCCCGTTAATTAAACCCAGCTCTCTGTGGAAAAGACTAAAGGTCAGAAATGGCTGGTTTCCCCGGTCATTCAAATGAATGCTATGAATTTCCCTGTCTGCATCACACACAGGGGTGGTTCTACAACAAAGCGACTAGGGGGGCCGAGGTCGGGCCATTATTTTTTCAGGGGGGCACATACATTGGCAAAAGAGATACATTTTTAATGCTATGAATATATAGTATGTCGCGGCCATTGGCTGTTCAGCAGAGGGGCCACAATAGGGGCCCTGGTAGCCTAGCGCAGCCAGACCCGTACAGCAAAAAGCTGTACCAGGGTCTAGGAGGGCTGGGCGGCAGTGTGGGCGGGATAAACGGTTGCTTCAGCACTCAACGTCACGCAATAGGATGGTGGAACAACCAATCCCCACACTCTTCTGTGTAACGTCACAGCTGTCTTTCACAACGTACACGCGACACGCCCCTTTGTAGGTGCAGCGGCAACTTCGAGCCGTCGTAGCAGTGAATTCGTGTGATGACCACAGCCACAAACAAGTTTCCTAATAAATCGTGTTTTCACTTATACAGTTCAAAAATGCATCGTTTTCAACCACATGGCCCTCATTGATCAATCAGCGAAATGTCGAGCAATGTGGGGCTTGTTAAATGGTTATATTTATGGTTGTTGTCAACATGGCATGTTCGGTGTTAGCTAGCTAGCTGTATACCCATAACTAATACATGGCTAGCCGCTAGCTCGGTAGACTAGGTGTCATTCCCATCTATTTAGTAAGCGACTTACAGACTTTCAAAGCTCCCAAATGTCTCGTTTATAATGACATGGATCTTATTAGAATTTGGGGCAGGCATATAATACAAGGCTGGATACCTAGCTCTGTTATTGACGACAGGTTAGCTAGCCACTAGCGAGGGCCTCTTTGTAGCAGTGTTAATTTTGTCAGCTTTTTTTTATTTAGTCGTAGTCTTAGTCACAATGACGAAAATCAATTTTAGTCTTAGTCATATTTTAGTCATTGCCTTCCCAATTTAGTCTTAGTCTTAGTCTAAATGACGAAAATCAATTTTAGTCTTAGTCAATTTTTAGTCATTTTCGTCATTTTAGTCAACACTGTACATTACAGAACTTCTCCACACACTTTTAACATATATCATTGACTGTAGAGAATAAACCTTCTCAGCACACTGCTTCTCTTTTTAACATATATCACACTGTACAGAAAAAACCTCTTCACACACTGGTTCTCTTTTTCTCTATTTTATTTAATACCAGTGTTAATTTCGTCAGCTTTTTAAAATTTAGTCTTAGTCTTAGTCACAATGACGAAAATCAATTTTAGTCTTAGTCATATTTTAGTCATTGCCTTCCCAATTTAGTCTTAGTCTTAGTCTAAATGACGAAAATCAAAAAAGGGCATTGACGAAATATTTTAGTCATAGTCATGGCTGACGAAATTAACACTGCTTTGTAGGTGAAGCGGCAACTTCCAGCCGTCGTAGCAGTGAAAGCGTGTGATGACCACAGCCACAAACAAGTTTCCTAATAAATCGTGTTTTCACTTATACAGTTCAAAAATGCCTCGTTTTCAACCACATGGCCCTCTATGATCAATCAGCGAAATGTCGAGCAATTTGGGGCTTGTTAAATGGTTATATTTATGATTGTTGTCAACATGGCATGTTCGGTGTTAGCTAGCTAGCTGTATACCCATAACTTTCCCTGATTGTCGCTCCCCGGTCAGCTCGCTCCCAGACTATCGATCCCATCTATTTAGTAAGCTACTCAAAGACTTTCAAAGCTCCCAAATGCGTTTTTAATGGCATGTGTCTTATTAGAAATTGGGGCCGCAATTTCATTCTACACCTACAGTAGTGGTCTGATAATAGCGTGTGACAATCTGGTTCTGTAAAATGCTCAACTTAGCTTACCGAGCTAGTCTAAAACATCGAATGATCAAATGGTAATGTGTTGAGATCTATTTGTGTCCGATAAGTTCATGGTGTATTATTACATCAATCCATGTCAGCCACGAAATGTATTATCATCCAGGCTTTTTAAATTAAGTAAACACTTTCGTGCTGTACGTAGCACGGACGGACACCATGCTTCTTCTTAGAAAGTTTCCTGTTTACTAGGTAGCCCGGCCCCCCACGCGATTTGATTGGCCCTGTCATCGGATAACTTTCAGCCTCCTAAAACGACCGGGGTCCGCTAGACTGCCCCCGGGAGCAAATTCAATTTGCGGTCGCTAGGGGCGTCTAGATTTCTAGGCTAGGGCCCTGGCTCACCCTGGCCCCTGTATAGAATCACCAATGATCACACACATGTGTGTGTGTGCAAGCAGAGGCATCTGCAGGACAGACAGAGTAGGATCAAAAGGTTTCCTATACAGACTTCAAAGAGCTGCCCTATCTGATTTATGGGGGTGATTTCAACGTGCAAATGGTTCAGCTGACTGACATGCGTATAAACACATGCAGCACACACATGCGTGCATGGATGGATGGATGGATGAAACATCACAATGCATGCCCTGTGTGTGTGTGTGTGTGTGTGTGCGTGTGTGTGTGTGTGTGCGTGTGTGTGTATGTGTGCATGCATGTGTATGTGTGTGTCTGCTTGCCTGCCTGCCTACCTGCATCCATGTGTGTATGTGTGTTTGTGTGCTTGTGTGTGTGTGTGTGTGTGTGTGTGTGTGTGTGTGTGTGTGTCTGCTTGCCTGCCTGCCTGCCTTCCTGTATCCATGTGTGTGTGTGTGCGTGCGTGCATACGGTATGTGAATGCATGTGTATGTGTGTGTCTGATTGCCTGCTTGCCTGCCTGCATCCATGTGTGTGTGTGTGTGTGTGTGTGTGTGTGTGTGTGTGTGTGTGTGTGTGTATTTTCTCCTTCAGTGGAATGCGTTCCAGCATTGATTTGTCCAAGGAGAGACATTCAGAACAGCTGACTCTCACGCTGTGTGTTAGGCTTCGTGTTAACATCACTGTTAATGATTGGAGGCCATTTTTCATGTATAGTATAGCACTATACTTTTCTTAATTATTTGTCAAGAAAACCGCTCTGCCCTGTTACTGTAATGGATTATTTTACATTGAAGAAAATCAATATCGTACCATATATACTGTAGTAGGCCTATATATAAAGTTAACAAAGGCTATTTTTGCCTTGGTACCTTGTAAATAGAACGAATAATAAACTGATGTGCCTGCAGATCTTGTAATGTAGCGTACATTTTGCAAAGTGGTAATAATTGTCACTACCACTACCAAGATAAACTGAAGCGGCTACACCAAAAGCATTTTTTTTGTCTCTTGTCTCCTGAAACGATTTTTGTTGTTGTTGTTGATTGGCCATTTTCATAATGTGCCATGGCATGCCTGCCTCTTCTCCCCCATGGGAGCTCCCCTACTGAGTGTGGCTGCAATCCATCGTTACAGCTGTGGCAACAGACTGTGAAGCTGTGTAGGTCAAAGTTGCTCCTCCGGGTCTTACCCAATCCCCAATCCCCAATCCCCAGCCCACCACAGCTGCAGCCTGCTGCCCGTCTCTCTCGCCCATGCTCTAGTCTTCACCTCTCACAACAACCAATCACATCACATTCCATCTGATCTTCACCAATTGGAAGGGACCTATAATAAGCACCCACCTCTTCATCTCATGCAACAACCAATCATATGTGATTACATAGTATCATTGTTGCTACACAGTCTCACCCCAAGTTGTCAATTTCTGACTACCTTTGACCAGACGTGTTGGCGTACAGGGTACGTTATGACGTCTTGGGTACAGGACCTACAGTAACCATCATATACTCTTCACCTCATGCAACAGCCAATCACATCTTATTATCTATCGTCTTCACCAATAGGAAAGGACTGCTAGTAAGCACCCAGCTCTTCGCCTCTCACAAAAATCAATCACATCACATTCCATCTCATCTCTACCAATAAGAAAAGAACATTTTATTGGGCCGAAGAAATGTGTTCCTGAGGTACAGTGTCTTTGATGTGGAAGAGAACATGTATGATTTCAACTTCAACTGCCTTCTGCTTCATCTCGAACCACCAGACAGAAAATCTATCACAGTATCATTATAGTAACCCAGCTCTTCACCTCACACCATAGCCAATCAGGTTAAACTTCATAGAAATAGAAACAGAAATAGAAGAAAGCCTTTTGTTGTCATTATACAGTACAATGTGATTTGAAACCTCCCTACAATATGCACATAGCGCCTATATATACTGTATGAACAGTTTAAATGTATACATTATTGTCCTAATAGAGCTACCAAAGCCACAATGTTGTATGGACATATACAGACTTTAAGAACAGAGACAGACGATAGTGACAGTCTTTATTTTTCTTTAGCTGTTACTTTAATTAGGCACAAATCAACAAAAACATAGCATGTCACCTTATACACCATATAGCATGTAGCATTAAATGTATGTACCTTAGAGTTAACCCCTTAAGACACGGCTTTATAAATTTGCTGTTACCAGTATGGCAATGACCAAGTCGTAGTGCATTACTAAAGGGCCTATCTTATGTCATAGTATTGTAGTACTATGGTACTTAATTTTTCCATGACTATGACAGCGTGCCACTGGAGGTACAGCGCGCATTAAGGGGCTGCGAGTAAGTACATAGGCCCACTGTAATTTTGTAGCCTATTTACATACATTTAGATACAACCAAAATGGAACAATTTTTTTGTATTTTCTGACTTTATTTTTCTGACAAGACGGTGAGAGACTGACAGGAGATGAGTAGGGGGAGAGATCAGCAAAGATCCCAGGCCGGACTCGAACCCGGATCACTAGCAGCCCAGTGCCATGGTAGGGCATGCAGAAGTGCATCATATAGTGCAGTGGTTCTCAACTGGAACAGTCTTGGGACCCACCATTTTCCACTCTCATTCGGTCGCGACCCAATTTTTTTAGCGTTCAAGTCAATTCAATGCAATTCTCAAAATGTAACCAAGACTCGAATGACTGGTTGCACGCTATCTATCTCGCATAAACATTCAGATTGTATCTATGACGACAGATGACACGGAGTTCACTAACCTATCAAAATAAAAGTTGTAAATTGTTGCAGGAAAAGTTGGATTTTTTTTTTTTAGAATTACGTTTTTTTTTTTACACCAAGGCTCCGCGACCCACCCATGACCCCTCCGTGACCCACTTTTGGGTCGCGACCCACCAGTTGAGAAACACTGATATAGTGTATGATTAATCACAAATGGGAAAGGACCTATAGATGGGTTCCCAAATGGCCCCACTGTACTTTACTGTATGTAGCAGAGAACATGTATTTTCTATAACAATTCAACCTTGTTTTTAGTCTCCATCTCTCAATGCCTGACAGGAAATCTATGAGAGCATCATTAAGAAAACCCTGCAAACCACAGATAGCAATGGGGGTCAGTCAGGAATGATATATGACCCTATATGCCCAGGATGAATGCGGACCGCTGGCTCTTTTCCCACTTGGAGGATTATAGTAAATGGGTTTTGTGGTGTGAACTGGCCATGTTTACTTAAGGGTGTGGAGAATGGCCTATACTAATGTTTCTCAACAAAGGGTTATACAGCTCACCAGGGGACATTGGGGTTCCCTAGCAGGGCATAGAAAAGGAATCAGGTGAGAGGGGGGTGGTGCTTAGTTGCCATTGGTTGGGGGGATGAGTCAAAAAAAAAATTTTTGTATACTAAAAGGGACGTTGTCAGGCTCATGCTGAGGTCAAGGGGGCGATGGGAGACTTATGATAAGGTCCAGGGGGCGTTGGGAGACTTATGATAAGGTCCAGGGGGGGCGTTTATTCCCCCTATTTATTATTAAAAGGTTGAGCACCACTGGCTTGGCCTAAACGGTGCGTTGCGGCCGGCTGGCCAGCTAGCAGTAACAGAAGCCTCGGTTGCATCCAGATGTCTGTTCTTTTGATGGGGTGAGGATGCTTTTCTGCTGATGTAACACAGTATTCCCCAAGGCTGCCCCTGTCTTATATGCACATTTACCCCCCCACGAATTTGTTCCCATAGTCCCTCGACTAATTTGAGTGGTTGATTTCTCATGCTCGGTTGTCGGCCTGTTCATAAAATATATACATCCGATGGGGATTCCCCATGCCAAACTTCCCCCTCTAACTCCCCTTCTCTCTCTCTCTCTCTCTCTCTCTCTCTCTCTCTCTCTCTCTCTCTCTCTCTCTCTCTCTCTCTCTCTCTCTCTGTCCATTTCCTTCAACACATACCACACACAGACACACATCCTGACACGCTATGCATACACACACACACACACACACACACACACACACACACACACACACACACACACACACACACACACGGTGGTGGATGTCACAAAATATTAGCCTCCATAAGACACTGAGATGCAACAATAGTGCCAAAGTGCTCAACATGAAGCAAGTCTGGCACAGGGCAATAGGATCCAGTGAACTAGTGCGCCTGACCAGTATGCCATCACGGACCCGGGTTCGATTCTGGCTGAAATGGATTTCAAATTCTTACCCATCTCTCTCCCGACCATTTCCTGTCTGTTCTCTGTCCTGTCATATAATAAGAAAGAAAGCCCAACTGGGAAACTCCAACTCCCATTGTCATTGTGACACAGCATTCCGCAGCACACTGAACAGAATTAAATTGCATTTATGCCTCACCCGTGCAATGGGCCAGCCCTCAATGGCGCCCCAAGGAAGCAGTTCGGTGGGTCGGTACCATGCTCAGGGTACCTCAGTCATGGAGGAGGATGGGGGAGAGCACTGGTTAATTACTCCGCCCACCAACCTGGCGAGTCGGGAATCGAACCGGCATACTTTGGGCTACAAGTCTGACGCCCTAACCACTTACCCATGAAGGCACAAAAGCACTAAAAAATATTTGTAAAAGATTCTGGCACAAGCAGAAAGTCATGCCATTGGAGGACAGGGGAAGTTGCATTCACGTATTTGGTAGTCATCTGTTGTAGTGATGGAACAAAAATGAAGGAATGACGTTGCCGTTCTGTAGTCTGATGGAGGGGAGAATCCATAACAAGATGCTCTCAGGAACACAAGAGGAGAAGAATCCAAACTAGCTATTGATATCAAAAGCACCTGTTCTCATTAAGGGGACACATCATTAACTCTAAGGATGAAAGTAGTTCTCATGTCTTACCGTTGCTATTTTGTGCGAGTCAACCGCCCTTCCAATGCCAACATCAAAAAGAGAGCACAAATAAAATAAACATATGCGCTACAGATTTATATCTCTGTATGACTATTTTGAGTAACTTTGAGCAATTCTCTTCATGGACTTGCCTCACCTGTATGCAGTGGTGTAGTCTACGTAGAACGCGGGTATACAGAGTATACCCACTTCTAAATTACAGGGATTTCAGTATACCCACTTAAAATTGATTGATCCATTATTTTGAATATCACACATATATACAGTATACCCACTTCAAAAAATGCTCAAATGTACAGTATACCCACCATAGCTGGATTGGCCATAGGGCACACAGGGCATATGCCCGGCGGACTGTTGATGATTTTGGTCCTCCCTTCAATGTAGTGGTATCAGTCCTCATGCCGCCACAGCTGACCTGTCCGGGTCAAATGTATATGTTCATTTTGCCTGTTGTGGTCAAAATAGCTGCCTGACGGACCGGTTTTGGCTGAAAATGCCCGGCCTGATTTTTGGCCCAGTCCAACCCTGATACCCACTATAAAAAAGTAGACTACACCACTGCCTGTGCGCACTAGTCTATTTTCACCACTGATAAACCCACATAATAAAGTGCATCTAAATTCCTATAATATACCATGGAATGTTTCATGTTCTCAAGCATTAGTGCAGTAGATAGTCACAAAAGAGAAGAGTCTTGACTTGCTTCTTGAAGGCTTCAAGAGACGTACTTAGTCTCGCTGCCTCTGTTTCGACCCCAATGGGTTGTGCATTCCTCGTGCAATTGCTGAAGGACAGGAACCGATTAAATTCATGGAAAGTAAAGCTGAAGTCCTTGTCAGCCACAGATTGATTTCCCGTCATACATGCACGCACACACACATTCACACACACACACGCATGCACTCACACACGCACGCACGCACGCACGCACGCACGCACACACACACACACACACACGGGGGAGGTCTGGGTGAATATAGACCACCACTACAGATGCTGGCAATGATTGTGAGCGTCAGGCTGCGTATAATTGCCCATTACGATCCAATTACAAGGCAGCTATTTGCGATACATGGGAACCGTAGTAGATGGGATTTTTTAAATTTCTGCTTCTTCTAGTGCTTTCAGAGCTGGTTTTACCAACGGCTACACTAGGAAATTGCCTAGGGCCCCAACAAAACTGCCCACTGTATAGGGCCCAAACAGTCAGCGCCTCCATGGTAAAATGCCAGCAAAAATAATTAAAGGGCCCCCAAATCACTAGTACTAAAACACTGCAAGCCAGTTAGGCTACACGTACACACCTATGCTCACCAGCTACCATAGGTTTGAAAGTCAACTCAGTTCGAGGCTTTCTCAAGTTAAAGGGGTATGCCACTATTTTGGGGCTTAATACAGTTAAAATCATTGGCTGGGGTTTATAAAGGTGGTAAAGTGTCTTATTTTTCATGTGAAGCGTTGTCTTGCTTTAAGACAAGTTAAAAGAGGGAATATGTCGCTAAGCTAGTGAAAGTCAATGGATCCGTGTAGCATTGTAGCATGCTACACGGATACATTTACTTTCACTAGCTTAGCGACATGGCCCCTCTTTTAACTTGTCTTGAGGCAAGACAGCGGCTTACATGAAAAATAAGACACTTTACCACCTTTATAAACCCTGGCCAACGATTTTAACTGTATTAAGCCCCAAAATAGTGGCATACCCCTTTAAGTTTACTTAGGAACTCAAGGCAGCAGGGCAACTTGCTTTTTTACTTTGAACTGACTGTGCTGTACTGTTTTACAGTGTACCATTGAGTGATTTTAAAAAGCCTGTTATTGCAACAGCAGGGCTAGACCTTATCACTACATGCAGTTGCCGTGCCGATGTCTCTCCTAAGTCCCCTTTTAGCTCAGCCAGTGGGTTTTTTTTGTGTGTGTTTTTTTAACAGCATATTTGGCGTGTTATGTCACCATGGAAGTGGGCCACTTTGTTTAAATCGCTGCTCTGATGATGAGATGGCCATCTGGAAAGGTTGGGTGCCCTCTGTCCTCTGTTTC
Source organism: Engraulis encrasicolus (assembly GCF_034702125.1). Lineage (NCBI taxonomy): Eukaryota > Metazoa > Chordata > Actinopteri > Clupeiformes > Engraulidae > Engraulis > Engraulis encrasicolus. The sequence continues at coordinate 14,570,060 of NC_085869.1, forward strand.
TAAAAATGGGGAAAGCCTCCCTGAATCAGACTACGACCTTTCATTTCCTTTGGGTATACACATGCCAGTAAGTTAATTTTCTGTCCATGTGTATGTAATTAAATTTCAAAGCTACTGGACACAAGGCAAGAAACGCTTAATGTTTCGTTTGCTCATTGTCTTTCATCTTGAAAATAAACTGACATACAGCAATCCAGTGACAACAATGCAGCACTGAAACACAATGTTTATTTGTTTATTTATTTATTTTTCTAACTTCCATTGCTGCATTTGCTAATGGCGTGATTCATTACTCACTTTCCTGAACCGCAAGAGTAACCAGACCTCTGTCTCACCCCAGCTGCACATTCTAGCTAATTTTGTTAACATGAAAGGTCAGCCTTTACAGCCGTATTGCCGTGAGACAGTTTGAAGGATGATGCTGGGGAACAATGCGAGCTAGTTTCCACTTCACTTGCGTCTATTTTTATCCCTCATTAATATTTACAGCTGAACTTGAGTGACGATTCAGGGGATTGACAGCGGTTGGTGTCATCATTACCTGAAGTTGCTAGGCTGGATTGGGCTGGGCAAGTGTGGGTTGGTAGCCTGGCAAGAGAGCCAGATACAGACTAGAATTCAACACATTTCATTTTGTTTTCTTTATTCACAGACAAATAAAAACAATGACTGCACACTGTTATCCAAAGTGACATGCAGAATACGTGCAGGTGTTTAGTGTGATAAATCAATGTGAAACCATGCAAACAGACAATTCCCAAGGGGGATGTTCATCTTTTGACAAATACAATTTTAGATGAATAATGGTGAAACCTTTATTCTGCACACACACAGGAGGTTACATGGCTCAAAGCTCAGTGACCCCCAGCAAATGGTGAGCAAACCTCACCTTAAGACAGTCACGTCAGTCATTATCGGACCATTGATTCACAGGGCCAACTTTAGACCATGAATCGCCGTCACCATGGTAACTGCCATCACAATGCATTAAAACATATTAAAATCTAGATAGCCGGGGCTATATTCGCTTGAATCATAATTTGCTCACAGAACATACATAGGTCGCAACCCTGAGTAACAGGAGCAAATCGAATATCTCCATGAATTAGTTTTCACCTCAGTTTTTGTCAAGGCTACAATTATATACAATAGGCCTATACATAATTTATGTGTACATCTGACAAACCCAGCATCTTAAGTTTAAAATATTGTCTTTTATGTGTTTGCGTGTGTGCGTGTGCATGTGTGCATATGCATTTTTTTAACCACAAGTGCGAAACCTTGTTGTCAAACTCTGTGCAGAAATTTACTTCAGAGCAAAAGATGCCTGGTTGAAAATCTATGCATGCAAATAAGCGATTACTAAGCACTTCGCTGCACAATTGTTAATCGATTGTTCTCTGAGGCCTGTTCTAATTTCGTGCTTGATAGATAGGTGTGGTTATAAATACACATTTTTCCTTTAAAAAAATATTCGCTCCAGATATCTCTCTGGAAAAGGAAGATAAAGCAAACCACCCTTCAAAATGCAAAGGTATTTTAAGATTGTCTCCTTCCTTGGCATGTATAATATTATCTCTTGAAAAAAATATATTTAATCTCAATAGGTCTATCATTCCTGGTAAAATAAAGGTTAAGGGCCCAGCCGTGGCCAGCCGGTAAGGCACTCACCTGCCATGTGGCTGACTCGGGTTCGATTCCCGGCCTGGGTCCTTTGCCGACCCCTCCCCGTCTCTCTCTCAATTTGCTTCCCATCCACCTTTCACACTGTCCAATCAAATAAAATAAAAAAGACCCCAAAAAAAATCTTTAAAAGTAAAATACAAAATAAAGGTTAAGATGAAGAAAGAAGATGCTTGTGCAGATCTGACTTCTGGGTCTGCACTGTGTACACAAAAGGCTATGTTTGAGAATCCCTTGGAAGGTTGTACAAATAATCAGAGGCGATTCTAGGGTCAGGTGGGGCCCCAAGCGAAAATGCAAAGGAATGAACATTTGAACAAAAATCACCACTACTGTAGTAAAGTGTGGGCTGTTATTCACTATCTAGGGGCCCCAAGCGGCTGCCTGGCTAGCCTGGTGACAAGATGCACCTCTGCAAATAATGAAAAGCCATCATTCTGTACGCATGTGTTTTGAAGAACTCCACTATCTCACCCGTTTTCTTTTGGTGCTTGTATAGGTCTGGAACCCATTTGTTACTTTCAAATGCATTGCCTTAAGCTTAACTTGTCTTCCAACAACAGCCGCATTCCTCTTGGAATAGCGCCAGGTCTTTGGCAATGCAATGGTCGGAGGAGAGCGATGGTGTGAAAGATTCAGCAGATGCTTTCTCTTATCTCCAAAGGGAGTTGGAGTGTGTGTGCCTGGTGGGAGTGGAGGGGGAGTCTACATAAAAGATAAACTCGTGCCGTCTATGGCTTTGTTCTGCTGTATTTTGGTGTATCACATAACCAAATATTTTGAGTGGCCCAAGGGTCCAGCGTCTGCATGGGTTATTTCTTGCATCTTCTACTTGTTTTGGATTTTTAGTTATTTGTTTATTCAAATGGAATTGAGAGCAGATTGAGCACTGCAATAAGAAGAACAAGATTTTTCATGCAAAGGACACTGTATCTGTCTATTTTAGAAAATTGCTTGTAAATTCAAAAAGAAGGTCAACAGAAAGCAGGTTCTTCAAGGAAAACAGGTGACAGCAAGAGATTTGATGCACACAACAATTTCCCAGCGTCAATGTTATCAGTTTCTTTTCAAGTGGCCGTAAATGTCATTCAACTCTCTCAGTGTAGATTGCCTTTGTTAATGTCACTGTGCTAATGTATGTCACTGCTATGAATGAACGAAAGCATTGGCTATTAACAGCCTTACCAGTGGTGTAGTCTACTTTTTCATGGTGGGTATACTGTATATTTGAGCATTTTTTGAAGTGGGTATACTGTATATATTTGTGCTATTCAAAACAATGGATCAATCAATTTTAAGTGGGTATACTGAAATCCCTGAAATTTAGAAGTGGGTATACTCCGTATACCCGCCTTCTATGTAGACTACACCACTGAGCCTTACTGTGGTATTGGATATGACGACAAAGAAAGGTGTGCAGAACACATGCACTGTAAAATCCCACCCCATCTCCCAATGCAAATTCATTTTTTTCCCTGTGGTAGAGCCCAAATCAATAAGTCAAGGTTCTTTTTGCATCTTACTTTGTTTCCGCTTGCCTTCAGTCTTGCCAGAGGTCCTTCTTCCTGAGGCTTGCACACACTCTATCAGGGCTGTAATGAGACATTTTCAAATACAGAGGTCAAATGCTGTGTGCTGTACGGCATACTGTACATTTAGAAGGCTTCAAACTCTTCAGTCAAACTCTTCTGTAGTTTATATTAATCACTGTCTTGAAGATAAATGGGGGTGGCGTATACAGACTAAATTCATCATTGTTGATCATGCTGTAGATCGATTTTCATCATAGATAAATTTGACATTTCTGGGCAAAAAAATACTGAGGACATGACCTCTGTGGCCTCAATGGTAGTTACGCCCATGCATTCTATCAGAGAAACCAGCCATTTTTAGAACACTCTCCAGAGCCCTGACCCACGCAAGCTCGTCCTCTTTGTTAAACATCTCTCTGTGTCTACATTCAGGCCTCTGATGTGTACTGTACACCAGGCCATTTGTAAATTCACAATCCATTCCATAACAATTGCTTGTAACCATTGTATGGATATCTTTCCCTTCTAAACACTAACGTTGGTGTACTGTAATGCATTATTGTGTTACACATATGGCATCCATAACAGAAGGCCTTGTATTTTGTATACTTTAGGCATGCTGTGGTGCATGTCTTGAATTGTCCATTGTGCATTGTTTGTCATCAGGGCCGGTTCTAGTCTAGTCTAGTCTTGCTTTATTTCACTTAATTAAGTTCTAATTCTGTGGGACTTCGCGCCCCCAAGACATTTGCCGCCCTAGGCGACCACCTGGTCTGCCTATGCCTAGCGCCGGCCCTGTTTGTCATGCTGCTGATATTGCATGTGTTGTTGCTGGATGTATGCTAAAAGGGCAGAAACAACATTCTGTGTGCATTGCTTGACCATGCATTAACAGATTCTGATTGTTAGAATTACAGTGGACTGATAATGTTCACTCCCATAAACTAGTGTCAAAAAAATCGTCAAACCATGGCCGTTTTTAACACCATGCAAGGTCCAGCATCTACACTTACAACTACAATTAGCCTACATTAAGCTTTTGCATACTTTTATCATTTACACACATACATTCATTATACTTTTATCCAAATCATCTTGTAGTCATTGGGTACGATTACAGTCCCTAAAGCATATGGGGTTAGGACTTCAGTCATGGATGAAGGTGGTAAGGGTGGGAGATGTGAACTGTCAACCCTTGCATGGTGGCATCTTATATGTGATTCACAAGGTTCATCTCACTACATTTCCTGTCTGATTAGGCACCAATAGGCCGAAAATTTAGAGTACCAATCAGAGGTGGAACTGACTCTTTACACGAGGCCCCAGGCCAAAATACTGAAAGGGTCCTCCATACGGCCTGCCAAAGTCATGATAGGGCCCCTTGACCAATATGGGAAGGCCCTGGGCCCAGGTGCAAATGCCCTGCTCGCGCGTCCTACAGCTCCGCCACTGGTACCAATCAGGCCTGTGTGATGGCTTTGGAGGTTAATCGTCCATTCAGCCACTGATAAGAAGGCAAGCACTGGGATGTTTGATTCGTTGGACTGATCAGTCAGAGAGTGGTCCTATCTGGATCGCGTAATACCCACTAACAACTACAGGCCAATGACTCGCAGGACACTTTACCAAGGGCCACTCAAGCGTGTCCTCTCCCAATCATTGCTTTAGATCAGGCCTATTCAATTGGAGGCCCGAGGGCCACATGCAGCCCAGAGATGGCTCACATGTGGCCCCCAGCTGTAGCACTACACATAGCCGTTTTTATACTGCAGTACAGCAAACGACTTTCTTCTGAATCTCTTGCTTGTCTTGTACATTGAAATTCGAAAAGTTTAAGGTTAGAACAATATGTTTAAAGTGCTTGAAAATTGACTTTACCATGTGTTAGTGATGGCTGAAAATGTGCGGCCCAGCTTAAGTTTTTGTTTTTGAAATGTGGCCCTACTGAAATTCTAATTGAATAACCCTGCTTTAAATTCCCTCCATTTCCCAAACATAATGGTGGTATATTGGTATATTGAGCACAAAAAGATCTTTACCGTAGATAGACTTTGGGCTTAGATCCAAATCTCCCACTCCTCCAGTCCTTGCTGTCTGCACAAGGATTAGACGGTAGGCCTATGGTTGGATCTATTCTACACCCTCGTACCTGAATGTTCTGTATCAGCTCTCCTCTGTCTGGTTCTGCTGATGCGTGTGCCTTGTCTCTCCTTGTCTTGGCTTCCCTGAGCAGCAAGGGACCACAGTCTGGATTTTTAAAGATTTGAAACAGCCTGGTTGTGGATTGACCTTCCCACGGCTCAGCATTTCATTAACTGAATTTGTGGTACGTTCAAGAAGAGCTACAAATGTTTACCATATCTGCCATGGGATTAAATGGTTTGCTAAATAAGTAAATTGAAATATCAGTATCACACGGTTGTTGGCGGAGAAGCAGAATTGGTAACACGAGTTAGCCATTAAATGAACATCAAGCGGTTGACTGACGGAGTTGCTCTCACTACCCACATGGCTGGATAGTATTACTTTCAGCTTGCAGCAGTAAGGGACACATTTAACATGTGTGTCCTCAGTGTTGCCTGATGGAAAATGTTTAACTATCGTACCAAAACCTCAAAATGATCGTTTTAGGCACTTTCGGGTGGAAATTATGGTACACGAACCATAACGTTTTACTGCAAATAATTGAACTAAATAAAAACTGACATTATCGTACATCATGTGTTTTTGATTGTACAGAGACCAAAATTATGGTAGAAATATGATAATTATCGTACATCATGCAACACTGATGATCTCTGCTTTCGAAGTCCATCATTCAGCCTGAAATTAATGATGAAAATGTGTTGGGCCCAAAAAGTTGATCATCTGATTTACCTTTTATAGAGAGGCATCAAACAAGATAAATATCTGACCATCCTTTCCTGGCCTATACATTTGAAATAAACCACTGAATTGACCCTCCCATAAACTGCATAAGGTGTTGTGTTTTCTTGTCCATACTTGCCTGCACATGTATTTGTGATTCAAGACACATAAATGCATTCAAGTTAATTCACCGTCAATTTCACATCATTGCACAGCTACCGTCCTGACTTGTAGATAATATTGTAGCTAGTGAACATAATAATGGTAACATGCTGCATGGATAATGGACCATGCAATATTGTCACACACACACACACGCGCGCACACACACACACACACACACACACACACACACACACACACACACACACACACACACACACACACACACACACACACACACACACACACACACACACACACACACACACCAATAAGCATTTCATAGTTTATTGATCATTACGCAACAGATATCCTAAAAAAAAAGTTGTATCTTCTCTCAGTTATGCCACAATTCAACCTATACCTTCGTACTTGTTTTTTCAGAAATATTCGGTAACACTTTATAATAATGTCTGCTTATGAAGCATTAATAACACTTAGTAAATAATTAACTAATGATGAACAAAACATTAACAAATGTCTGCAAATGACTAAGAAATATTAACAAATGTTTGTAAATGACTAAATATTCCTATTCATCTACAGGTAGCTATAGCAATACTCTTCATTCAGGCCATCTTCCGGCTCTGGCTTGTGCTTTCTGTGCAGATACACACTTGCTTCAGCCATCCATCTCAATTACCCTTCCTGAAGACCAACCAGACACTGATGCTAACCGGCGATTAACCCGGACAAGCAGTGCATTATCAGCTTCATTTATAGTCATGATGAATTCATTGCTGTGGAGACTGACTGCCCCAGGCCCTAATACAGCCAGGTTTTAAAGCAGTTAGCTCACCCATGCAGTCATTACTGTATGATCTCTGAGTTGCAGAAGCCATGGCCTCATCGTGCATAATTAGCTAAATTGCCTTTTCATATTGCCCACTTTTTTGTTACGGTAGCCACCACTTAATAGAGCTTTTTAGATAGATATAATAAGGATATTTTTTTGACCAAACAGAGGTGTTGTGTACCTCTCACAGACCACCATAATTGAGGTGTTGCGCACCTCTCTGAAATCAAGTCATAATTGCAGAACTCATTTGCAGATGAAATTACACTCATATACATAGGCTACACACAATTTGGGTTTGAGTGCTTGCTTCCAAGAGGCAATACAATTATGTAGCCCAGTACAGAATGAGATTAGATATTATTTATTATAACTAGGCCTATAATTACAGGTTATACTTCACACCATGGCACATATAAGGCCCTAATAATTCATTGTATTTTTATTTGACTTAACTCTGTCAGTTTGATTTTGAATATGCTATACAACAAATCTCCAGGCCAGGAATTAAAATATCACTAAAAAGCTTTCATGTTTGATCGGTCAGAAGCGGAGCTGGTACCCATTGCAGGTGATAGAGCTGATTCAGGACTGCCTTTCACAAATTGAGCTGATGAGCCAATGGAACAATATTGTATTTTGTGTATGGTATGTTAATGTTGAAGCTGCTTTAATAACCTTATTCATTATGGGTCTTAAATCCAACCAGATGCATTAAATGGAACAGACTCTTGCACAACATATCTTACTTTAATCCCATTGTCTTGTCCATTGTGGACACATACACATATATCATGTCTTCCATTAAATATTCCTCATCCTATTATCCCGTGCCCCCATACATCTCTTAGAACATAATTGCATTTTGCTGTTTCTATTCCCTTTAATGATGTAAACTTAATTCAATGTCCTCTGAAGACCCCGGCTGTTAAATGATTCCGACAACGGCCTCTTGTGGGCAAAGACTGTGGTGTATTATTAATAACCGAGTTAACGCTAACTCAATTATAGGAGTCAGCTGTGCCCACTGTGTACATACACAGATTCAATGTATATAAATTGCATGGTGCACTCTTTCATATTTGCTCCTCTTCATTTGTGAATGTGGCCATTGTGGGAGCTTAGCTGTCTTCAAATATGGACCTGTAGGCAGGCCGATCAATTTGAAAAGCTTTGTCGGAAAGACAATAAGGTCTATTAATGAACAACCACCTCATCAGAAACAATCATATCTCTCTCTGTCTCTCATTCTCTTGTTCTCTCTCTCTCTCATTCACTCACACACACACACTCACACACACACACACACACACACACACACACACACACACACACACACACACACACACACACACACACACACACACACACACACACACACACACACACACACACACACACACACACACACACACACACACACACACACACACTGTTTTTTTTGTTGATGATGACCAAAGAGAGTGGTCCGAGCCGAGGATAGTTAGCTGGATGCTTAAACATTATGACTTTCGGTCAAACACATGCAAATCAAACAATTTAAAAGGGTTATCAGGAGTTGAAAGCATATCGGCTGTTTTCTGCAAAATCACGTCAATCGGATGAGAAAGTCTGATCATGCTGCATTAGCCATGTTAGCCACATTAGCAGTGCCATATGCTTGATGTGGCCATGTGCTTTCATATAGCTGCGCTATATTCTTGATGTGGGTATATGCTTTTAAAGGGGTATGCCACTATTTTGGGGCTTAATACAGTTAAAATCGTTGGCTGGGGTTTATAAAGGTGGTAAAGTGTCTTATTTTTCATGTTAAGCGTTGTCTTGCTTTAAGACAAGTTAAAAGAGGGAATATGTCGCTAAGCTAGTGAAAGTCAATGGATCCGTGTAGCAATGTAGCATGCTACACGGATCCATTGACTTTCACTAGCTTAGCGACATGCTCCCTCTTTTAATTTGTCTTAAAGCAAGACAACGGCTTACATGAAAAATAAGACACTTTACCACCTTTATAAACCCTGGCCAACGATTTTAACTGTATTAAGCCCCAAAATAGTGGCATACCCCTTTAACTCCAACATAATCCCTTTAATGATGATGGCCGAAGTGCCATAAATCCATTGCTTTGACAGACTGCCCAATCAGTTTCATATCAAATGAGCCATGTCCAATAGTGTAAAAAGCTGGTAGTTAACCAATAGAATATTATCTATTTAACATGGTATGTGTGCTTTACAGTGAATGGCTGAGCAATTTACACATGGTAACAGTAGAAGACACATAACATTTGTCTCTTAGGTTTGGATTTATCGTCTGTGTAATTCCGGTCTTGTGATTTGAATATGTTTACGAAGACACTAGTCCTACAGTACATGTAGGCCTATACAAGACAATGCAGAGTTCCGTGTATGTCAGTCATATCTCCGACAGCTGTATACAAAAAAGCAGCATGGATAAGCTTTGTTTACAGTGCCTGGGTCATCCAGCATACTTAAGGACATGACTGTGTGTCCCCTCATGGTTCTCATGAAACAGTCAATATTGCTGTGCTCCTTAAACTTTGATACTTCAGAAGAGTATACAAGCAGCTTAGCAACAATTGGCAAACAAACGGACGTTATCCCCCCCACCACACACCCATAAAAAGTAAACAGTTTACGTTCATTAGTAAATAAAAAAAACTTAATTTCCTCTAAATCTGACCTTTGCGTTTGACACTTGCTATGGAGCATGGCTGTATACGTCATATGCGTGTAAGCCAATTATTATGACAAATTCTATAAACAGTAGGCTACATGTGCTGCTCTAAATGATGAAACACTGTTTTACTTTTGTGGGTATGACTGTGAGCCCAGCGGGACACAATCACTGAAGAGGACGAGGAACAGAAAAAAGTGGAGGTCGAGTGCAGACAGCTGAGATGGCTGCCAGAGTTGAGCTATGAGCTAAATCGGGTGTTACAAAGTCCACTGGTCCATTGGCAGAGCAGGGAGTGGACAGTTACAGTATCTCATTTAGCATGCCATGCAGTCATGCTAACAATGCCGATCCACACAGCTGCTCTATACAGCTGTTGGCGATAAAATATATTGTGTCTCACGTAGCCTATATGGACTGCTGTTTTCCCCCTCCATATGCATTCTTCTGTGGTGGTTAGGGTTTTAATGATACACTCAACTCATGATTCGGTTCGTATCACGATTTTTGACCAACGGTTCGATACCCCTCGATACCCTTTTGTAAATGTATCTTTTTGATGATCGTTTATAGGTTACAAGTGGCTACTTGTAACTTCTTTTAAAGTTTAAATATTGATATTGATTCAAAGCTTGGAAGCACTATCATCATATCATGTGGTTGTTTACTGGACCAAAGGGTAACAGGACTTTGATACTGTGTTCTTGCATCGCGATTGTACCGTGACTGCGTATCGCAATTTCTCGGTTCGGTATAATATCGTTACAGCCCTAGTGGTGGTCCACCAGCGCATCCAAGGCGATGAACAGAAAACAATGAAAAGCAGTCGAAGAAAAAGCTTTATTTGCACACTCTGTAAGCACTGCGCTCGAAGGCTCATTTCTCAGTCTGTTTATTGCGGTACTCATAAGCTGACATTTATGGGGCTATGTGAAAAATTTACAAAAACTGGTACAGCACCTTAGGGGAAGCGTAGGGTTGTGTGTTTCTTTCCCTTTTCTTCCAAATGAGGGGGAGGTTTCTTTTGAGCAGTACAGAAAAACATAGCCACTAAAATAGCAAACATGGATTATGTAAAGGTGACAACATTTGCTTGAACACTGCTTGTACAAATATCTACGACAATCACTCATGCTCAAGGTTAAGTGATCACAAACTGGTAGCAAATAATATTGTAACTAAAAGGGACATTGAAACAGACATTTTCAGCAGACAAGTTTAACCTCTTATGAACTAATGAATGATAATATACAGTTTAACTGTAACAGTTTACCTTTCAAAAACTGTAATTCTTTGTTATTTTGACACTTTGATTTTTATAACTCGCCTACATATTCTACAGTAACGCACAAATGGAATTACTCTTAGCCAGAAATCACTTCAATTAAACAGTCAGTCTGATCTGTCCTCAAATATGGTTTTGATGTGTTTTGGCAAGAGAAGAGAAGATGAACACTTCTGTATATGCGATGTATACTGTACTTAATACGATGTATTTGGTGCCACTAATGTATGGATATTTTGTTTGTTTGTTTGTTTGTTTTAGTGGACTATCTAAGCATATTCATTGCAACATTGTATATTCAACCTCCAATTACTAATGAATTTATTTACATTAAATGATGTTACTCCACCTGACGTTTGAGCCCAAAAAACGTATTTTACCAATCTACTTTATCCAGACAGGACAACTCAAAAGTGTGATAGGAAATTAGAGGGAGAGAGAGATGGGAGAGGATCGGGAAAAGACCTCAGACCGGAATCAAACTCAGGGCCCCGGCAAAACAATACGGCGCCTTAGCCATTTGAGCTACGGCCGAGGTCAGGCTCCTATAACTTGCATCCCTTTGAAGATATAAATATAGATTCGAAATAATACTTGGCTGCACTTGAGTTTTTCTTTTACGTCAGACATGTAAAAGTTTTATCTTTTACCTTGCATGTTTCAACATGTATAACTTCCGTCTTCATCAGAGCGTCGAAACATGTCAGGTAAAAGGATTGAAACAAGGTACAAGATAAAACTTTTACATTTCTGAGGTAAAAGAAAAACTCAAATATGATCTAAACAGTTAGACATAATAAACATTATACATATAGTACATGGTTGCCTTTATATGCTGTTTTCCCTGCTCCTGGGCCCTGTCTCTTTCTCTCATATAGGTCACTGAGGACACTCAAGGAATGCACAATGACGGCTCATGTAGCACATTTTTGTTTCACTTCTTTTCCCTCCCACATTATGATTTCTTTTCTTTTTGAACTGCCTTGAAAGGTAAAACTCCTTAAAGTGTCTGATCAAGATGAATATCAGTTTGGCCAGCCACAGACACCCTGGCAACTGCTTTCAGCATTGCTCACCCATCTGACAGACACACACAAGCACGCACGCACGCGAACACACACACACACACACACACACACACACACACACACACACACACACACACACACACACACACACACACACACACACACACACACACACACACACACACACACACACACACACACACACACACACAAACTAAACTCACATTCACACACCTGCTTGAATAACACACACACACTCAAACAAACAGAGAGAGAGAGAGAGAGTGAGAGAGAGACTCAAGCTGAACCCAATACCTGTACCTCATAAATCTACCAGATAGAGAGTTGAAGAGAATACAAATTCTAGAGTGAAATGTTGAGGTAAGCACTTTTTCTGCCGCAGGTTCCTTTATCTCAATGTCAGGATGGAGTCGTTGGGCGTTCATGGGGAACACAACGCATACTGATACAAAAGTGCCATTGCCATTACCCTGCTTCAAAAGATCCTGCGACAGATGAGGAACGTGTCCAAAATGCTCTTTGGTAATTACCATGCCAAATGTTTCATGGGTCCTGTGTCTTGTGTCTGTGACTCACCCTTTAGTCTGTTATTGGCTACATCTACGTGATGCTTTTTATTCTGAATTAATCACTCATCTCCAAGCATTTATATGATACATCACAATCCATTGTTTAGCATGTAGTGTACCCAGTTCTGAACACTTTTCAAACTTAACGATCGTACAGCATACAAAGTATACTGAAATCCTATAAAATCTATTGTGAAGAACAGTCACTCAATGTGAAGTATGAGACACACATGTTCTCGTGCATGTACAGCACTGTATGTGTCCATACTATATGTGCGTTTAGACATTTCAGTGTTACAAAACATTGTGCATATGAGTCTGGTTTCAAGCTGCTCTTCATCACTGTCTTGGTAAAGGGTCCTCGAGAGCACTTTCCTTCCCTCCGCTCCGGTTAGCGTTTGTTACATGTTCTCTGTAAGTGGTTATGCTGCTGGTTTCCCATGGAGGTCAAAGCCATGGTACCCACAGGGGCCAGCCATTAGAGCTGCAGCCAGACATCATGGATATAACATGAAGCAGTAAAGCATGTGAAGTGCCCCTTCGCTCTTGTGCTGGTTGAGACGTCCCTTGGGTGTGTACGTCCACACAGTCAACTTTGTACAGTATTTCATTAGGGCCAATGTCTGCCGAGTGATTTTCAGCTTCCTCGGAATGCCCACTGCACTTTTCGCATGCTAATGTTACATAAGAAAGTGGCATACTTTCACGGGAAATAAAAACAGCGAGGAGAAATTCAAGCCTACTTTGTCTGTAACATGCCGTTTTTCTTTTTTTTTTCAAGTGGAAAAATTCCCACGGTCCCTCTTGTCAACATAAATGCACTTAATTTGATGTATGTCTTTGTGTTGACCCAAGAAAAGCACGAATGCCGTGTAGAAAAAACACTCAACTCATGACTCACATGTTTCCGTACATTTCTTACATTGCAAATCAGAGATCTGCCATGCTACTCAGTAAAATCAGCCTATAGCAGTATCACATCGAGCCCAGCTGTGCCTGGGTAGGCTACTCAAAGGGGCATTGGCAGTTCTGGACTGGTGATCTGACATACAGGGCATTTTCCCGGTGGGCCGACAGTCCTCAGGGGCTGATGTGTTTGTTTTCTTTTTTTTTGTTTACATTTTTTCCTTAAACATTGGCCCACAATTTAGGGGGCGGCCCTATCAGTGCATCCTGAATATGACTGAGCTCATCACAATTCTAGTATGGGGGCCTGCTTTCTGGTCCCAATCCAGAACTGGGTATTGGGTGTGCGATCCCCATTTGGTTTCAATATTAAATTTTGATCCATAGTTGTGTAAATAGCCTGGTCTCATCTCATCATTTTGTTTGCCATGATGACTCAAGTCAAACAGTGGCTGGCAAGCAGGATGGGGGTGAGATGAAGGGTCATGTTGTTGAAATAGAAGGGTCCCCTTACAGAGAACAGGTTTCTTGTGCCTCTTTTCCACTGCCGGTTTTCTGGTAGGCCTACAGCTCGACACAGCGAGACTCAGCCACCACTTTTTTGCTTTTCGAATATGCACGACACCTCAATCGTAAAGCAAAAACTGGCAGCCGAGTCGCGCTGTGTCGAGCTGTAGGCCTACCAGAAAACCGGCAGTGGAAAAGAGGCATTGGTTCACAGTCCCCAGTCACTGCATGTTACTCTCACTGGTCAATGGAGGAACGAGGTGGCCGGTGATGGTAAGGGAAGCTGACAGCCAGGTGTGGGTGGCAGAATTAGGTCCTCATTACATTGAATGTATTGGATATTAAGGGGGGGACCTTTCAGATTGCTTTGTCCAAAGCTGATGGTGGTCATGATGGAGGACGAGAAGAAGGTGGTGGTTGAAATAGTGATTGTGTTAGGGCTCTTACACACCAGGGCGGTAAAGCGTCGCGGAACGGCCGCGTTTTTTACCGGCGTCGGTGAAAATACATTGAAACATATGAAGAGTTCAGATGCAAAACCCCCTAAGTGCCATTTCAGAAAATAATCTCAATTAATTTTTATTTAACAGAAAGCTATCAAAATTGCATTTTTTTTTTATTTTACTCATGTAATATAACTATTTATATGTATTATCAAGTACATGAATGTAAACCAAACCAACAACAGGGTTCTCTAAAAATATATAAGTGCAGGTCTTCAGAAATGGAGTTAGGGGTTTTTGCATCTGAACTCTTCATATCTGTCCTTACACACCAACCGGCGGTAGTCGAGCGTCAGCGGCGCGGGAGCCTGCTCCGCGCCGCGCTGCATTTGGTAAATAGAACTCGAGCATATTTTTCACGCCGGCGACTGGCGGTGTCTCATTCAAATGAATGGAAAAGTAGCATGCTAGCTTTGGCTGTGGGGAGGGTTTTGAACAGGACTGGCCGCGCATGCCGACGCTGTCAGTGTGAAAGGCAGAGAAAAACACGCCGGCCGAAACTAAGCAGAAAGACCGCGTTCGTCCTGCGGCCGTTCCGTTCCGCCTTGGCATGTTTTGGCCCTTAGAAGAAGCCCTCTCTCACCCAGCCCCCCCGACACACACACACACCACCAAATTATAGTGTTCAGTGTCACATGTGCCTTACCTAAGCAGCACATAGCAGCCCAAGACAAAGTGGCCAACAAAGCTGCGCATGTTTATCCTATATTTCTTTAACAGAGTATGGTGGAGAGCGACATGTCGGTGGTGATTGGTAAAAGTGGTGCTGCTAGAAATGGGTTCCTTGATGCTAAGTGTATGTATGTCCCAATTGTAGGATGTGGAGATTGAGAAGATGGTGGAGGTGATGATGATTTTCAGTAGTAATAGTAGTAGTCAGAGCCTTGGAATTCAGAGTTGTGACAAGCAGGATAGGCTAAAGGAATTTTGCGGGTGACATGATTCACATAGATTCAAATAATTGTAGTCAGTGGCTTTCTTTTCGGTACAGACCAACACAGACCCAGTTCAGAACAAGAAAAAGATGACGTAAAAAAAAGAAATGAAAAATGAATTACATTTACGTTTACTGCACTTTCTGTGTTCAACGATCATTTGCTGGAAATATTTTGGAACTATGGCCAGGCTGATTTGAGTGTCAAAGGCTCCATGAGCCGCCATCTGTGTAAAAATGGAACACAGAGGTCAATGGGAATGGGATGAGTCTTACTTCCATGGCTCTAGTAGTGGTGGTGCTGGGTCTTATTGTGTGTATTGCTCCAACCAAACAGCCAACTGAGTAGGGATGCACCGATACACATTTTTTCACTTCCGATCCGATCCCGACATCTAAATTTGGATATCTGCAGATACCGATACTACTCCGATCCAATACCAAAATCACATATATGCGTGGGTTCTGACTATTTAGTCAGAAAAGGGAGTCAGAAGAACAGGAAAACAATGAATAAGTAAAAAGTAACAAGTAAAAAAATGTAACAACCCCATCCTGAAAACTAATCTGCAAGGGTTGTGATTTCAAATTAACATTACCTGGCTCAATGTCAGTATCAGGAAAATGCCGATACGATCCGATCTTTGAATTTTGTTGATATCTGAACCCGATACCGATACACCGATACCAGTATCCCATCCCTACAACCGAGCTGACCATGTTTATTCCATGTCTATGATAGAGCATGGAGAAGCAGAAGGACATGGTGGTGGCACTAGCGGTGGTGATTGGTGGGCCTACGTGCTTTGTAGTACTAGTAGTGGTGCTACTAGGGAATGTTGCAATGCGTCCAACCAAGCAAGCCAAGCCAGCTGACCATGTTGTTTATCCAGATTGTATGCTGTGGCATGTCAGTAGCAACAGCAGGGGGTGTGTGGTAGACAGAGCAGTAAAAGACTAGAATGGCCAGTAGTTACACTGAGCTGAGTGCCTGTGGTGAAGACTGTGATGAGTAAATTTCTGCTAATTCAACTCCTAGAGAGTAGGACCGACAACACAATGAGTACTTTTAAGTGTTGAATTAATTAACAGTTTGAAACATACAATCCAGAGGTGGGCAGTGTCTCCACACAGGCCCGCCAACAGGGGTGGGGGGTTGGGCAATGGGTCAGTTATCCCGGGCCCAGACACATGGGAGGCCCAGAATTGGACTCTGAGGAAGACGCGCACTCGTCAGTCAATATGCTCGCACCACAATAAAAACTGAGTTTTTAAAACAAAAGTATCTGAGTGCTCCAGTCATCCCTGGCCTAGTCTTTCTGAAGTTGACCAGTTTGCTTTCCTGGGTCCCCATTACATTGTACAAATGCATGTATGGAGGAATGGGCCAGATGATTTTGTTCAGGGCCTGGAAAAATCTGTCGGCGGTCCTGTCTCCACTTATGTGAATATTGCCCCAGTGCAGCCTCTCCCTGGGAAACGCTTGCACTTGCTCGCGATTGGCCTTACTGGTCAAATGGCAGAAGTTTTATTTTTTTGCTAAGCGGCGTCCTGTTTGGTTTTTAATGCCGTACATTTTCCTCTTAACCTCCAAGTTGCGGTTCACAAGGCTGTGGAATAGCAATGAATCAACGCAATGTTTGTGTTGTGTAACGGGAAGCGGAGCAAAACAGCTGCTTAAATGAAGCGTTGCAAGAGAGATGGTTTGTTTTGTTTGATTCAGTAAGACCTCTTTCTCTACCAGTGCTTTGATCCGGTATCAAGTACTGTGCAAAGAGCGGGAAAGCCTAAATAAAAACACATACTTTTTTTCATTATACACACACACACACTGCAGGGACTCTAATCAATTTATTCCAATAGCTTTGCTGTGAGGCACTTAAATGAACTCACCCCAGCATCAGCACTGGAGGAAAAAGAGAAGACGGGGGAAAGAGAGAAGGAACAGGCTGGAAGAAAAAGACAGCAAGAAAGAAAGAGGGAGAAAGAGTTTGAATAAGCACCTCCATGTATCTGAATAGGGAGAAAGAGTTGTGAGCAGGGCTGCTGACAGATTTTGCCGGGCCAGGAACAGTCATTTGGAAGGGCCCCCGATCCAATACATACAATGTTATGAGGACCCAATTATGGGCCCCCTCTCTCCCTGGGCCCGGGACAACTGACCCCTTCGTCACCTCCTGTCGGCTTCCCTGGTTGTGAATAAGCACCTCCAGCCTTGTATCTGAATAGACACACTTAAGAGAGCTTGGTTTTTGTGCCACCTTACACCCGTATTGTTTGTGTTTCTCTCTTTGTGTTACAGACGGCCTTGTATCTGAATAGACCATTGTACTCTTAATGGAATAGACACGCTTAAAGGTGCACTGTGTAGAATGTGGCCAGAATAGGTACGGAAACTTTGCTGCTCATTAAAAATCTTACACAGTGCGGGGTATGCCACTATTTTGGGGCTTAATACAGTTAAAATTGTTGGCTGGGGTTTATGAAGGTGGTAAAGTGTCTTATTTTTCATGTTAAGCGTTATCTTGCTTTAAGACAAGTTAAAAGAGGTAATATGTCGCTAAGCTAGTGAAAGTAAATGGATCCGTGTAACTTTGTAGCTAAGACTTTCACTCTTTAAGAGAGCTTGGTTTTTGTATGCCACCTTACACCCATATTGTTAGTCTTTCTCTCTTTGTGTTACAGACGGCCTTCCCTTGTATCTGAATAGACACACTTGCGGGAGCTTGGTTATTCGGCCACTTTTACACCTGTATTGTTTGTGTTTCTCTCTGTGCTACAAAGAGGCATTGCAGCGGGGAAAAGCAACGGAGAGACTCATTATGCACACCTGAAGGGGTCAGTCATCTGTTAGTTATCGTTGCCCCTCATGATGTCAATATGAAATGATAAGTAAATTGAGAAACATTATTGTTTTTAAACGAGTCACTGATGCACTGTCATTGATTGACATTTATGTAGCCTATGATAATGTGCTATATACACCTAAGTAATTTGGATTGATTGATTGATTGATTGATTGATTGATTGATTGATTGATTGATTGATTGATTGATTGATTGATTGATTGGGTTTCTTTAACGGTGCACTGTCTAATATTTGTACTAATTTATTTCCAGAACCATTCATAAATGTTACCTTTTTCATGAATACTTACCACCATATTCCAAGTACTCATTATGACTGGGAAAATTGCACTATTCATCTTCTCCATGTCCGCCATTTTTAACTTCCAGAGACATCTTTTACTGCAAAACTTACTGTACTTTGGTCATACTAGCAATAAACATTAGTTTATTACGAAGTAAATACCCATGACAAGATCAAAATTTGGAAACAGGCAGCACAGTTTCAATGAGTAGCAAAGTTGCATCCTACACAGTGCACCTGTAACACTCTTTTCCTTTTGCGGTATAAATTGTGTTGTGTTGATTGTGTTGCAAGATGAGGTACTTGTGGGTTCTTCGCTGACATGGCTCTGGCCATCCTTTCAAACATGGTTGCACATCTAATTAGACACCAGGGAGAAATACTGTAGTGAGCAGATAGCCAAGCCGTGAGAGCGTATTTACTGTTTAAAGGTTATTTTTTACACAGTGTCTTGATGAGCCCAAGAAATCCTGGGCTCCCTTTCGTTTTAGTGACGGTAGTCTATCTTTTTCTAAGCTTAAGGCTGGAACTTAACTCCGCACTCTTCAATTCAAATCTCTTGAGGAAATTTGATGGATTTTACAGTAAGTTGAAATTTCTCCTCATAATGTATGAGATTCTAGAATATTATCTGCCTACGCAACGGAATTCTCTTTTCTGATTGGCTGATGGGGTTGCAATTATTCCCCTGTAACCTGTCAGGCGTTAAACGTTTCAAACTGATTCTAAACTGCAGGTTGCTGTGGCCAAGACCCAGTCGTTAGTTCTATCGCATTTGGTTGTCAAGCCAAGACCCAGTCTTTAGTTCTATCACATCTGGTTGTCAAGTCAGTCGCCCCAAAAGTTCTACGTCCTTACACGCATCCGATAGAGGCGCGCCTGACTTGCTTGCTAGATCATGCTGTTGGCAACCTCCGTCAAGGAGGTTATGTTTTCAGGTTTGTTGTTTGTCTGTCTGTTTGTCAGCAGGATAACTGAAAAGGTTATGTATAGGCCTACGGATTTTGAGGAAATTTTGGGGAGTTGTTGGAAATGACAAAAGGAACAAGTGATTCAATTTTGGTGGTGATCCAGATCACAATCCGGATCCAGGAATTTTTATAAAGATTCTTTAGCATTGCAGGATAGTATAGGGCGAATTTTGACATTCCAGTTTCTAACGCCACAAAAACAAGGCTAAGAGACTTGAAAAAATATGGTGAATCAGTCAAATGTTCTAAACTGCTCCCTTGGCAGAGGTATGCACTCTCTGAATGCATTTCTAGTTTATTATAATAAAATGCTTAGCTGACAGTTTTGTCTCAGGTGTTGGTCGCTCTTAAATGATGATGATAACTACTCTCATCTTTCTCCATCTTTTACTCATCCTGATAAATGAAAAGAAATTGTGACTGCGTTAATAGACTGTGCACATAATGAAGAGACGAAAACCGCTCATCTAAATCTTTAATTATCTTAATAAAAAGAAGTCGTTTTTTCCCCCTGTGTAATAAATCAACATAAAGGTCTTGCAAATACCTCCTTATTCATTCATTAAATTGCATTTTTCTGTCATGTGAAGTAGCTTTGTAGTCAGAGTGGAAAGTGTTGACGCTGTGATATGTGGTATCTTCATTGCCAAGTCCCTGAGCAGATAGAGAACCATACTTGTA
Source organism: Engraulis encrasicolus (assembly GCF_034702125.1). Taxonomy (NCBI): domain Eukaryota; kingdom Metazoa; phylum Chordata; class Actinopteri; order Clupeiformes; family Engraulidae; genus Engraulis; species Engraulis encrasicolus. Next base: position 14,590,350 of record NC_085869.1, read on the forward strand.
CAGCGAGCAGATGGCTTCTCCTGCCTCTTATCAACCTAATTTGCCTAACCGCACATGAGAGTTGGCTAGCTCCTCTCCCTCTCTTCCATGTACATGGTATTGTACATGCAGTGCAGCTTTGGTTTCTTTTTTATGTTGTTGTTTTACAAAGGCACTTCATCTGCACAAGGCATCTGTTTGTTTATAAAGAGACTCTGCCTTCCATCTAGGGCTGGACTGGGACAAAAATCAGGCTGGACATTTTCAGTCAAGACTGGTCCACCAGGCATTGAGAGAGACCATGAAGCCTGTGACAGTATTTTAGCCATCTATTGCGAGCTATTTTGACCAATAGGTAAAATGAATATTTAAATCTGACTCTGACAGGTCAGCTGTGGCAGCATGAGGACTGATACTACTACACTAAGGGGAGGAGCAGGCCAAAATCATCAACAGTCCACCGGGCAAATGCCCTGTGTGCCTTATGGGCAAACCAGCTATGCTTCCATCAGACAGAATGGGCATTAGGGGACGTGCACAGGTTTTTGTTTGTGCATGCTGGCCTGTGGCATTTCGATGCCATGCATATTAAAAATTGTTTAGTTAATTAGTCTTGCTGCATTTATACTGCAGTATAGTCTATGCAATTCTGCGATATGTTGAGATTTCTGAATAGTATATTTTGTTAATTAATGATGTCATGTATGACCTTATGAGTTATTTGAACATTGTTTACCTTTTTTGCAAGATTAATGTTATCTAGTTAGTACTGACCACATTCTGACAAGTTTTGGTTTTGAGTATGTTTTGGGGATATTGTCGTTTTGCACCAAAGCTTGACCACTAATGTTTCCAATCTGCCCCAAGCTCCACGTCTTATTCAAAGGACTTGGGTTCCTGTTAGCCCCACTGATTTGAAATGGTAAATAATTTGATTGTTTTGCAAACATTGTTGAGATTGTTGTCCCAGATTATCCCGTGAGATAAAAAACAATGATAAAAATAGCTTGAAAATTAGACCTCATCTCCAGTGTCCCTTTTCCCAAGCTCTTTTATTTCTTTAGCTATTTTTGACATGTGCATTCAAGCATCAAGGAAGCTGTGTGTTTACCTTGCATCAGAGCCATAAAGTTAACTTTTTCTTGCCTTGACTGGTGACAGATGTTTTCCTGTCAGTGTATCAGCTCTGTCTTTCCTCCTCTCTCGTGTATGAATCAGGGTCGCAAGTCGCAACACTAAATCCTCTACGCAGAGATGACATGGACCCCTCTTCAATTTGAAATACTCCCTGTGGGCTCTGTTTACATAATATTTGGGGTCCACACACTGTAAGAATTACATTTTCAGTTGGCCACTGTGATGGAACTCCTTGGTTCTGTGGAAAAACCCCTAAACCAGTGGTTCTTACTAACTGAAATAGTCTTGAGACCCACAAGTTTCTACACTCAAAAAAACGATTCTAGCTGGTTGTAAAATTGACACAAGTGTTGCATGCAGTTTTAACTCAATGTTGTCAGTTTAGTGAAATGAAAGTGAAAATATCGTGTTAGATTTACTAGGCAGATAGGCCTAGCCTATTTATAGATTGTGTTATGTTGAAAGAACCCAACGCAGTCAGGCAATTTCTTCAAACTACCCAGAATGCAACGCTCCAGCTTTTCAAATTGCAGGAAGGCGCGAGGAGTAAACAGACTAGTTCGCCTGCAAGGTAAGGACATCTCTTCCAATAAATCCTCTAACCAAATGTGTAATGTGTTAATATCACAATCTTATTTTGCTGCTGCACATGCTATGTTCAAAGGTTGATGTTATTGATTTGCCAACATTTTTGTTGGGTAGTCGGGCAACATGCTGGATGTAGCTTTACTAGCATGTTCTGTGCAGAAACACGGTGTCCACCTTCTTCTTGCAAAGTGTAGGAAAAGTTAAACAATATTTTAGTTTTTTGCTTACAGCCGCCGAGCTGGTGTTTAATGCCCTGTATTTCATGTCAAACGTGTCGACTGTGCATTGTTTGCTAGCGAGCTAATTTATTGGATGCCTGCCACCAATTCCCTTTGAATTCAGAGGGAAATGATAGCCTAACTCTGAAGCAAAAACCTTGGTTTGCCATTCCTCCGGTGAATTTATGTCATATCATCTCGGCAGGGCATGGGTTTACTTGGCAAAGCGTAACAAATTGTGATTTTAAGGAGAGATTCACACTAGAGTGTGGCTGGACGAAAGCGAGAAGACAGGACTTTCTGTTTAATTTCGGCCGCCGGTGTCAGCATTTCACAACGACAGCATTTGGTGTGCGCGGCCAGTCCTGTTCAAAATCCCCCGTAGCTAGAGGTAGAGCTCTAGACATTGGCCGAGACCAGGCAGAAAGACGTCTCGCTGCCGTTCTGCCACGCTCGTGTGTGAATCTGGCCCAGGGAAAAGAAAATCCTAATTACAACTGGTCTACATTGCGTCCTACTACAGCATGTTGCGCGTGCTCCGATGTGTTTGAGTTTATGAGCAAGCCTTTATGCGTTGCTTTGTGGACAGTGAGAGCTTTGCGGCGCATTTAGGGAAATCAGTGGAGTGCGCTTTGAAACGCACTGAGGCGAGCCGTCATAAAGTTCGTCAGCTTCAGTGAGAGCCATGTTAACCCAATCCACAGTCAGACCAAATACAATTCTAAACGGGTTCTGAATACAAACGTGGCGTGTAGTCAATCCACCTGGCTAATAAACTGGTGATCTTTTTTGAACGTTGCACACCTGCGTAAACTGTAAGCTGCAATGAATTAGATTAGAGCAGGGGTGCCCAACGAGTCAATCGCGAGGTAGGCCTACCAGTCGATCTCGAGGGGAGTGGCAGTCGAGAGACATGTAATGTGACAGGGAAAATACTGTCTTTCAAAAGTAGGCTATGTAGTAAGCTGCTGGTACTACTGTATTGGTTAGATAATTAGTCCCACTGTAACACAGAATGAGGGGAAAGCATTAGGGAGTGACCGTAAGGGTATTGCAGTTGATTCATGTGTGCACACATGTAACATCGGGTGAGTAACAGAACATGTGCGCAACGATGCGTTATGACGCGGCGATATGCGAGGATCTTTGTCCAAATCGCTAGTCGCATGCATCATCGCTAACTGCGTTTACATCGCGTGCCGCGTGTAAGGGAAATGTTAGCTGACATGTATGGAATTCACTTCAATTTGTGCTGTTTCCTGCTCCAGTTGTGGACAGAACGATTGGCCAAACTCACAATAGAAAGCCTTTGCTCTGCTACTGTCCCAGAGAGCTGGGAAAAAAACCTTCATAGAAGAAGTCACTCTTAACAAGGGTGTTAACCAATTCAATGAGTTCTCTCATTGCTCTCTCTCTCTCTCTCTCTCTCTCTCTCTCTCTCTCTCTCTCTCATAGTAAAGTGAACTTAACTGGCCTACTATTTACCCATAACAAATGGTGAAGTTCTGAGCCCTTTTTAATTTTGACCACTGAAGTCATGATAATGCTTAATCATATTTTAGAAATAGGGCCCATGTGCCTACATATGCCTTTTATATACCAAATGTTTATCATTTTGAAATTGTTTCAGTTGTTTATGACTTGTGTAGGACTGAAATTATCTCTGCATACTACAAAGCAATGCAGCACTGCATTGCTTTGTAAACGTAGGCTATTCAACACACTTTAAAAACACACTGAAAAGATACGGCCATAGTAGCCTACTAAAAACATTTTGTTCATAATAATGGTGATTAATAAATGGTGATCTTAAATTTTCATACTGACATCCTGAAATTTGACTTGGTAGATCACGGCAGACCATCAACTTCAAAAGTAGATCTCGGTTAAAAAAAAGGTTGGGCACCCCTGGATTAGAGTTTAGGCTACTTTATTTATGTATGCTCACTTAACCAAGAAGCCTAAATAAGGCAGTGGCCTGTTAATTCAAAATGACTAATTTTAAAACATTGATTACCATAGTGAAACAAAATGTAACTGTAAAAACTGTGTGTAACATTTGATAAATATAATCAATTACTGATATTGTTTATTACAGAAATGTACCACGTGATGCAGTAGCCTGTTGATGCTGGCAAAAGATGCAATCTGGAGGATTTTTTACTATGCTTCAATGTTAGGTGAGATGAATGTAATGCAGTGTTTCCCAACCAGGGGTACGTGTACCACTAGGAGTATGTTTTATTTTATGAATAAAAACAAATGTATGGTCATGATCATATTGGGATAGAGAACATGAGTGAGGTGGTACTCATACTATGACAAAAATGCTTAGGGGGTACTCAAGACGAAAAAGGTTGGGAGACACTGATGTATGCCCAGATCATGTACGCCCAGAGCAAAGTCACAGGCAGTGTGCTTCTCTTGCATTCACAGACTGCCCATGCTTTTTTAAAGAGATAAGTTAGAATGCTTTGCATATCTATTTGTGTAGAGTTAATCACCAAGACAATTTCCAGAAGTTGTATCCAGGTGTCAATTGTGTCCTTGTTCTGGTGTTGTTATTTTCAAACAGAGATGGCTCTTGCTCACTGGCAGTGACTTGGGTCATGTGAGACAGCATCAGAGCTCGGGTGACATCTCTCGCTCGGGTGAAATCTCTCGCTCGGGTGAAATCTCTCCTGGAAGATTTCAAGGTATGAAATGTTTTACTCGGCTGCATCTTCCAATAGATTACTCTTTATATTGGTATGTAATGATGTCCTTACCACCAACAAATTCTCTTAAGCATCAATGTGGTCTATAATTCGTCCTGCGACTTCTCAATGCGAGCTCCCATTGATATTGAAGCAATAACTGCTCCGATTATTTTTTTGACTGGAGAAATGGAATCCTGCTACAGTGTCCCAGACCTCTGTGTGCTGGAGCTCCACCAGGGGGCTAGAGCCACACACACACACACACACACACACACACACACACACACACACACACACACACACACACACACACACACACACACACACAAGAGGTGTAAGAGATTATCACTCTTTTGTTTGGACTTTCATATGTAAATTGTTTTTTGTGTCCTGAAAATAGACAAATAAGCTACATACTGTACATGTTGTATTTGTGTTTTATGATTTTATAGGTGTGTGCAGAGTTCTGAAGAATAAAAGTCAACAGTCAAGTTCTTCTCCATATTCTCCAAATCTGACGGAGGCGTTCCATCAGGAAAGGGGGAATGGTTGGTCGATGCCTCCAGAATAATGATACCCATGACCCAGGTATTATGTACAAAGAGAATGTTAATTTGAATCTTGATGCCTACAATTTTGCTGATTTGTTGACAATCGAGATGTATAAACATTAAGTCAGAATAACTTATGTTAAATTGTCTAACTTTTCACCTGGTGTATTTGGTATTGTGGTAGCATGTTTGAAATGGATGGTTAAGAAGGTAAAATATGTCATGGACATCAGTTAAATATTTACATGTGTATCTGTCGAATTACTTTGTTTCAGGCACAACATGCTGACAGGGAATCGGCTATGGCAGAAAGCATCCATGCCATCTACGTGATCCGCCATGAAGGTTCAGAAGCTACTGACAGTCCTGAGGACATCGGAATCATTTTCAAAGGGGTAACTGCATTTGGCTGCTTGCCAAACATCCTACCCAGGCTCCGCCCTCGCAGTGACGCAACACCTTCGGCTCTGCTACACACACTCAGGAAAACTTTGTTCAGGTACTTTCGGGTTCCCTCCACAGCAGGAAACTCCACCCACTTTGTCGGGAAGCAATCGACTTTCAGCATCACCAACCGTCCTGGCTAGAGGCGTGTTCAAGGAAGTGACAAGGTTTGAGCAGAGACGCTCTATTGGGACTAAGAAAATGTTTGGTTTAAACTTTGGCTCAGCCTGTTCGGCCCTCGACCAGTAGCAAATCATGAGAGTTGGGTCAACCATGCCGTTTGAGAATGTTGTTATGCTCTTGGTCAGACCAAGTCTCGAAGAGATTTGTAAGTCATGATAATCAGGTTACAAATATTCACTTACAGTGGCCATATTTCTTGCCCTTGTTTACGCACTAAACTTGTTATCCTCCTTGAAAGTTGTGTGTGTGTGTGTGAGTAATAATGCAGACATAATAATAACAATTGACTAGAAGTACAAATACACATTTCTACATTATTGCTCACACACAGCTTTTGGTAAAACATTACTGAAATGGCCAAACACCTTTATGCATTTTTTAATAAAGAGTCATTGCATTGAGCAGATCATTGAGAGGCTCTGAAGTCCACTACACTATTCTTAACTTGTGTGCGTGCGTACCTCCTCAAGCACATATACAGCACTCTATTTTTAACATTTTTTAAAAATGTTTTTCTTTTTTTTGACTTAACAACCTGTTAAAAACACAGCGTTAAACTTTGGCTTTTTTCGCACACCTCAGCTGGCAGGTGCGTCGGAGATGGCACCATGGGTGACTCAGCAATATTTTAAAGAAACTCCCGCACACTGACCATTTCGCTCTTCTATCTTTAATAAACTTAAATTTATTAAAGAACAGCTAAATGGTCAGTGTGCGGGAGTTTCTTTAAACAAAAACACAGCGTTACAAATTTGTTGTTACTAGAATGGCAAGGACAGTCATAGTGCATTACTAAAGGCCCTGTGTTATGTCATCGTAGACAAGTATTATGGTAATTAACCTTTCAATGACTGTTGGTGTGCTACTGGTGGTATGGAATGCATTATTGGCCTACAACACACGTGTACGCTCTTGTATGTAAGTGTTTAAAAGGTTTTTTTGTTTATTTTTTATTTATTACCCTCAAGACAATTTTGTGTTTTGATTAATGGCCTGGGGAATGTGTTGATTAAAATAAAATAAAAAAACAAATCTTCAACATCTTGGGTTTGTAGTGTTGTTTTCCATAGATTTATAGCCTTTTCTGTGTAAGATTAAGTGTAATGCTTTGAAATTACTTAATAAAAACATGGAAAGTATTTCCACATGATTCAATAGCACATATACAACATTATGAGCTCTTGTTGGATCAACTTGAGAGAATTGGGATAATCAAACCAGTATCAAACATGTTGGATGAACATTATAAGATCCTGTTGGATCAATTTAATTGAATCAGGTTTTGATACCCTGACTCAGTTATGTTGGATCAACTCAAGAAAGTAAGGTTACATGAACAGAAGGTAATCCTGTTAAATCAACAAAGTTGCCTAATGTTAAAAATAAGAAAGATAATCATGTGGAAATACTTTCCATAATATTCTTAAGTAAATCCAACAGAATGTTTTTTTTGAGTGTATGGCCCTTATGTTGTGACCCAATATTTTTTCGCACCATCGCAATCTTCAAATACTTATCAAAAATATATCCATGCATTTGATAATATGCATCAGCATTTGCATTGCTGACATACAACATGTCTATGAACTATTGGAGAGGAATATTAATCATGTTTCAATCTCTCTTTGACTCCAATACTCCAATACCATAACTTTTAGGCTTCCTCAAAGACTTTAGGTTCCCCCACAACCTTACTGAAGGTTATTACAGTAAAGGAGTTGAAAAAGGTAGGTCTGCACACTGCCGATGAGCTCCAAAAATAAACTTTATTATTTAAAATGCAACGTTTCGATCACACTGGATCTTCATCAGGCATGCCTGATGAAGATCCAGTGTGATCGAAACGTTGCATTTTAAATAATAAAGTTTATTTTTGGAGCTCATCGGCAGTGTGCAGACCTACCTTTTTCAACTATCTGATTTTTTTTGTCTGGCACCTGCAACAAGTATTTTTGGATGTGCGCACCCTACCCAAAACTATTACAGTAAAGGAACCTTCACATTTTCACAGTGTGTTAACTGAGTCATCTCCCTCTATGCCACTCCTTGTGTGGGTGATGGGGCAAATTATACACCATGCTACACTAACATGCACACTGGAAGGCGTTGTAAGTAACTATTTTAATTTACACAATTGAGTAATTTTACATTTGTAAGTAGTTTATGAAAATTAGTCATTTTACTTTTATTCGACTTAAACCCAAGATACTTAACTCAAGAATACTGCAACTTGTTGAGCCTGAGCCAGCGATGTTGAAGAAATAAATTGAATCCTGCATGCTCCCAGACCTCTGTGTGTGTTGAGCGCCACCAGGGGGCTCTAGAGCATACAGTGGTCTTGTAACCAGGCTAACAACCACACACTTCACCACCAGAAGAAGAGTCACTTTCACTTCTGCTTTTACATGTTTAGTTTTCTCGTCTGTTCAGGCTTGAATAGCTTGGAGGGGCTGCTCTGTGATGGGTTGCACAATAACACTGTCTGCTACAGCTTGTTTACATGCTTTTGTGTTGGTGATGTGTTCAAGGGCTCAGTTGTTGTGGTTCAGTTGTTATGTTGTACAACAGTCAGCCTAGAGACATATTCTGCTCATTCAATTCGGTGTTATTGTGCCGGTTTTACAGTATTTTCTTGTTCTGGCAATATGTGATACTTCTTCGAATTGAGCTACCACCAGTAGACATTTCATATAGCCCTGAATAGCCTGAATGATTTGAATGATGTGACCCAAATCTTAACTGTAACCCTAACCTCTTGGGTTGCTTTGCGCTGGCTTTGTAGCTTAGTTTGATGGGCCATATCGATAATTCACTCTCAATCTTGGATGAAGATTTCATTTCATCGCCTCTTCCTAGACTGAGTGCTTATACAGTGCTTTCACAGTCGCCTGTTCTGTCTGTCCACTCTTTTTTTGGTACACTGAGCTCCTAAATTTAGAAGGCAGAAGTCCGTATTTGTATTTGCCAAATATAGCCAACAAGTGGACACACCTGCAGATGTCCCTGTGGAGCAGGAGGAAGCTCTGTCAGATGGAGATGGAGTGTGTGGGGGCGGTGTGTGTGTGTGTGTGTGTGTGTGTGTGTGTGTGTGTGTGTGTGTGTGTGTGTGTGTGTGTGTGTGTGTGTGTGTGTAGGTGTGTGTGTGTTTGTGTGTGTGTGTGTGTGTGTGTGTGTGGTGTGTGTGTGTGTGTGTGTGTGTGTGTGTGTGTGTGTGTGTGTGTGTGAGAGAGAGAGAGAGAGAGAGAGAGAGAGAGAGAGAGAGAGAGAGAGAGAGAGAGAGAGAGAGAGAGAGAGAGAGAGAGAGAGAGAGAGAGAGAGAGAGAGAGAGAGAGAGAGAGAGAGAGAGAGAGAGAGAGAGAGAGAGAGAGACAGGAGAGTGAGAGAAAGAGAGAGAGTGTGAGGGAGTGTGAGAGAGAGAGAGAGAGTGTGTGTATATGTGTGTGTGTGTGTCTGTGTGTGTGTGTACATGCGCGTGCGCGTGTGTGTGCGTGAGCGCATTTGTGTGTGTGTGTGTGTGTGTGTGTGTGTGTGTGTGTGTGTGTGTGTGTGTGTATGTGTGTGAGTGTGCGTGCGTGCGTGCGTGTGTGTGTGGCGGTTGGGAAATGAAAGGGGATTTCAATTTGAAAATGATGACAATCTTTCCATTGCATTACATTTAGTAGAAATGTTATCAGAGTGACACGAAAGGGAGGAGCTCATGAGCAACAATGTGCAGGGGAAAACTCAGGCCTAACATGGTTACTTCTGACCAATGTCTTACAGTATAATAAATGGCATGTCCTATTATGCACTCAAATACACAGTTCCTCATCCACAAAGTACACAAACATTTCAATAGTAATAGTAGCCTTTATTTACCCCAGTATGGGCAATTGTATTGCAGTGGTGGAATAGAAGAGTTCAGATGCAAAAACCCCTAACTCCATTTCTGAAGACCTGCACTTCTATATGTTTAGAGAACCCTGTTGTTGGGTTGGTTTACATTTATGTACTTGATAATACATATAAATAGTTATATTACATAGATAAAATAACAAAATATGCAATTTTGATAGCTTTGCATTAAATAAAAATGAATTAAGATTATTTTCTGAAAAGGCACTTAGGGTTTTTTGCATCTGAACTCTTCTCTCACACACACAAATACAGTTGCACATACATAAAAACACATTTAAAAGCACATAAGGCGGGTGGGGTGTTAAAAGATAATGAAATAAACTGAGGAGGAAAGATAAGATCTACAGAGTAATACACACAACAGTACAAACATTTTATTCATATTCTGTATGACCCATCCAGATAGCAAGCCAATTGAGGACTACTGTTTGTTTCTTTATCAAAACAAACAAACAAAAGCAACATGTCCATTAGAAATAACGTTTAAAGTTGCTTTTTAAAAATCTGTCACAGCCTTGAGCTAACAACGTAAGGTGCTGCTTGCATGGTGACATAAGTGCCGACAGTTACAGTATGAAACACTGATTTTTAAAGGCAAGGCAAGTTTATTTATATAGCGCATTTCATACACAGGTGCAACTCAATGTGCTTCACAAAGTTAACAAATGTAAATGAAAGGAAACAGGGAAGAAAAAATGAAATCAATTAGAGTCAAAAAACATTTCAAACATTAAGATAAAACATAGGGTAATAATAATAATACTAATAAAATAAAACAAATTAAATAAACATAATAATAATAGTAATAATAATAATAATAATAATAAAAAGAATGATATGTAATTTAAGCTAGGGGAAAGCATCTGAGAACAGCTTTGTTTGAGTCTAGATTTTAAGCTATCAATTGGGAGGGAAAGTGGAAAACAGCGATCCTAGCGGTTACGTTCCAAACACCAGGGTGATCCTATTGAAACTCCCATAGAAAAGTTTTTAAAAAAATCCCACAAAGATATGACTTGGAACTATAACACCAGACACATTTTTCAGCGTACACAATAGCATGAACTACTACCTGTGAAAATCTCAAGTCATTTTTTGCCCTTTTAAGAAAAATAGAAATTGTGCCAATCTGGTCGGAAACGGACTACAGCTCCCAGCATGCTGTGCTTCGCGCCTCGTTGACAACACAGAGAAACAAATGAACGCGAACGAACGCAAGTTCTTCGCATATCTTCACATTCTTGTAATCCTATGAGTTCCACATTGTCTTCTTATTACACATATATACACGCGATCATTTTGGTATGGTTTTAAATTCTCTAGTAGATATGATGGCTTCTGTGGTGACGAGTAACCACCTCTCTGGCTCATGTTTGGCTATGCTAATTTGGCTATGCTAATTACATGGAGTAAACAAGCCACACATGCCAGTCAGTGTAGTTCTGTATTAGCTTTTTAAAGAATATTAAAATCAGCTCAGATCAGTGAAAAACCGAACATTTTACCACCTGGTTCGATAAAACGGGCCAACATGCCCATAATATGACTGCCACTACTTCTACTTCGTCGTCAGGGCCGAGATGTAATTTTTCAAAGAAAAAAAACATTCATTTGTTGCAGGGGGTTGGAACGTTGCCAGCAGGGGGCGATGAGATTACTTTCCCTCCCTATAGTGGGTGCATTTTTTACGTCATCTGGAAGCTGGTTCCAAAGCTTTGAAGCATAGAAGCTAAAGGCTGCCTCTCCACACTTTGTTTTGACTTTTGGAATCACCAGCAAATAACTTTAAAATAACTCCATTCTGACTAAAGGGACACTTTGTAGACTATCAGCACATATGGTAGGGTTTTTGTGCAATATGATGTAATGTATGTTTTAGTATGTTTTTTTTTTTTTGCACCAATTGGTATGTGATTGAAGGCTCATCTTATTTGGAGGTGAAGAATCTACCACCAGAATCCCATTTTCTTTCAGTATTTATTGGCGAGATATAACGAAGTGAGGGGGTCAAGAATCTGCAAACGGAGTCCCATTTTCCCTGCTTGAGATGTAAGGAGAGAAGTAATCCTTCAGAAGCAACGAGACAGCAGGGGAAGGGAGATGCCTGGTGGAAATGGCAGAGGAGATGGGTCCTCTACTCAGACAAGCTGTTTGATCATTGTGTGTGTGTGTGTGTGTGTGTGTGTGTGTGTGTGTGTGTGTGTGTGTGTGTGTGTGTGTGTGTGTGTGTGTGTGTGTGTGTGTGTGTGTGTGTGTGTGTGTGTGTGTGTGTGTGTGTGTGTGTGTGTGTGTGAGAGAGAGAGAGAAAGAGAGAGAGAGAGAGAGAGACAGAGAGAGAGAGAGAGAGAGAAAGAGAGAAAGAGAGAAAGAGAGCATGTGCATGCATGTGTGGTGAGTGCAGAGGTGGCAGTTGTGAGGGGGAGGTGGGGTATTTCTGAAAAATACAATAGGCTACATACAATAAAATTACATTACATTTTATTAGCTGACGCTTTTGCTCAAAGCAGCTCACAAAAGAGGATGTAATCAGTAACATACAACATGCACAGACCCAATTAGGTTGCTTCTGCTCAGAGACCCATAACACACAGTACGGTATGTGGTAACATGCACACGCACACGCATGGACGCATGAACACACGCACGCACGCACGCATGCACACAGACACACACACACACATACATGTGTGCACGCACACGAACGCACGCAGGCATGCACGCAGGCACGCGCGCCACAGGCACGCACGCCGCAGGCACGCACGCAGGCACACATGCACGCACACACACACACACACACACACACACTTCCACGTGTCCAGGCCTACTAAGCAGACTGCTTGTTTACTCTTAACTGGTGTGGCCTGTATCTGTCTGTCATATCTCATTTCTGCATTGCTGATTTTGTTTACTGCTCAATTGCCTGACTGTGGCTCCAGAGGTGGACTTTCCATTAGGCAAACCTGGGCAAATGCCTAGGGCCCCGACCATATCTGTCCTCCATAGGGGCCCCAACTGTCACACCAGTCGCGGTAAGCACACACACACACAAATAGGCTGGATCTTAATGTGTTTCTTATGCAATGTAATCGAAGATTTAGAAAAAAAAAACTAAAATAGCACCAAAACACCGAATTTTATTTAGTAGGGCCTATATTTCGCCTTGGGCCCCAAATGGCTATATCCACCCCTGTGTGGTTCTGCCAGTCAGGGATGCCTGAGATGCTGAGGGCAGTGTTGCCACATGTCCAGGTTTTCCAAGGATTGTCCTAGTTTGCTAAGGTCTGTCCCGCAAAATGAAATGACTGTTCGTTTTTTTATAACCCACTTCCTCATACTGTATTTCCCCATTCAAATAAAGACGTATCATTAATGTTTCACTCTCGTCCGTCAATGTGTCCTGTTTTTTTACAACTCAGATCTGGCAACCCTAGCGGAGGGTCAGGGTGCATGGGATCTATAAACAGCTTCGCTTGACACAAGTGTCAGCATGCCATAGGCCAGCCTGACTGTGAATGAATCATGTGAAAAGTTAGAATGATACTCCTGAATGCCACTTTGGTGTTGTTGTTTTTGTTGTTGTTGTCGTTTCTTTTGCATAGCTAACTGTTGGTAATGTACGTAGTCTATGTGGCAGCCATTTTAGATGCCTTTGAGTTTGCTTGTGTGCTTTGAACTGGAAGATGAGGCTGCTGTGGAAGCTGTGACGTGTAACGCATGCTAAGAAAAGCAGGTGCCCCCCGCCCACTATTGTGTCTCCATGTGTGAAGGTGTTTCTGCCATGCACTTCCTTGAATTCAAGGTCACATATAGGATTCCACATACAATATTCTCTCTCTCTCTCTCTCTCTCTCTCTCTCTCTCTCTCTCTCTCTCTCTCTCTCTCTCTCTCTCTCTCTCTCTCTCTCTCTCTCCAGATGTCGTAGTTTTCCATTAATGTGCCAACTTATGTATGCATTTACTCAGTAACATTGTGTTTGGGAATAATTATCCATAGACTAGCAATTGCATTGCAGTGCATTTGCAACACCAATTATTCCACCAAGCCAACTGCAACTCCACATAATTTTCTTGAGGCAAAAACAGGGGGAAAAAATTACAGAGCCATCGCTGGAGTGATACAGAAGGTTTTTGAAGTTTGCAGTGTATTTGATATTGTAATACTCTCTATGAATTTTCTTTTTTTCTTTTTTTTCAATTTTCGGTATTTGTTAATGCTTATTTGCGTATTTGTTACGTTAATGCGCATTTTAGCCTTTATTGCCGTAGGTAGGACAGGGAAGATTCAAGACAGGAAAGTATTGTGAGCGAGAGAAATGGGAAATGGTCAGGAAATGACCTTGTGTTGAAATCAATCTGGGTGCCTGGTGTTATGGTACGGCGCCTAAGTTAGTCCACCGAGCCCCTGTGCCCCACTCCCCAAGAGTTTAAATAGCACTGTAGAATTCATGGTGTGTTTCTTGTAGAAATGCTGCGCTAAGCCCCCCACATTTGGGCTTGCATGCCCACGGGGACCCCGGTTCGAGTCCGGTCGGGATCATTTCCCAATCCCACCCCGTCTCTCTGTCCCACCCACTTCCTGTCACCATCTCAGACTGTCCTATCAAATAAAGGCATAAAAGCCCCTAAATATATATATATATATATATATATATATATATATATACAGTCCCAGGAAAAAGTTTGTACACCCTTTGACATTTCTTACATTTCTGTCAAAATTGGTCATAAAACATAGTCTGATCTTTCCAGAAATCACAAGAAGGAACAACCAGAGTCTGCTTTAACTAATTCAACCCAAACATTTACAAGTTTTCATATTTTCATTGGTCATAAGATGTAAACATTCACAGGACAGCAAGGCATAAGTAAGTACACCCTTGCATTCAATAGGTTTTAACCTTAAGTTAGTCGCAATAACCTCAACCAGATGTTTCCTGTAGTTGCAGATCAGATTAACAAAACAATCTGGATGTATCTTGTCTCCCTCTTCTTTAGAAAACTGCCCTTCTTCAGCAAGGTTTCTGGGATATCTTTAGTGAATAGCTTTCTTGACTTCATGCCATATCAAATGTTTTTGTCAGAGCTTTGACTGGGCTATTCCAGAATGTGTATTTCATTCTTATGAAGCAATTCAAATGTCAATTGCCTCTAAAATATGGGTAGTTGTCCCATTTCAGCACCCATCCTCTTGTGTGCCTCAACTGTGTGACAGACTACCTCACATTCTTTCTGTAAAATATCTCAATAAACTTCTGAGTTCATTGTTCCACTGATAATAGCTAACTGACAAGGGCCTGAGGCACCAAGGTAGCCGCATATAATGATGCTGCCGCCACCATACTGAAAAGTGGAGATGATGTTTTGGTGAAGGTGTGGTTCTCCAGTTCTCCTCCAAACATGATACTATGTGTTCCCCTGAAAAATTCAACTTTAGTTTCAACGTTGGTCTACTGAATATTTAGCAGTAATTTTATGAAGCATATAAATGCTTTTTCGCAAACCTCAAAGTTGCAGCAATATTTTTTTTGGACAGAAACCCCAATAATTTTAGATTGGCAGAATGAACCCCATTTTTAGCTTTTCTTGGTTACATCTCCACATCTGAGTATGGTGGCGGGAGCATCATTATATGCGGCTACCTTGCTGCCTCAGGCCCTTGAAAGTTTGCTACTATCAGTGGAGCAATGAACTCAAGTTTATTGTGATATTTTACAGAAAAAATGTGAGGAAGTCTGTCACACAGTTGAAGCACACAAGAGGATGGGTGCTGAAATGTGACAACAACCCATACTTAAGAAGCAAATCGACATTAGAATGGCTTCATAACAATGAAGTACACATTCTGGAATAGCCCAGACAAAGCCCTGACTAAAAACAATTGAGATTATATGGCATGAAGTCAATAAAGCTATGCACTCCAGACATCCCAGAAACCTTGATGACGAGAGGCAGTTCTCTAAAGAAGAGGGAGACAAGATACATCCAGATTGCTTTGTTAATCTGATCTGCAACTACAGGACAAGTCTGGTTGAGGATATTGCAACTAACTGAGGGTTAAAACCTATTTAATGCAAGGGTGTACTTACTTATGCCTTGCTCTCCTGTGAATGTTATAGCCTTATGGCCAATAAAAATATGAAAAAAATTAATTGTTTGTGTGGAATTAGTTAAAGCAGACTCTGATTGTTCCTTCTTGAGATTTCCGGGAAGATCAGACCATGTTTTATGATCTATTTTGACTGAAAAGTAAGAAATTTCAAAGGGTGTACAAACTTTTTCTTGGGACTGTATATATATATTAAAAAAAAGAAATGCTACACTCTCGAGTGTAATTCTTGAAGCAAGTCTTGAAGACCCTGAAGAATGTGTAACACTTTACAATAAGGGTATATGAATGATATTGGAATTATGTTGTAATAAATGTATGATTTATGGTCAATTAACACATGACTTAGGCCTATGTATGCAGTGATGTTTAATATAATGAAAAGGGAGTCCTGCTTAATGCCTGCATAATGACTCACTATTAACTAATTGTGCAAATCAAAGGTGAATTCATGGTGTGAGTTCCAAGTGTTAATATATCATGATATCTGATAACACTGCTGTTAATATATCATGTATCCAAGTGTTAATATAGCCTATCGTGTATAAACCCTCCGTTAATATATCATGTAATAACACTGCCAGATCGATTCTTATCATATATGAATTTGACCTTAGGTAGACCCTCTTATTGCAGCAGGGGTCGCCGGCGACCCTATTCACTTGCTGAAAATGCTTAACTACAGCATAACAACATTGCTGTGACATTACAGAGAGCCATAGTGCTGCGCTAAGGGGTTTTAAGGGGTGGCATCAAAGGTAAATTATGGGAAATTATGTTCTCTGTGGCCAAAGTGGGAGAACATTTGGCCAGGGACTATGTGTGTCCAGAAGAGGCGGCTTCTAGGCTACAGCCAGCAGGTGACCGATATGAAGGTTGCACCCCTCTACGTTTCGAACACCGCAGAGTCAACGGTGACCTATTGCAACATCTTCCTGGCACAGTGGTGTCACGCAGCCTCTGTGAGTCGGCTATCATGAGAAACGACTGGATTGTGATAAAGCAGGATTTTTAGCTTTATATTAATTTCCACTATAATTTTGCACTTTTAATTTACCTTTGTAAATGTACCATGTAACCTTTACTTCTATACTCAACATATGCTGCATGCATAAGGTAGGACTATGTATGAACTAATGCCACCCCTTATAAGGTCAAATTCATATATGATAAGGATCGATCTGGCAGTGTTATTACGGGCAGTCATGGGTGAGCACGGGCAGTCATGGGTGAGCGACGGGCAGTCATGGGTGAGCGGTTAGGGCGTCAGACTTGCATCCCAGAGGTTGCCGGTTTGACTCCCGACCCGCCAGGTTGGTGGCGGGAGTAATCAACCAGTGCTCTCCCCCATCCTCTTCCATGACTGAGGTACCCTGAGCATGGTACCGTCCCACCGCACTGCTCCCCATGGGGCGCCACTGAGGGCTGCCCCCTTGCACGGGTGAGGCATAAATGCAATTTCGTTGTGTGCAGTGTGCAGTGTTCACTTGTGTGCTGTGGAGTGCTGTGTCACAATGACAATGGGAGTTGGAGTTTCCCAATGGGCTTTCACTTTCACTTTCACATGATATATTAACAGCAGGCTAATACACGATATATTAATATTTGAATACATGATATATTAAAAGCAGCATTAACAGCAGGGTTAATACACAATATATTAATACTTGGATACATGATATATTAACAGCAGTGTTATTAATTAGCTAATAGTGAGTCATTAGGACTTCAAGCAGGACTCCCTTTTAATCACTGCATACATAAGTCATGTGTTAATTAACCATAAATCATACATTAATTAGAACATAATTCCAAAATCGTTCATGTACCCCTATTGTAAAGTGTTACCCACAACGCTTATATTAGGCTGGAAAAGCCTGTTTATCATATCATGCTAACCCACTAAAATAAAATACAAGAATTACACTCGAGAGTGCTCCACACCGGCAGACCTTGTAAAAACAGTTTGGAGTCGAGCGCACTTTTTGAATTCATGGTGTGCCCACAATGTGTCCTCTACAGCTCCATCTCCATCCTCCTGATCAGATCACAGTCCAATTTCCTGCGCACTCCGCAGTATTTCCTCATTAGCGTAACACAGCATCCGACAAGCCCTCGACACAGATCTGCTTCAGTCTATTTTTCATTCTTCTTACGTAATGTTATTTTATCTCACTTATTTACATGTCAACCTCCTCTCCTGTTTGTATTAATATTAGGCCTACATTATATTAAAGTACAGATGCTTTTATCCAAAGCGACTGACATGCCAACCTGTACTGTTTGTATTAACATTAGGCTATATTATATTACATGATGCTTTTATCCAAAGAGACTTACAGTTACATATGTAGAGGGTAGAGTGAACCAATTCCCCAACCAGTTGGCCATGCGTGCCCAAATTCAGTGTGAGGTTTGGTAGGAAATCAACAATCTGTCATTCATTAGTGTTAGAATTTACATGCCAAAAAAAACACAGTCATCCCAACTCATCAATTTCTGACTACCTTTGACCAGACAGCAATTTTTGACATCAAGGGCATACCTGCCACGTTGCATGTGGACTAGGTAGCCTAAACCTAGACCTTTCCCTATACCTAACCGTCAGTGAAGCTATGCTGCCAAAATTGCGGTCTGGTCAAAGGTAGTCAGAAATTGACGAGTTGAGAGGAGACACTGCAGCCATAAAACTATCCATTCCTCACAGATAGGGATACGGCATTGATCATACAGTAAGTGGTATGTTACGAGGGCTATGGGGAACATCAGGTATATGACCCTATGGTATCATATCTTCCAGACAATGGTGGTGTTGGGTATAGCAACTTTACATATTAGCTAAAGGAATAGAGCAATTGGAATTACAATGACATAAAGGTTGTTATCAATCTGAGGTGCACAGAGAGAGGCAAGCCAAATCTCATGTCTAATGTAAGGAGGTATTTACATCAGAATAATTTGCTGACATGTTCACTGGAGCCCAGATACAGCATGCAACACTATTGTCAGCAAGTGTATCTATCATATCATGACCTTTTTACACCAGCGCTCAGCCCTCTCTCACTTTTATTCAGAGAATGACCGAGTTTTGTGTCTGGGCCACAACCTATTCTGTCATCTTGTCATGTACAATGGATTCCTCCCACTACACTTAATCCTGGGCTGAGACAAAAAAAAGATGTCACCTAATTTTTCATGCCAAAATTGGGCTTTAGTAAAACAACATTCATATTTTGTGTTTTTGTAACTGGGTGTGGATAAATCTGGGTTATGTGATTCAAATGGAATGTGAAACATAAAACATAACTCGCCAAATTAAATTCCCCTGACATTGCTTAAAAAAATCCTCAGCCTTTGAGAAAACTATAGTACATTACCAGTTCGTTCGCTTGCGCAGCTATTTAAAATCATACTGCAGCACCTTTGTGTCTGTTCGACTGAGTTATTCAACCAGAACCTGAGGTTGAGAGTAGCTGACATACATTTTAATTACATGCACTATTCATTAAAACATGGGCTCCCAGCATGTGTTATGTTTCTATGTGGATACATCTGTCTGCACTGGCTCCTCTAAAAATAAAAAGGTACAATGCAGGAGAAAAAAATGCTCAAGCTGCCTATGAAATAAAATAGATTCATTCTGTTCTTAACTGCTCAGCGAATCCCCCAGAGTTTTACTTTTGGGTGGTACCAGGCAACGTTAACATCATTTTTGTGCGTATGCGTGTGTGGGCGTGGATCACTGAGGTCTCTTTTCTGAGCCTTAGAGAGAGAGAGAGAAAAAGAGCACGCTCACTCCCACTTCAGATGGGAATAGAGCCAACGACCGACGCACACTCACTCTTGGTCGGCGAGGAAGGTCGGAGCGCATAAGAGAAACCGTCACTCTAAACAGAAGAAGGTCAAATGCAAAAGGAGTGCGCCGCTCCAGCCTGACAAAGACAGATTAATTGCAACGTATTGCAGGAAGTCTCCACGTTCTTCCTGTGGGCAGCCCAGGAGGAATGGTTGCTTCCAGGCAGAGGCCCTTTGTCTTGGGGCTTACTTACTCTCTAACAGTGGGAAGGAGTTAGACGGTGTACACAACAATAGCAAACTCAGTCATGTTCTCCGCTCATGTTCTTCTGCGCTCTTAACCATACTGCCATTGGAAATGATGATGAGAGGAAGAATGATACTTATCCATCATTGCAAGGAGTTAGCAATGCATGTACGTAATACATAGAAATGGATGGCAAGGCCCTCTGTCTTACTTACTGTAACAGTGAGAAGGAGTGAGAGGGTGTACAGAACAATGGGAAACTCAATCATGTCCTACTGTTCTGTTCCTTGGCATCGCAACTGATGATGGAGGTAGTACTTGGCAATTGTTATGAGGGTTAAGAGAGTTATGGTAAAGCTATGTAATACACAGGCGTAGAATGACAGAGAGAGAGAGAGAGAGAGAGAGAGAGAGAGAGAGAGAGAGAGAGAGAGAGAGAGAGAGAGAGAGAGGAAAGATTCATAGAACATTTCAGTATTTATCCAAATTTCAACATTTTGACATCGCTCTGTGAAAACACGTCTCATGGAGAAGGCTTAAATGAGCCGTACAGATGCTGTGAGGAAGACAAATGGCTTCCTATTAACTTTCTGGCTGATCAGATGTTCTGGCAGCTCACAGCTCCTCTGTCTCCCCCACCCTTCTGCCCTTCTCTAGACAGCTCATATGAGACCCTGGCCATTTCTCAATGTCAAGTGTTCTAGCCTTGATAGTGCGTGAAATGCCAAGTGATTGGATACTCCGCGGAGATCACAGATTATCCAATCACTGGGTGTTCCACGCACTACCAAGGCTAGAACACTTGACATTGGGAAATGGTACCTGTGTGCGGGGACAGATTATGACTCCATGGGCCCCTGGGCCAGACAACAAGAAAGGGCCCCTCTCAATGGGTGTTGCTGGTTTAGAAAATAATTCAGGGTTTTAGGCCAGGTGTGGGAGCCTATGTTGTCGGGGGGTTGTCCCCTGAGAAAATGTGAAAATACATTGGTTAAAAGTGTGATTTTAACGCAATATGAAAATGCAAACATAGAGGCTAGAGCTTCGGGGCCTCCTTGAGTCGTGGGCCCAGTAGGCCCGTGCAGTAATCTGTAATCTGTCCGTGTGTGTGTGTGTGTGTGTGTGTGTGTGTGTGTGTGTGTGTGTGTGTGTGTGTGTGTGTGTGTGTGTGTGTGTGTGTGTGTGTGTGTGTGTGTGTGTGTGTGTGTGTGTGTGCGTGCCTGTGTGTCAGTGTTACTGTAATGTTGTTTTGGTGGTGCATTGGTGCTTTGCATGTCTCAGGGGGGAATGCACTGCAGCGACTCTGTTTTTGAGCTGTTTTAAACTGATCACACACACACACACACACACACACACACACACACACACACACACACACACACACACACACACACACACACACACACACACACACACACACACACACACACACACACACACACACACACACACACACACACACACACACACACACACACAGAAACTCCCTTGTCCCGCCGTAAATATAGACACTTTCTAGCTACTCCTTGCCCTTCCTGTATGTATCTGTTTGAAGTGTTCTCTGTGGCTTGACTTGGAGTGTTCTCTCCACCACACCCCTTGCAGCGTTAGACAAGCCAGGGCAGGGGCCGATTCTCCCTCCTCTCTTTTAACAGCTATGGCTGTATGGCTATAGCCCTCAGGGCCTCTGACAGCTTTGGCTGACAATGTTTTTGGAAAGGGGCCCCAAATCCAATACATGCAATTTACATGCAGACAACCCAACTCTGGGCCCCCATTTCCCTGGGCCCGGGACAACTGACCCCTCTGTCCCCCTCCTTCCTTGATGGCCTTGGAACTCTCTCTCTCTCTCTCTCTCTCTCTCTCTCTCTCTCTCTCTCTCTCTCTCTCTCTCTCTCTCTCTGTTTCTCTCTCTCCTTCTCATCCCCCCTCTCGCTCAGCTTTCCGTTTGTGCTTCACCAACCCCCCCCAACCCCCCCGCAACCCCCCCGCAGGGACACTCAGGCAGCTTGGTAAAAGGTCAGAGATTTTGTATGCCAAAGCTGTGCTGTCATTGAGGACGTATTGATTAGGTGGATGGTCTCAATGGTCTGGCATTTACGTTTGTTATATCCTATTTTGCAAGATCTCGTGTTTCTTTAATGCCTACTGTAAGTATGTCATGAGTTTGTCTTATGAGTGGAGGTGCAAAACGCACACCAGAAACAGAGGTGCTGGCAACCAGAAAATACAATTGCTGTAGGAGAGAAGTGCCGCACACTCTCAAGTTAAACAAACAGTTTTTAATGTGACAACGTTTCGACCTGTCGGCCTTCCTCAGGTCACATTAAAAAGTGTTTATTTAACTTGAGAGTGTGCGGCACTTCTCTCCTCCTGCATGAGTTTGTCTTATATCAATAATGCCTCACATCATTTTTCGTATTTTTTTATTTTCATTCCTTGACAGATATTCAGTGTGATCACGGAGATGTAACTAGACCTCTTTGTAAGTACATCAGGGGTGCGTTTCTCGAAAGCATAATTGCTCCCCAGTTAGCAACTTGGGTAGTTGCCAATGGGAAATTGCATTGCAAACAGCAAAGTAGCTAACATACAGTAGTTAGCGACTATGGTTTCGAGAGATGCACCCCTGTGCAGCAGTAAAGTGTAAGGCGTGAGAGCACGGCCTGGGGTTTGTTTTTCCATGCATTGCTGTGTCTATTTCAAACGCCCGGGCCTCGGTGGCAGAGGTGTGGAAGTCAGAGCCTTGCTACCCTCTCCACCGCCATAGACACTCATACTGGGTTTGGTCCAGTGATGTAGTCTACTTTTATGGTGGGTATACTGTATATTTGAGCATTTTTTGAAGTGGGTATTCTGTATATATTTATGCTATTCAAAACAATGGATCAATCCATTTTAAGTGGGTATACTGAAATCCTTGAAATTTAGAAGTGTATATACTCCATATACCCGCGTTCTACGTAGACTACACTACTGGTTTGGTCTCAGCGATGACAAGCAGCAAAGGAGCCGATAACACTATACTGTATATAATAAGGGATACATAAAAAACATGATGAAACTTTGTAAATGATTAATTTGTAAATGATTTCTCAAACATTAACATTTTTTGGTAAATGAATACAAATACACTGTTAAAAGGTTTTTAAATTCTTCAACATATTATTTGTAGTTGTTTTATAAAGTACTAATAAAGCTTAGTAAACGTCTTGTTCATCATTGGTTAATTATTTACTAAGTGTATATAATGATTTTATGCATCCCTTATTATAAATTCTCACCAGGGAGCCCCTTCTATCACAATCTCCCTTTTTCTACTCCTTAGAGCCCTTCCACCCATGGACGGATTAGCAATCAATTGGTCCCTGGGCCAGAAACCAGAAAGGACCCCCTCTATAGCTGCTGGTAGTTTCCGAAACGTTTCAAGGTTTTAGGACAGATATCAGAGCTCATGTTGTTAGGAGTTTGGGGACTTGTCCTCCATCGAAATTTGAAAATACAGTTGCAAGTTTAACATAATAGCAGATTGCAAATATAGAAGTTTGGGGTTAAAGGACCAGTTCAGTCAATTTTAATATGCTGTTGTATTGTTCATGCTACCCTTGACTTGTCAGTACCCGGTGATGCCACATTTTTCGGCTCAGCCCTTTCCGAGATATGACCTATTCTAATGGGGGCATTTACATTTCAAAAAATAATAACATAGGCCTACTCCAAATATTTTCCCAAAAGATACAGCTGTTTGCTTGTTGTCTGCTGATGCTTTATAACCTTTTGGATGTTTCTGGGAATAAATAAAAATGTTTTTTTGACATGTAAACAAAGCGCTGCCCCCATTACAATGACCAGGATCTCGGAAACGGCTGAAGAAGAAGAAGAAAAAATCTCAGGTACTGACAAGTCCAGGGTAGTGTGAGCATTACAACTGCATGTTGAAATTGACTGAACTGGTCCTGTAAGAGCCCCCTTGGCTCTTGGGCCCCTGTGACTTGGCCCAGTAGGCCTATACAGTAATCTGTCTGTTCCTCCACCTCTTCTCTTTCTCTTCTTAGGTCTGTAAAAATCCACTTTTTCTTTCGACCACACCACCCCCCACACCACCTCTTCCTCCTCTGTTCCTTCTCCCCATCCCCTCTCCCTCCCACCCACCCCTTTCTCCTCCTGCCACCAAAACTTTTTTTTAGGCCCGGGAGAAAACAAAGCCAGGAAACGGGTAAAGAAATAGGGTGGGTGTTTCTTTTTTTCTTATCCATGCACAGAGAGGAGATGCACTTCTCCAGAGATCCACACCTACTTGCATGTAGCCTATGGTGTACTTGTATCATGCAGGGCCGGATCAATGCACAGGCTAGATATGGCTGCAGCCTAGGGGCCCCCACCTACTAGGGGGGGCCTGATTGGTTAAGTGGAAAAATTGTAGAATTATGATAAGATACATTACTGAACAAGTCATCTGTTGTGTTGAGTAGAGTTGATAGCTCAAAATGATGACACTGTCTATGTAAATTCGTCGTGAAATTTGCTCCCGCAGCAACCTGTAGCCTAGGGCAGTATTTCCCAACCAGGGGTACGTGTACCACTAGGGGTACGCGAGCACACTGCAGGGGGTACTTGGAAAAATGTATTTTTTACAAATGCATGGAGCATAGTCACACTGGAATAAAAAAAAGTGATGTAAAACACAAGTTAGGGGGTACTCGTGGCACAACAAAAAGGCTCGTGGGGTACATGAGACAAAAAAGGTTGGGAAACACTGGCCTAGGGGCCCCGGGGGTATCTTAATCCGGCCCTGGTAATATGTGTGCATATATTGCTAGAGGGGGAGGATGGGATGAGTGCCAGGACACTGAATGAGAGGAAATGAGTCGCATCTAGCAGCTTCTAATTGACTAGAGCAGTGATTCTCAAAGTGTGGTCCGGGGACCACTGGTGGTCCGCGATAGAGCTCAGGTGGTCCCCAAGGGGATTTATACTTTTCCAAGACAAGCTAGCAGTAGGCTATATTTGTAACACAATTACAAAGTTTAAAACAGCTTGAAGTCTTATTTTCACCAAAATAATACAAGCTTGTATGTGAATAAAAAGTAGGTGATCTGCATCGAAATCAGCGGTGTCAAATTAGCACCCATCAACTCTCAATTCAATTGACATGTGGTCCCTGAACATTTTTGGGGGGACAAAGTGGTCCTCGGTCAGAAAAAGTTTGAGAATCACTGGACTAGATTGACAAGAGAGCTGATGGCCCACTCGTGATGCTGAAAAGGGCCTGATGTGGAGCAATGTTGGAGCAGACCGTAGCACATCGTACCTCCAGTGGCACTCTGTAATAGACATTGAATAGTTAACTACCATAGTACTACACTTCTATGCCATAACACAGGGCCTTTAGCAATGCACCACGACTTGGTCATTGCCATTCTGTTAACAACAAATTTATAACGCCACGTCTTAATGGGATAATTCACTTTAAGGGATGTATTTGGCCTCTTGTAGAATATATTCCTAACAAAGAATTTAGGCAGTTGCCGGTTCTTACATACTTACTTACTTACATTAATTTGGGATATAGAAAATTAATTCTGTGGATAGATGGCTTTTTACAATAATAAAACACAAGTGAATCATCTAAGTATAGAGATTCACATAATGTATCCAGATTGTAATTATTGTAAGTGTTAAAACCAGACCCTTTTGATGCTCACAAATTAACAGGGTCTCTTGCTCTATCCTCTTTGTAAAATGAACAAAAGAACAGCAGCAATTATTCAAATCCTTGCTGCTTGTTGACAGTGATTAACACACTCAGATCGCATCGCATGCCAAAAGCCCCCACCTGAGCATCTTTGCTCTTACGCACGGTCTGATGATATCATTTGCAGTGATTGGATGAGTTGGAATTTACAGCCTAGTGAGTGAATTTTGAAGCGGTGTGACAACCCTGGCAGGGTATGATGTTTCCTGGTGCAAGCAAGCAGGGCCGGTTATAAGCATAGGCCGGCTAGGCGGTCGCCTAGAGCGCAATGTGAAGAAGGAGCGCCGAAATGGCGCTCTCCGATGCGTAATTTTGCGATATGGAGGTTTTTTTATGAAGTCGCAATCAACAAAGCGTGGCGAAAGCGCTCCTCACGGCAAAGCGCCCCTCAGCCAATAGTAATATCGCTTTCAACTGTCTCTGGGAAGTCTGTGAACCAATAAACAGACAGTCCTGAGAAAGGGGGCGGGACGAGTGACAGCGTTCGCTCTATTTTGAATTTGGAGACTCATTCGAGAGACAGAGGGCAAGCGCGAACAGCAATGCTGTTCTGCTGGGTGGAGAATTGTTATGTTCTCATTAAACCAGTCATTGCATGATGCAGGAGTTGCAGAGGGTGTTTTGGAAGTATGTGGTTTAATCAGCAACCGTTTGTGGTAATGTAAAGCCTAATAGTTATGAGGCTACTGTTTGGAATTAGAGGGAAAAAGAGCTTTGCTTTTGATCTGAGAAATCGCTAGTTAGCATGCTAACATTAGCCAAGTATGCCAAGCAATGAAATCCAGTAAAGTAGCTGTTAGTAGCCTACTCACTAACACCCACCTGACATCATAATACTTGCTTAGGTTGACCAGCAATGTAAAGTAAGACTGGTGCCATGTTTAAAACAAGTTTAGCTGCCATATCTCCTTCCATCCACTTGAATGAATTACCTGCTTGTTGTAAGCTTAAAAAAACATTGTTTCCAGACCAGAATGACATATAGGCCTACATTAATCATGTAAGAGAACCATGCACAGCATGTTTTCATGCTGAGTGATGTAGTATTGCAGACAAGTGAGGCTATTTACTATATTTTGTATATTATGAAATTCAAAAGTGTGACAGCTTTTCTCCCTTTCTCTCACCCTGTCCCTCCGGTTCAAACACATAGATAGCCCCCTTCTCATTCTCCTACTCACAAATGCACCACTATTTCCAGTACAGAAATGAAATTGGTTTGGAATCATAGACAGCACAAATGTGTAGCTTATTAAAATTGTTATGCTGCCATGCTTTGTGATGCTGTAGGTAGTGTAGATAGGCTATCAATGCAGACCTCCTTGGTAGGCCTATTGTCTACACATGCATTTGACATGCAAATGTACTGTACCACTCTCCTGGCATTTCAATTCCATTTTATAATTCAAACACATTGATAACCTCCCTCTCATCTGGGGTTGGGGGCACCACCACCATTACATCCAAGACACCACACAGTGAAGGTACTTTCATGCGACTCAATCTGATGTGTTGGTCGGCTGTCCAAAAGAACCAGAAATCCATTTGATGCAAAACAGTTATTGTTCTTGATGCTATTTAGTTAAGCTTACTACCGGTATTACTCTTGTGTTCTGTAAGGTATAAAAAAAATGGGGGGTGGGCGCCAGAACTCAAACTCGCCTAGGGCGCCAAATAAGCCAGAACCGGCCCTGCAAGCAAGGCCAAGCAACCCCACCCAGTCCTAACCCCAAGCACACTGCAGGGGTGCCTAAAGGGTGGGGACAAAGGGGATAGTTGTCCCAGGCTCCTATACCTTGGCCCGCCAAAGTACTCCGGTTGCCTGCAACCCCACCCAGCCCTAACCCCAAGCTCAGGGCCGGCGCTAGGCATAGGCACACCAGGCGGTCGCCTAGGTTGCCAAATGTCTTGGGAGCGCCAGAAATGCCCAAAATGTCCCACAGAGTTAGAATGTCACACAAAAAAACACACCTCTTTTCACTTAACACGTTGATACGTGTAATGATTATGCATGGACTCGTACTCTGTGTTCAATCAGATGCATGGTGCTATGTTTACAGATGAAAATGTCTAAATGCACAAAAAGGGAAGGGGC
>NC_085869.1:14623043-14643043 GCF_034702125.1 Engraulis encrasicolus
TGGTTTGCGGTGGTCCTTTGAAAGTGTGGGCATGAATAAAATTTCAGAGTACGCAGTGCTATGTTACAATGATAGTGTGCAAGGTGGGCTTTTACTGTATCTCTTGATGAGCCAATGATGAATATAGCATTGGTCAGTCATTAAAAAAATATTTTGCACCAAGTAGCACAGCAAACAAGGAGCACTACAAGCTAACTCTCAAAGCAATGCCTAATTTGCAGCAGGCACATTATATGCAACAATGCCACAAATGATGCCACATACAGCAAGCTTTCACAAAGAGGAAAGTGTGCAAGCATGTAAGCAAGCTTGTAGGCAAGCTTGTAGGCAAACAAGTGCTATGCTGTGCCATGCAGGCCAGCCAGCAGGCAGGCAAGCAACTGAAGTGCTGATAGTCCAGATTTATATACAGGTGCAAGAGTACCATGTGACCAGAGTCATCAGGCCCTTGGCAGGTGACGCCCGTAATTGAATAATGGCATAACAGCCCTACTCAGGTGAGACCAGGCACTGATTAGCAGATTGGTTTAGATGGGGCTGCTTGTTGCAAGAGTGTTACAAGTTCTTAAAATGTTTCAGCCATTCACACTTTCATCACTATCAAAATGCATGTGCTACTCACACTTTGCTGCATCAAGCACTTTTTAAGTATTGTAGTTTCCTTAGAAATTGTTTCATCATGCTTGATAGTATCAGATAATCTTTAACCAGTCAGAATGACTTCAGTTCTTCAGGTGGTATTGAAGTTTGATGGTGATCACGGACAAGTGGAGGATGAATGGGTTTCAATGGTGCTGCCTAAAATAACTTGTTATTTTCTAGAGATGCACCGGATCCGGTTCCGGTTCCGGATCCGTCAGGATAATAGAGTTTTTCACAGGGTCCGGGTCCGGCAGGATCTTAAGCAGTGGATCCGGTATCCGGCATGTTACCTAAAAATCAGGGTCTGGTGCATGTCTAGCCTAGGCTTTTCAGTCTTTCACAACCCCAATCACTGCATGGAGTGAAATCCCTTTGGAAGCGGCTATTGCAGGCAGTGTGGCAATAAGCCAATGAGTCTAAAAAATAGTTTGCGCCAATGTAATAAAAAGGGCCCACGTGTGCGAGTAGACTATATGTTTCAACCCTTTTGTAGGATCCGGTATCCGGTTCCGGATCCGGCAGGATCTTATTCAGTGGATCTGGTATCCGGCAGGATCCTAAAAATCAGGATCCGGTGCATCTCTAGTTTTTTCCACAACGGCGAATACTGCTATTGTGCAGTACTTACTGTTTATGCTCAATATGTGACTCAAAGTAATATTTTCACAGTAGTTGTCTGTTTTTTCAAAAAACAGTAGAATGCTGTTGCAGAATTGCCGTAAATAAACAGCTATTTGTTACAGTGTAGGTTAGCCTACATGTAAGCAGATATTATTTTTAGTGGATAGAGATAAAACAACATTGTGACAGGTGACACTTTTTAAACCAGCTCTTTTTCCAAAAGAGCAATTTAAATTTTCATGAGGATGTCCGATGTGAATTTCATCTCGACTTTTTGCTTTTTCTCCAAATGAGGCATAACATATGCAAGCCTCGACTGATCTGAGATCTTAGACACTTTTCATGTTTGTTTGTGGCCACATTTTTTTTCCCCGTCATTCATCACATCAGAGACGTGTGGCTATGCTAAAGAGTCATCATCTCTTGTCAGTGAGGCAGAGAAAAATATTTCGGGCCGGCAGTTGCTTACAATGACAGGAAGGCTCTGCAATGTGCAAAGTAAATGCCTTTCTTTTCTCGAGAGTGAGCAGCTCAGAAATTTCCTCTCCATGATATGGCTTGACTCCACTCCTCTCACCAGCTCCTCCTCACTAAAGACCACCAGGGGTGGCAAAGCCGACAAGGAAGTCACAAAGGGGACAGTAGTCCCGGCCCCATGTACAGAGGGGGCCCAGAATTGGGTTCTCATTACATTTACATTGTACGCATTGGATGGGGATGGGGGGCCCTTTCAAATGGCTTTGTTCTGGGCTCAGCAAAAGCTGGCAGAGGCTTTGTGGCTCCGGATTCCTGACTCTCTTTTCTTCTCCTCTGACAGCTAGAAACAGGCCATCTACTCTCCTGCTAGCTTTAGCTAAACCTGCCTTCAAAAAAAGGAAAATAAAGAAAGTAAAGGAAAGGAAGAACGGAAGAAAGAAAGAAAGAAAGCAGAAAGAAAGACAGAAAGAAAGAAAGAAAGAAAGCAGAAAGAAAGAAAGAAAGAACGGAGGGGGAAAAAGCAACAACAACAACAAAAAAGGCTCTGAGCATTCCTGAAGCATTGCTTGACGACAAATTTCCCGCTTTATACTGTAGGTGCACTGTGTAGGAAGGTGGCCAGAGTAGATAAGATATTGCAACTATGCTGCTCATTGAAACTGGTGTCTACTGCGGACAATGGAGAAGATCCTCCGTTTCTTGTATGAAAAATGCAATTTTCCCAGTCATAATGAATACTTAGAATTTGATGGTGGTGGTAAAAAAAACATTTGTGAATGGGCAGCATGAATTCTGGAAATACACAACTAAGAATATCACACAGTGCACATTTAAGAAATCATGTGTACTCTCTTCTCTAAGGCAATATCTGTTTGCACTGTATAGTTGAAGTAGTTGGCCTTGTTCCAAAGTAAGAAAGTCAGGTATCTCAGGAAAAAAACAAAACAATGTACACCACCACGCAGTACACGAAACTGAAGAGGTGTGGGAGGAGGCGGTTCTTTGAAGAGAAGTGGTCAAAAAATAGAAGGCATTGTTGGCCTCAGAGGAGTGTGGGTGTACAGGGCAAGGCACTTACACACGGGGCCGCTGATAGGGCCCAGGACAAAGTAATCT
Organism: Engraulis encrasicolus; assembly: GCF_034702125.1. NCBI lineage: Eukaryota > Metazoa > Chordata > Actinopteri > Clupeiformes > Engraulidae > Engraulis > Engraulis encrasicolus. The sequence continues at coordinate 14,625,900 of NC_085869.1, forward strand.
GAGAGGGCCCACCACCCAATACATACAATGTAATGAGAACCCAATTCTGGGGCCCCTCTGTCCCTGGGCCCGGAACAATTGTCCCCTTTGTCCTCCCATGTCGGCTTCCCTGTACACACACGCCTCATGTGTTACGATTTGTAGCAAAAAAAGGCTGCCCTGATTCTGTGTTCATTCAATCTCTGGTAAGATGATCACCCTGAGAGTGTAGGAAAGCCCTCTTGAATGAACTCGACAAGCTGTCAAACTTCCAGTCATGCTGCAAGGCCAGGGTCTTCTTGCTATTTGGTTTCCACGTCGCTCAAAACCATGCGTCTCGTCTGCTGCACGCAGTTTGAAATGCAGGCCAAAGACAAATTACGCTAATACGTTAGACAGCTATTTCTGCTACGTTGTCACATTATCGAGACGGCTGGATTAACAAGCCTGCACATCCGGCCCTCACTGTGCTGTATACATATACATACGCTTCTCCCAGCATTTACATCTGGACAGAGTTTAGACACCCCTGGGATTTTCTGGGAAGAATCATCATAAGTCACATCTTGATCTCTTTGTCAGCACATGTACTGTATATAGAGCCACCAAATGTTCCAGCCATGCAGGGCCGCTGACAGCTTTGGCCGGACCCAGGGTTAAAATCAACTGAAAGGCCTCCCTCTATCTATCCAAAATACATACAATGTAATGAGAACCCGATTCTGGGCCCCCTCTTACTCCCTGGGGCCTGGCACAATTGACCCAATTGTCCCCTTCTGTCAGCTTCCCTATTCCCAGCAGTTGGAAGTCGATCTATTTTCAAGAACTTTACAGCTGAGTGTCAGGTTGACCCTGTGGAGTAGGTCGGTCCGTCCATCCCGTGGACTCAGTCTCTCTGTGTGTGAACAGCGTGGGCATTGCATTGACATTGCCATCCATGTCTGGAGAGTGCCACGCAGGGAAGCCAACAAAGGGGTCACTTGTCCCAGAAATGGATCCCCATTACATTGTGTTGATTGGGTTTGGGGCCCTTTCAGATGCTTTTGTCCCGGGCCCAGCCAAAGCTGTCAACTGGCACCTGGTGCCACGGGAGGAGTTTTGCCACACATCACATACCGCCACCACATGCATAGTAGAGCAGAATCTAGTTACCCGCAACCTGAACTACGACACGATTTCATCCCTCCATTTTCACCTCCCTTTTACAGGCGTCAAATACGAGACACCTGTCCCCCGAGCGGGCGGGGGGGACTTAAGAGTCGTCACTATCATCCCTGTCTGACGCACGTTGGCTGCCGCAATGGAACTTCTCTTTACGAGACACTGGCGGATAGGGGAAGGCAAGACCCTAAATAGGCAATGATGTGTAGATCGAGAGCCTTGTTAAGGCCTTGAAAATGAAATGTGTTTGCAGTGTCAGGGGCTGTGTTATAGAGAGAGCAGTCTCATGTTACATTACATTACATTGCACTTAGCTGACGCTTTCATTTATGCAAAATGACTTATGGTTATTATTTTTCAGGGTATTGGTTACAGTCCCTGGAGCAATGTGGGGTTAGGTGCCTTGCTCAAGGGCACTTAAGCCATGGATGGAGATGTAGGGAGAGGCCAGTGGGGATTTGAATCTGCAACCCCTAGATTGTAAGCCCAACTCTCTAACCACTAGGCCACAGCTGCCCATGTTGCTTTAAGCTTGAACGACGTGCTTTGCTTCCGAGAACTACAGTGCAGTATTTTGACTTCCATTGTCGATCCTCGATCTTAAAAAAGAAGCGTGCACAATTTGACTGGAATTTGAACTCGCTTTCTATTAAGAAGAAGAAGAAGAAAAAAAGACTGGCAGTGGGCACGCACTACTGTGCAGGACTGCCAAAATCATCCTGCGTGCCGTGTCTCACTGCTGATTTCTCAATAAGCGATTTTTAGATTTGGCTCCGTGTGGACCACCAAGCATGTTTCCAAACACTTTATGCCACTGCTTGTTGTCAAGCAACAAGCGCTTGGTGCCAGCCAGGGCTGTACTGGAGGAGAAATATGGCCAGGGCAATTTTGGCCCTCACGATGAGCGGAGAAGAGCTGATTCAACAGTGGCCGCCGCACCCTCGTGGGTATCCCTAATTTCAGAAATGTTAAAAAAAAGGATTTTTTTAAAGAACAGTTCTGAAAATAGGGGCCCACATGGGTGCAGGGCCCACTGGGAAATGCCCGCTATAGTCAGATGGCCAGTCCAGCCTTGGCGCCAGCATGATCACTCAGCAGCAGTAGGGTTCCCATGCAGCTCTCTGCATGACCTCCCCCCTCCACCATCTTAGACTCCTCGTTCTCCGCGATAATTGACTTATAAAACTAGTCAAGCCTCTTGGTTTTCATTTCGAGACTCGACGAAAACACACTTGGGGTGTTTCCCAGAGCTTTTCTGCGGGCTCCTCTAACCCGCTTCACACAGCTGTGACCCCATGCACTATGGCTGTAGAGGGAGAGAGAGAGAGAGAGAGAGAGACAGAGAGAGAGAGAGAGAGAGAGAGAGAGAGAGAGAGAGAGAGAGAGAGAGGAGGGGGGGGGAAAGGAGAGAGAGGAGAGGAGAAGTGGAGGAAGGGAGGGAGGGAGGGAGGGGTGTTGGAAGGGTTGTATAAGGCTGGACGGAAGAGGGTGAAGCAGGGGGTAGGCAAGGGGGGTTAGGGGGGGAGCTGCGAGCTGGGCACAGTCTCAAGTTTCAGCACCTGTCCTCGTTGTGTTCACTTTGGCCGCTCACAGGAAGCGAAAGGGAGCCACGGTTTCCCAAAATGTGGAGGTCAAATATCTGTCTCCCAGTGCGTCCGTCCACCACCCCCCACCCCCCACCTACCCACCCAAGGGATAGTGGGATAGCTCCCCCCCCAGGGCAGCTGACAGCTTTCGCTGGGCCCAGGACAAAGTCATATGAAAGGGCCCCCAACCCAATACATACAATGTAATGGGGACCAAATTCTGACCCCCCCCATCTCCCTGGGCCAGCGACAACATACCCCTTTGTCGTCGTCCCCCCCCCGTCGGCGGGCCTGGCTCCCCCCCTCTCTCTTAAGCCAGGGGCCTCATGGCTTGACGGACCGTCCTATCACCCTCCCAGTAATGACACAGTAATGCGGACAGAGCGAACGCCATGCAGCAGCAAAACACCCAAGACCTGAGCCGCGTGTGATCCCCTCCTGCATGCCTTCCAGTGTGACACACTGTCACACACACACACATACGTAGGTTCGCACGCACACACGCACGCACGCATGCAGCCACACACATGTGTACGCATGCGCACACACACAAACACAGACAGACAGACAGACAGACATACACACACACACACACACACACACACACACACACACACACACACACACACACACACACACACACACACACACACACACACACACACACACACACACACACACACAGGAGCCATTGGGGGGACATTCTGGCTTCAGCACAGGGCCGCGGGGTCAAATTGCGCTTTCCATTGTTTGCATGTGGTAAATATTGTTAACGTGTAATAAATTCATATCGCTGACAGTTTCTTGGAATTTAACCATGACAGTAGAGCCCAGTCCAGCCATGTTTGCCAAGCGTTTTGGTAGTTCTTAGAAGATAGATGTTTTTTTGGAAAGGTTTGCTAGTACAATGGAAAGCATACGAAGGCTTTACCCTGGCGACGCCATCCATGTACTCCACCCAAAGATTTTGGCTCCGCACATCGTCTGGCAAAAGCCTCGAGCTCGGTTCTCTCAGTGTTTCGCCAATCAGCAAACAGAGTGGTGACGTAGAACTCACCCGCGAGCTCCGTTACTGATTGGTTAAGGTAACTATATTCACACTTTCGTTTTGTTATTTGTATGTTTTTGCGGCGCTATAACGTAACAGGCATGCTAATAAAGCACAATATGGGTTTTAATTTGAGTTTGGAACTTCAATTAATTTAAATGATAGAGTAAGATCAGACCATCTCCCATCGTCCACGGAGACGGATTCCTCATGGCTTTTGCCGGACTGATTGACGGAGTCAACAGTCGGCTATTCGCCCAGGCTACAAAGGCTTATGCATAGGGGAGAAAGATAGCAGACTGTGCGTGAAAAACACTGAATTGCTTGAGCATGGGAAACTGAACTTAATATCTGCCTTACATGTCTATATTTTTTTAACTTTAATATTGTATGCAATATGTATTATATTATAATTCAATAACTCTAAAAATATGTTTTATAAGGCAATTGTATTTACTGTATTTAGTGAAAAGACTGTGTGGACATGTCAAATGAAATTCATAAATCAAAGGAAATCTTACTTACTTGACTTCTTCTTTGAGCTGGAATGCTCAATGTGGTCCTCTTGTCCTCCATAAAATTGTGTGTGTGTGTGTGTGTGTGTGTGTGTGTGTGTGTGTGTGTGTGTGTGTGTGTGTGTGTGTGTGTGTGTGTGTGTGTGTGTGTGTGTGTGTGTGTGTGTGTGTGTGTGTGTGTGTGTTTGGCGTGCGTGCTTGCGTGCGTGTGAGTGTGTGTGTTTTGGGATACTATCTGAGGTTCTACCCTCCCATCCATTTGTAGATACCCAACATGTCGGCTTACATGGCGGCAAACTCTTATTTCCTGTCTTTGTTTGTGGTGCATTTGTTGTTTCTTTTGCACAAGAAAACCATCTACAGACCCAGCCCTGCTATCAAGCAGCAACTCCTTGGGGATGTTGACCTCAGGCTCCACTTGATACATTGTCAGGGTGTTTTCAGTGTTGCCAGATGTGTCTGATCAAATCCCACCCAAAAGGTTTTCAAAAACCGCCAAAATGCGCTTAATTCCGCCCAATTTCAACAAATTGCATGGATTTCTATGGGCATAAAACTGCAGGAAAAAACGCCAAATTGCCAATTTTTCCCGTTTTTACCCGCTGACGGTCATCCCAAGCAGCCCAATTGGGCGGTTAACCGCCCAATCTGGCAACACAAGATGTGTTACTGGGTCACCTCTTTGTAATGTTTTTAGAGGAGCAAGACGTCCTCCCTTTGCTATGTTTTGTTTCCTGTGCGGTTGACGTGGGTGATAAGATAGGAGGACTCGCAAACTATGCATGTGCCGGTGCATCTGCTGTGTTCGATGCTGTATCATAGACCACAGACAGGATAGTCCAATGTGTCTTTGCCTCAGAAGAAAACCCAAGAAAAATTCAACTCTAAGGCTAAATGAAGTTCATGAATTCCTTGGCCCTGGCGTGGCGTCAGGAAACAGAAATCTGAACTTATTTCACATTTCAAATGGTTTAGAGTCCCTCTGAGCTTGATTGAGCATTGGGTCGGAAGGATCCACCCATCCATGTGTAAATCATGGAGTTTTTTAAATGGCTCAAAGCTCCTCTGGTCTGGCTTTTCTTTTGTGTTGGTCCATAAACAGTGGGGTTTCCTGTTAAATAAGCGTTTGCCAGTGTACTATGTGGAGGCTGAGACTTCTGCAGTTTCTCATGAGGTCATCTTGTGTTGTCTCAAGGCATAGTGGGCCACGAGGGTACTGGCCCATTTCAAGGGGAAATGCCTGCAGAATGTAAGCTGACTCCATCTAATCTAATGTCGGGAAAATGTACATGTCAAGTCAACAATGATACTTAAATGCTTAAACATACTGTACACAATGTTATGTTGCACATGATAGGGGAAACACGTGTCTGACATTTTTAATGAGCTGTAACTTATACTAAGAGATTCGACAATACAATTACGGAAATATCGTTTACGCAAATATCGTTTTCTGATCTCCAGAAAAATCGGGAACTCCACCCACTTTGTCAGAAACCTGTCAACCAGTAGCAAACCTACTAGGGAGGAGGGTCAACCATGACGTTTGGGGAACACTAATTGTTATGCTCTTGATCAGACCAAGTCTCGAAGAGATTTGAAAGTCGTTGATTATCAGTTAGGCCTACTTACATCGCTTTACATCACATAACATAAGGCCAGTATGCACGGTTGACAGGTGTTTATTCCGCTGCAACATAGTTCCAAAAAATCCGTGCTCCTGGACACGGATGTTAAGGACACGAAATCCATGTCCAGGAGCACGGATTTTGCCAAAATTCCGTGCTTTTGGACACGAAATTGTTTTCCGTGATGGACACACACAAGTGCTCTCTCTATACTCCCACAGTTCTATGTTTCCACAGTCTTGTGTTTTCTCAGGATTTTTCTAATTTCAAATATTTTTTCTCAAAAAACATTTCTTACTGACAGGTTAGGGTTAGGGATTGTTTTGGTCTGGGCACAGTTAGTATTCTTTCATTCATTATATGAATTTGATGGCCTATCAACCAACTGGAAAAGGTATTTCTCAAAAATATGTCTCTAATGACAGGTTAAGGTTAGGGAATGTTTTGGTAAGGGCACAACTTAAATTGCTATAGCATTATTTTGTTTAGGATTAGCATTTGGTATGTATTTTCTAATGATAGAGTTAACACAGTGCTGTGGGAATATAGAAAGCACTTCCTTGTGCCCATCACAGAAAACAATTCCGTGTCCTTAACATCCATGTCCAGGAGCACGGAATTTATGGAGATCAGGCTGGTTTATTTCTTTTGTTTAGGTTTGTTTAGGCTGTAGCCCATAGTTCTTACCCCTTGGCAACTTGCTTGAGTATTTATAGACTGGGCTAGGGCTGGTATTTATAACAATAAATAATTTGACACAATATTATTCAAATGGGCTAGGGTAGGCTATCATTATGTTTTATTAATACTGAATTCAGGACAAATACTGTATGTATTGACATTGAATGGACATTTAGATGTAATTATTACTCATGGTTATGAAGCATGGATCTATTTACCTGTCCTCATATGATGGCTTATAGACATGCTTCAATTTTTGACATAGCCTATTTGAATTTTTCCTGTGTTAGCAAACAACCATTAGGAAACCAAGGGAGTCAGGTCAACCATGCCGTTTGGGAAATGTTAATTGTTATGCTCTTGGTCAGACCAAACTCTCCTGACCTGTGCTTGGCTTTGCTTTGCTTTGTTGTGCTGTACTATGCTTTGCTATGCTCTGATGTGCTATGCTACCCTATGCTGTGCTGCATTGTGTTGTGCTGTGCAGCCATGCGTTCGGCTTTGTGTGCTTGACCTGGTGTGTGCTGACCTGTGCTGTGCTGCATTGTGCTGTGCTCTCTGTGTCTCTTGCGTTCTACTTTGTGTTACACTGACCTGGTGTGTGCTGGCCTGTGCTGTGCTGTGCTGCATTGTGCTGTGCTCTCTGTGTCTCTTGCGTTCTGCTTTGTGTTGGGCCGACCTGGTGTGTGCTGGCCTGTGCTGTTCTGTGCTGCATTGCGCTGTGCTCTCTGTGTCTCTTGCGTTCCGCTTTGTGTTAAGCTGACCTGGGGTGAGTTTCTCAAAAGAGAAGTTGTTAACTTGTTAGCAACTTCGGTAGTTGCCAATGGGAAAATGCATTGAAAACAACAAAGTAGCTAATGTAGTAAGCAACTTTGGTTTTGAGAAATTCACCCCAGGTGGCCAGGTGGGTGCTGACCTGAGCTGTGCTGGTCTGTGCTGTGCTCTCTGTGTCTCTTGCGTTCTGCTTTGTGTTACACTGACCTGGTGTGTGCTGACCTGAGCTGTGCTGGTTTGTGCTGTGCCTTCCTGCCCACAGCTGTGGCTCTGCATATAGTAGGCTACTCCACTCCACGGCATGTCCTCCTCATCTGCAGTTTGACACTAAGTGCAGGTGACACTGCCCCCGAGCAGGCTCTTCAAACCATCAGTAAGGGCCCGGTCCCACTGCTGCTGCTAGTGCTACTGCCGAAGTCAGACACACACACACACACACGCACGCATGCACCGCACACACACACACACACACACACACACACACACACACACACACACACACACACACACACACACACACACACACACACACACACACACACACACACACACACACACACACACACACACACACACACACACACACACACATTCGCTGCTGCTGCTGCTGCCGGAGACCTCCGAGAGTAGAACAGCCGCTAATGCACCGGGAGCAAACTGTTATTCGGATAAATGCGCACCGCCATAAACCATCCACCTTCCGCCTTACTCTTTTCCTCATAAAATAATGAAATGGGCCTCGAATGGCAATCATAAAACTGGCCATAAAGTGGCACCGTTATTCTGTCTTTCTCCCGTTATCACCGCTCGCTGCAGAATAGTGCAGAGAGAGAGAGAGAGAGAGAGAGAGAGAGAGAGAGGGAGAGAGAGACAGAGAGAGAGAGAGAGAGAGAGAGAGAGAGAGAGAGAGAGAGAGAGAGAGAGAGAGAGAGAGAGAGAGAGAGAGAGATTGATGGATATCTGACCCTGTCTGGAGTCTCGGGTAGTTGTATATCATGTATATCAAGTTCAGTTTATGCCTAAGTGTGTGTGTGTGTGTGTGTGTGTGTGTGTGTGTGTGTGTGTGTGTGTGTGTGTGTGTGTGTGTGTGTGTGTGTGTGTGTGTGTGTGTGTGTGTGTGTGTGTGTGTGTGAGAGAGAGAGAAAGAGAAAGAGAAAGAGAGAGAAAGAGAGAACAATTTATGCCTCCACAGACATCTTACCTGGTGGAAAGCCCTAACTCTATGACTGCAGACTATCAGTAATGAAACATTGTGATTTTTCTGTCCTTTATCATGTGACCTTGTGATGTCTACCTTTCTCACTGTGCTCACTGACATACATGTACTGTAGGCTATACAGTACACAAGGTTTGTTTATAAACACGGTGTTGTGAGGAGGGGCAAGAAAGACACTGCAGCCAACCATGTGAGCTCATTTTTTGACAGACAGCGGTTTCCAACAATCAGAGGTTGAGTTGTGCGCAGCCAGGGTCGCGCAGCCAGGCGAAAACAAAAAATGTGAACCCATGTATACTGTATGTCTCCTCCAAATAAGTCTAATTCTAATCCTTCTAACAAGTCAAATGATTCCCTACACATTGATTCCGTAGGTCACAGCAGCCATGCAACAACCTTTTGGTCTTTACTGACCAGTCTCTAGTCCAGGGCATGACACCGATAGCATGGAAATTGAGGCTTCACTATGCACGCGGGACTATTTACGGACCTTCGCAGCTTTCTATACTCAGCGCGCTTCACTTCACGGGCTAACTTCCCAGTTGAGGATTAGCCTCCGGATATATTTGGCTCTCCGAGGACAAACGCTCGGCCGCATACTGTACATTTGAACTGAGAAGAGCCCCCCGACCCCCACTCCACAGCTAAATCCAGGCTCATCCTAGCCTTGTGTTTGACTTTTGTCGCACTTGACTTTAAACCAGCATGAAAAAACAATGTGTTGCAGAGTCAGAGGTTATGACCTTTAAAATCCAGCTATCTGCTTCAGGGATAGAGTTTGATTAGCATACGAATGCATTTTAGCCACACTGCAATGATACAAAAAACATACTTTTGTACTCTAGGTGAAGTTAACATGGAGGTATTAAATCTAAAACAATGTCCAAGTGTTATCAAACAATGTTTCTTTTTTATTTCCAGCAAAGATGCAGGCCACATTTTCCGTCATTCGGATAATTATTGTTTAGAATTAGATTCTGTTAGCAATTCGTCTTGGTTGCAAATATTTTCATATGTAATGGATGAGCTGTGTGGGAAAACGAAGTCAAACTTGAATCGTTGCCATGGCAAACACATTATCAGGTGTCCAGCAGATGAGCGCTGACTGCGACTGACTGCGGTGGAAGTATGCGGTATTTGCAATCACCGCACATCTGTTGGTTATCTGAATGACGAGGACAGATCTTAAGGAGGGTGAGAGCAACAACATGACCAACAGTCTGTTTCCCATGACTCCTGCCCTAAATTTCCTCATCATACATGAATCATGTGGGACGACAGAGAGCAGAGCGGCTTAAAGCCGCAGTATGCTAAGAAATTTAAGTTAGTTAAAGCACACAATTTGTGTTGCAGTGTTTCAGGAGGAAGGATTTTTTGGATTGTCATTGGATAAGTCATCAATTCATTTAGATGTTTTAGGATACATTTATTGGCAAGTAATTGTGTATGGAAATCTCCTTCAATCACTGACAGTCCAGCCAGTGATGTAGTCTACTTTTTTATGGTGGGTATACTGTATATTTGAACATTTTTTGAAGTGGGTATACTGTATGTATTTGTGCTATTCAAAACAATGGATCAATCAATATTAAGTGGGTATACTGAAATCCCTGACATTTAGAAGTGGGTATACTCCGTATACCCGCGTTCTACGTAGACTACGCCACTGAGTCCAGCATAGGCCTATCTCATTGTAAAGCTTATGTTGGAATGAAGTGTAAGTTTAACTGATTTAACAACACAATAACACCACCGTTAACAAACCCATACTCCCATTACTCTTTATTAATTACTTTTATAACTTTTATAACTATTTATATAATTTTACAAGTCCCAACCTTGTTGTTGGTGGTGGCGCTCTTGGTGTTTTAACATGTTTGCCTGGGCAGTCTGCCCATCAGCTTTAGCCCAAAGTGTCCTGCTGTCACTTTAAGTTTGCGTACACACAGGAGGATGATGTCCATGAGGGGCACTGTCACACCCCGTTATTCTCTTCCCAGAATCTTTCTTTTAAAACACCCAGACAAGTCATCCTACCTAAAATGCAAATCTAGATTGTCGGGCAACTACTTGCTGAAAAAAAAAGACGACAACAACTGCTCTGATGACGAGACAGCAACTTTCTTTTTTTTCACAACTCTCTGTAAAAGTTTTTTTTTTGCTGAGTCACAACCAGAGTAAGCCTATAGTGTGTTTTTATGTCCCTCGGAGTGAGACGAGGTGGTGATGCAAGTCCTCTTGCCGCAGACACCGGCTGGGTCTCTGGATGGGAGTAACCGAATATCTATACTCGTAAAATGACACTCGACTCCAGACAGGCATTTCTTTTCTGTGGGTGGTTGGTTGTTGGTGCAACAGCAGGATGGATATCATTAAAATTTCACCATGTTTACTCAGCAGGCACTGTCTGATCAAAGACTCTAAAACTAATTGGGCACACATCCAAGTAAGCAATTTCTATTTAAATAAATTCACTTGTAGGTCTAACTTGCAGTGCCTTCAAATAACGTTTGCAAAAAGTTGCTTACCATAGCTTTTGTAAACTACAGTATATGACACATTTCCAGTGGTTACGCACAGCACAGGCTAAATGTTAAATCCAAACACACTGACAGAGTGGGTGGTTTACATTGCTGTGGGCTACAAGATGTCAAAATGCCAACCAGGCTGTCCTACAGGCCATCTCTGTCAGCCTCCTGGCATTATACTGCTTGACGTGGCCAGGGCCGGATTAGCGCACAGGCTAGATATGGCTGCAGCCTAGGGGCCCCCACCTGCCAGGGGGCCCCAGTTGACCAAAGTGGAGAGGAGTGGAGTGGGAGAAGTGGCGGGCAGGACTGGTTTTGACCAGAGCAGTATGAAAAATGTGTCTGCAAATATGTTATTCTTAATTCTTATCTTGGAATTATGACACTGGTTATGTGATTTTGTCGCAGAATTTGCCTTCCTTCCGTGGGGGCCTTCAGCAACCTGTAGCCTAGGGGCCCTAGGCCATCTTAATCCGGCCTTGGACGTAGCCTTCCCCACCCCTGGCATCCCCTGGGATATACCTACTATATTCAGAAGGCCTGGTGGCTGGGAAGCAAGGAGTGCCTATCGCCCATCCATTTCAGATCTCTGTACTGTAAGAGAGATGTGCCCAGAGCCACTCGCACTTGACTTAGCTTGCTCTACCAGCCATGTCTACGCAAACGATCGGATAACAAAACAATATTGATTAGTCTGTAATAAATGTGTGCGTGTGTGTGTGTGTGTGTCTGTGTGTGTGTGTGTGTGTGTGTGTGTGTGTGTGTGTGTGTGTGTGTGTGTGTGTGTGTGTGTGTGTGTGCGCGTGTGTGTGTGCGCGCTTGTGTGTGCGTGTGCACGTGTGTGTGTGTTTTGAGTAAGTGTTTGGGTGTAGACCCATGTGGTGTGTCTCTCCCATCGCTGAAGGGTGTCCAGTTAGAGGAAACATCTGGAGGCTTTCGCTTCCTCCGCCTCAGGATTTTTTTCTGTCTCTACCTCACTGTCTCTCTCTCTCTCTCTCTCTCTCTCTCTCTCTATCTCTTTCTCCTGCCGTCTGTCTCTTGCTGTCGCTCTCTCCGTCATTGTCTCTCTTTATTTCTTTCTATCCGTCTCTGCCTACTGTATCTTTCTCAACCCTTTTCTTTACGTTTTCTCCCCATATTTCCCTTTCTCTCTCTCTCTCTCTCTCTCTCTCTCTCTCTCTCTCTCTCTCTTTCTCTCTCTTCCCTTCTCTGCCACCCCTCGGAGCTCATAAATAATCTGTGGATGAGGAAGTGCAACTCTCTGCACTCGAGGCGAGCACGGCGCCTTAACACTGGGAGACTCTCGCAGTCACAGTCTTCCAAACAAGCGCCCATCTGTCCCGGCTAAAAACCCCACTGCTGCATCTTGGGAAGTAGGGTACTGTTCACAGGCAAAACGGCATTGCTCTCATTACTCTGTTTTCTCATTTCTCACTTGCCTGCCTGGTCCAAGACAGATTCCAAGCCTTTTTTGTGTAGCTTAGCATAACCTCTAAGCCTTTTTTGTCATACCATGAGTAGCCCTCTCACTCATGCTCTATATATGAAGAGTTCAGACGCAAAACCCCCTAAGTGTCTTTTCAGAAAATAATCTTAATTCATTTGTATTAAATACAAAGCTGTCAAAATTACATAGATTTTTTTATTTATTTATGTAATATAACTATTTATATGTATTATCAAGTACATGAATGTAAACCAAACCAACAACAGAGTTCTCTAAAAATATAGAAGTGCAGGTCTTCAGAAATGGAGTTAGGGGATTTTGCATCTGAACTCTTCATATCTTCCTTTTATCCAAATGTGGCTAGACTCTGCAAATATGTTATAATGACATTTTCCCCTGTAACCTCTGCAACGCGATTGCTTACCCGATGTGGTACGCACACCCCTGGTCCATCTAAGAGATGAACATATGCCAATGCCACAGCAGGGTGTATGAACGTCTGGTATTCTTGGATACTGTTTATATTCCCATGAATAGATCATTATGAGAACATGATATTACCCTGTAAGTGGAAACCGGGGGGAAACACGACGAAGGGGGGTTGTTGGGACACAAACACTAGGAACTTGCTCCTAAGATACACTGTGAATTTCAATATGTACACCATCTGAAATGCAATAGCACGCCTTGCTTTTAAGGCGAGGAGTTACCGGTAGGTATGACTCACAAACTTGGACGTGGTGGAAGTGCTTGCTTGCCTTCTTGCAGGTAGGTTGCAGCAACTGCATCAGGAGCAAGGATAAACAGTCATGAAAAACAAACAAGAAACAAACACGAAAAATATTTTGCCAAGTGTTGCACCACTATGCTGTTTGCATTCACCGACTACAAGTATATGGGAGCCGGTTGCGGAGCCTCTCTGTGACTGGTTTGACTGAACAGAGTTCAGTAGTCGATGTTTTGTATTCCTCTCACAGTGTAAAAGAAAACGCATGCCATGTGTACACATAGTGACAGTGTACTACAGTGTGGTGTGCTTCTTTCAGGGATCACACATTATAAATTATAAAATCTATTTATTAAGAATCATGAAAGTACACAGTGCTACTCTTTTTTTCTGTACTTACTCAGTAATATACAAACATTTTTGCAACATTGCTCACATTCAATGAAATACAAATGAACAGACCAACACATACATGTAACAGTGACATAAAGTGGCTTGGGTTTGAATGCATTGCAACTGCGCGGGAGAGTAACGCTTTGACAAACTGTATGGCGCCACGAGAAACAAGAGGCAATACTCTTTACAACTGCCATGCAGTAATCGATGTACTGTGCACACTGTAAAACATTGGAGCCAGTTAAATGTAAAAAGTAAGTAGCCCTGATGCCTTAAGTTTGTAAGTTAACTCAACTTGAGAAACCCTCAAATTGAGTTGACTTGCAAACTTAAGGAAGCAGGGCAACTTGCCTTTTTATGTTTAACTAGCTTGCAATGTTTTACAGTGTAGTAAAGGTGCTTCCATGTCAAATATCATTGTGGAAGCATGCAAGGGATTGAACTACATAAAACAGCATCACAATAAAGTAATAGGCAGCAGTAATGGCAGCAGGCAGACAGAATGCCCAGTAGTATTTGGCTCATGATTTGTGAACAAGCAACACAACGACAGCATTTCACTTACAATGTAGTTGGTTAGCTACACTGGTTACACTTTACTTGATGCCGGCGTCATACGTATGACATAACAGTGTCATAATAGTGTCAAAACAGTTTGAGTCATAAACATAATGTCAATGTCATAAATGTTTTATGGTCATGAAATGTTGACATTATTTCACGAATTTCACTTACGACATTGATAAAATATTTATGACACATGTATGACTGCATTATGACAATGTTATGATACTGTTATGCCATACGTATGACACCGGCTTCAAGTAAAGTGTTACCGTTACACTAAACGTGTGGTGGCTTTCCACATCAAACAGAATATGAAAGTTGGAAATAGCAGATTTAGTAAATGGTTGAGTTGTCAAAAGCGCCACTCTCTCCGCATATGGGAGCTTACAGGTGCCGGTGCACAAGAGCTTTACTGTACTGTATTTACACAATATCCACAGCGTGCTCACATGATTTGTGGGGAGAAAAAAGGAACAGTATTATTTACATCAATTCTGGCAAGTAATGGATTTGTATTTCTGTAGCATACAAAATTATGCCATCCTTCCGAGCTGTGGTAGAAATGTTAAAAGAAATAAAATATACATGACGCAACAGATATGAGACATAAATAACAAATAAAAAAACACAATAAGATGCACTTGTAATGCTAACTGACGTAAAGCGATTAAATACTTAAACTTCCACCATATAAGGCCATGTGACAGCGCTCGATATAAGAGGGCAATGTGAGTTACATTTCAGATATCAAGTGTCTTCAGACAGAGAACACTGGACCTGAAACAAGGCAATGTGTTGCAGCGAAACAAAGCTATCCATTTATATCACGTAAATTTATGTATTATTTGTACCTTTTCTTAGGCGTAGAATGAAAGAGTTTATGCAGTAATTTGAATGAGTGAATAAGGGGTGCATTATGCAAAAATATCCATTATGCATAAGGAAGTCATAGTATGGCAGCTCAATTCATCGCACATTATGATACAACAATGAAAAACTGTATATCTGTCATTTTGAATACTAGAAATGGTATAAAACTGTATAAAGTGTATAAATACTATAACCCGTAAAAAGTATTTGTTGTCATAGGCAGTATTTCTTTAGTTTTAAAAACTGTTTATGGCTGCAGTTTTTTTTTTTTTTAATACTTACTTAAAGTACTTCCACAAAAAACAGATTATTAACACACAAAAGATAAATGCAGATTTCTGATAAACATACCAGATTGCAGTCACAAAATAACATACAGTAGGCTACATATTGTATAATATACAATGTGAAAACACCATGCTTTGGGGGAACGTGAGTGACCGAAGACTTTTTTGGGGAGAGTTCTGCTGTTATCTGTGATTCAGCTATTTCTTTGTGTGCAGCAAACAACTTTTTGTGTGTTGGGACAGAAAATTAAAGAATATGCTTGTGTGCGTGTTTGCGTGTACGTGTCTGTGTGTGTGCGTGTGCGTGTGTGCGTGCGCATGTGTGTGTAGGAACAGACACGCATGTGCACTTCTGTGAATGTGTTTGTACAAACTCTGCTTCTTTTACAAGACAAGTTCACTCACATACAGTACATATCACAAACCGTACAGTGCTACGATCCCTTCTGCATCTATACAATATAATAATCTCCTCTGTGTTTGTCTGAAAACGGCCCATAAAAACAGAGACAAAAATATAGTAGATAAGGACCACTTGGAATAGCCTGAATATTTAGGCCTACGTGTTCTCTGGTCAGAAAAGCAGCTTTATATTTATAATTTGAACACCTCTTTCACAAGGGCGGCTGTGGGCTGTACATAGCATACAGAAAGCAAGTGCCTCTAGTTCCTGTCACAGAGAGCCTGGTTCACAAACAGGTAATACAGTGTGTGATATTTACACCGTGTCTCAAATGGTGCACTTGTGAACTTTGAGCACTATGTTTCAGCGCGTGCACTGAAAATGAGTGGTGTCAACAATAATCGATTCTGCAATGCATCGCAATGCGGGGCAGGACAATTCAATAATCGTCTGGGCAAGTGCCATAATAGATGCGGCATATTATTTGAAGTTTCAACTACTTCTGTGGATATTTCCGGAGCAAATAAACGTTTTATTTAAGTTAAAGCATTTCAAAGCATTGAAAACTGCAAGACTGATACAGAAAACAGCCAATAAAATGTTGTTCAGTATCATACTGCTTGTTTTGCCTCATGACTGATGAGAAAAAAATTGCTTTTGCTTTCAGAAGAAAATGTGATGCATTGCAATGCATCGTATTGAATTAAATCAAATCGAATCGAATCGTTACCTCCAGAATTGTAATCGAATTGAATTGTGAGGGCAGTACCAATGCACTACTGAAAATACCCACATGCTGCCCTAGTATTGATCAAAAATGCAATGCTTGAACGATGGACACTATGCACACCAAATGGCGGCAATGTTGTTTACGTAAAGAAGGAAACGTGACAATTGGTTCAGTAGATGAGTTTAGTCAACGATCTCTTGTGTCTGTAAGCAGTGTTGTTGAGACACCAACCTCTTCAGGCCAAGCAAAGCATTGTATGTGATACAGTTAACATTTGGGTTGAAAGAAATGTAAATACAAGCATGAGAAGCTGTGAAACATAACCAGTAACCAAATAATATTTTGGCGAGCTAATGCTATACTAGTCCGTCACTTCCATTAAGCGCACAACGGTAGTGATCCAAACTTTCCCACGACGTTACGCACTGAAGACCTGAGTGCACTGTGTGCACGATGCACTAAACGCTAGTGCACTGACACAAGTGCGCGATTTGAGACACAGCATTGCTATTTTACTCACCTTCAAAACCCATTAATCCACCCCTCACCCAATTCACCTCTCCATCCTCTCATCCACCATCCTCTCTCCTCCGTCCTCACA
>NC_085869.1:14648043-14680543 GCF_034702125.1 Engraulis encrasicolus
CCATAGGCGATCACCAGTCCTTTCCTTTGCCTTGACGATCAGATTTTGACAGCCCCTTCAGAATATTTTTAATCCTCTGTAGGCTACTGTATATTTTATCATCACAAGGACCACTGATTTACGTCCCAGCTCATCATGCATCCAAAAAGAGACACACAGACACGCACGCACACATACATGCATGCACACACACATGCACAAGAACACACATACACACACACACACACAGACTCAGGCCCATGGGCCACCATCATGGCACAAAACACATGTCTGTCACATGAAGCATGTGGCAGTTGGCATGCACGGAGGTGGTGTGGATCCAGTGGTATGCATATTTCCGTGACACAAGCCGCTTGTTCACGAGCTGCGCTATTGACAATATGTCAGCTGGCGAACACGCGCGCACACACACACACTCACACAGACACTCACACATGCACACGCACGCCTGCTTACATACACATACGCATACACACAAGCACGCACGCACACACACACACACACACACACACACACACACACACACACACACACACACACACACACACACACACACACACACACACACACACACACACACACACACACACACACACACACACACAGACCAAAGCCGAAGTGTCTCAAGTCTCCAGCTGGTTTTTGGAGTGGTGACAGTGCTGGCTGTGATCAAACAGCTTGTCTGCTCCTGTTGCTCTGAATCTTCCGAGTAGAGGACCCATCTCCTCTCCCATCTCCACCACATATCTCCTCTCCCATCTCCACCCTCTGAACCAGGCATCTCCTCTCCCATCTCCACTAGGCATCTCCTGAGTAGAGAACCCATCTCCCCCCCCATCTCCTCTCCCATAGCAGAGAACCCATCTCCTCTCCCATCTCCTCTCCCATCTCCACCACCATCTCCTCTGCCATCTCCACCACCATCTCCCTTCCCCTGCTGTCTCCTGAAGGATTACTTCACTCCTTACATCTCAACCAACGGAAATGGGACTCAGTTGGCAGATTCTTGACACCCACCCCCACCCCCCCCCACAATATCTCATCAATACTGTTAAATACTCCAAGAAAATAGGATACTGGTGACAGATTCTTCACCTCAAAACTTCAAAATAAATTAAACATTCAATCACTTTTCAATCGCTGTCTCACTGAGTGATTATTTATTAAAACTAGAAAGTGTCACTGGAGGAAGTCGTCACGTCACAGGCACAGAACATTATTTTGCTGGTGCATGCAGGCTGTTAATCTGCAGCGTTTCCTTTTTGTCAGAAATGGAAAGTTATTAAAAAAATCAGTTATTCAAAACTGTCAGCACTTGTGTCACCACACAACAACATAAACACCTAACAATGTTAGCTCTAGGCAGAGCACTTTGACAGATTCAACAATTCAACAATTTATATAATTCGTAATGGACATGTTTTCTTTTCTTTTTTTAAATAAAGAAACAAATAGCAGTAAAATGGGCTTTTTGGCAGGACTGCAAAAACATTCATTCCTCCAGACACTGCATGTTTCAAAAGGTTTGTGAAACAGCCTCTTGTGGAAGACCTTGGTGAAATCACAAAGTCAACAACCCAAGACAAATGAACAAATGAACTCCCATTCCTTCTGAGCCTTTGCGACATAAGTTATGAGTTGCATGTACACACAGCGCAAAAAATAGTTTCCTAAGCAATGTGGTGACCTTAACAGCTGAGGTCAAATTGTGCACCGACATAAATTCAAACAGTGACACTTTATTTGGACATTATTATGGATGGTCCTCTGGCGGGCATGGGCAACTTCGATGATAAGGAGGGCCACATTTTCTCATCGCCACCATTGAAGGGCCATATAACCACGCAACTCACAGCTCAGAGGTGCAGTTGTTTACTTACTGACTGCCGATGTTGTTGGGGAGGAATAGGAGTGTACTCTATTGGCCAGCAATAAATTTACAATGGATTGATTCACTAGTGTGTGTTTTAAAACTTAAAAAAAAGAATCTGGCCATTATTATTATTATTATTTTTAATTATGTTTTATCTGCGGGCCGCACTGAGTGAGGAGGCGGGGCCGCATGTGGCCCCTGGGCTCCAGTCCTATGGGCTTCTCGCGGTCCACAGGCATCGGTGTAGGGCCATACTCCAGACTTGCCTGGTTACCAACAGGCCTTATCACAAGTGAGATAAGGTCTGGAGACATGCCTACTGTAAATCTCGTAGGGAGTGTGTGGTTTACGATTGACAGCGGCTGTTAATTGGGCGTTATGAATATGTATCATTTGCCATACAGAATGTAGCGCATAGCCTATCGTGTCAGTTGTATCTATTCGAACAAACTGCAGTCATCGCCTTTCCACGCCTCCCTGCTCTCTGATTGGAGACCATGATCGGGAACCCTCGCTGAGGGATACTGTAGATTCCATGCTGTCTTTCACATTGGAACGATTGTGCTAACAGGCTAACTCCAGGCCATGTAGACAAACAGATCACATACTCCTCCCCAAAATAACTTAAAAATTATAATATTAGTCATGTCTTTATTGATTTTGCCATCAGAATGACAATGACCCAGTCATAATGTCCTACTAAAGGCTCTCTGTAATGTCATTGTAGAGTAGTTCCGAAGATTATATAGGCTCTCACTTTTCCACCTTCTCTAGTGAAGTCTTTTACAACTATTGCAGGGTTCCAATTGTAGAACAGTGTGCATTAAGAGGCTACAATTGAATTCCAGACTTCTTGTGACCTTTCACACCCACTACAACTGTCCTGTACACAGATTATAAGACAAATCATGAAACGCCTTTCTGAACCTCTGCGTCATTCAAGGAGGTTAGGGCCTACATTTGACTGAGGCGATAAGCCAACAACAGGACTGTAAACAAAATGAAAAAGGAATTATAAGCGGACCACCTGTACAGTAAATTCTCGGAAATGTGGGTGGAATAGGAGCCAAATAAAATGTCACCACCATAACGAGAACTAACTCCCACTCATCCACTTCTCAGACAGACCTACAGTACCTGGTGCGGAAATGAGTATCCACTCACCAGAAAGCTCCCATTAAAAGTTCCCTTTTTATTTTTGCAGTGACGCATTGAGCTCTCTCGCAGCTTCCTCAGATCATCAAGGTGCTATGAGGGCTAGAAACGTCACTACAGAACCAAATTTGAATGAATTAGTTTGAGCATTTTCCGGTGTGAAGATTTAACTTTTTTGAGTCCTGCACCGTATTTGCTGCGATTAAAACTTGGAGCATGTTTCCCCAAAACTAAAATTCCTACAAAGTGTGCTGAATTTAATTTGTCTTTTACTGTTTTACATTTTTGGATCCTGTACCTAATTAACAAGAAATGCACAGGTGATTAAAAGCTGACCACTTCAACCTGTGGGCCTTCAGTTCCTGGTAGTTCAAAGGGATGTGTGCGATATATTTGAAGATCTCCTATGGTAGTAAAATGCTAACCTATGAGGTTGTTTGAGAAACACACTGCTGACTTGTTCAACTCGTAGACCTACCCAAGAGTTTGTGAGGGGAAAAAAGAAAAGAAAAAAATAATCCTAGACCATATTTACATACATGGATGTAGTGTATGTCACAAGAAGAAGAAAGAAGAAAGCCCAACTGGGAAACTCCCATTATCATTGTGACACAGCACTCCACAGCACACAAGTGAACGCTGCACACAACGAAATTGCCAATGGCGCCACAAGGAAGCAGTGCAGTGGGACAGTACCATGCTCAGAGTACTTCAGTCATGGAGGAGGATGGGGGAGAGCACTGGATAATTACTCCCCCCACCAACCTGGCGGGTCAGGAGTCGAACTGCCTGGCAACCTTTGGGCTACAAGTCTGAAGCCCTAACCACTTACCCATGACTGTCACAAAAATCTGACTTCATGAGATTAGTTAGCAGATGATGGCCCGTGGATCTTACACTACTGTGGTAATAAATGTCTAACCTTGGTAGTTTCACAATTTGCTCAACTTGTAGTATGCGTACCTGATAGTTCACAAGGATGTGCGTACATGATGCAGTCATACTGTATATCTCAAAGTGCTACAGTGGTAAATTCCTCGGGAGTAGTTTGTTTAACCCATTGATGCGTATCATTGGCCCTGGTGCCTGGAGCTGCATTACGTAACATTCAGGCTCATGAGATATGAGACAACTTAATTACAAATCTCTGCTTGTCTGAGATGAATGAACACATTTAAATGCAACGTAGTGCATATTTTTTAATGTGCTTCAGCTGAGATATTTAGGTGTTTATGGGCTGAGGGCAGCTTTTCTTAAAAAGGGCTCAGGCATTCAGCACCCTTTGTTGCAGGTGCCTTAGGCTAAAATGGGTTACCCTGGCCCACGTACCTGGTAGTTCATGAGGATATGCATGATGCAATCATAGATCTCAAAGTACTACAGAAGCAAAATCCTAACCTCGGTCTGTTGTTGTTTGTTTAACCTGGCCCACGTACCTGGTAGTTCATGAGGATGTGCATGATGTAGTCGTAGATCTCGGAGGCCACGCGCCCCTGGGGCTTGTAGGGCAGCAGCACGTACTGGATGCCCAGCAGGGGCACCAGGATGAGGGTGGCCCGCACCGCCTTCATGTACAGGCTGGACTCCGCCTGGTGCGTCACCTTCAGCTTGGTGATCAGCACCCGCACGATGTTCAGCAGGAAGAACAGGTTCACCTGAAAAATAGTGGGAAAAGTGACAGTCGGCCAAAGTGATTACACACACACACAATGTGATGGGTTGATTCAGGAGTAGCAGAGCCACATGAAAACTGAAAATGAAGGCCACACACCAGGCTCCCGTTTCTGTTATTTTAAGGAACAGTCCACCTCATGTCGAGAAATTGCTCATACATGTATGTGGTTAAGCCCTAGAAAAATATGAGAATGTGTAGGATTCTATCTGTTTGCCTTTCCTAGTTTAACAGTATGGCCATATTAAGCCATATTATAGCCATATTAAGTGTACCGATGCAAGCCTATGGGACCAAACAAAACATAATTAAATGTATGCTAATAATTCTGATACCAATAAATCCAAGTCCTGAAAACACTGAGAGGAAAGTTGTATGCACATTCATTCATGAATAACACTTGGAAATACAGCAAACATGTGAAAATCAAAAAAGGGTGGACTGTTCCTTTAATATGGTGACATTTTGGGCAGCGGTTTCGGGCATTTCAGGCAGCAGTTTTCAGGAAGTCATAGAGGCACCAAGGGAGCACTGTGTTGGGAACGTATCGTGCTGCAGACAACTGAGTAATGTCTCCCGGGTGGTTAAAAGCAGAGACAGTTACGCAAGTGCTGTGTGATGGAGTGACCATCGGGCAGGGTTGTGAGTGTGTTCTGAGTATCACGCCAACGAGCCTGGCTCTGTGGTGTAGCGGTCAGAGCCCCAGTTTACTACCCCAGAAGGTCTAGGTTCAAGTCCTGGCTGGGCAACTCTACTCCCCTTCGCTCCATGCTGCTTTAAGCATTCCGGAGTCCTGCTGAAGGGATGATGAGGTGTTTTCTTATTCTTGTTCAGTGGAGGAGACGCGCTCACACTATAGCCTAGTAATTTACACAGTTCTTAACTGGGCGCTGAATCCCACATAAAACATAGATGAGGGAATGAAGCGAAAGACAGCACTCTTCAGATTTTTTCTGTCTTTATTCGTCTAATAAAGAAAGAAAAATCTGAAGATGAAGAAAGAAAAATCTGAAGAGTGCTGTCCTGTTCGCTTCATTCCCGGTTTCTGTTCTCAGAGCTTCACCTGAAATACAATACGTATAGTATGTCAGGAAAGTGAAGACCAGCCAAAGTGATCACACACCTCCCATCACAGCGGCAGACACACACTGAAATCCAACCCCTGCATTTCACCCCATCACACATGGGGCGATTGGGGAAGATGGATGTGTCCATCAGGCAGCAATGTGTGGGGACCGTATCATGTCTTCCAGACGGTCAGGGGGAGAGGTGAGAGGACACCGGTTACGGTACGTGTTGGTATAAGCATTAAAGATTCCTGATGTGGGGGGTGTTCAAGTGAATGTTAGTGGTCTCAGAGCTCCAACACCTACGAGAAAACCAGCAGTGGAAAAAAGCCTTTACTCTGTATGGTTATGGGCGGGGTTAAGTGGAGTTGGGGGGGAGATAGAATAATTCCACAAAGTCTAAAGCTTCACATGAAGACACAGGTTGACTTGACATACGGCAAGAAACTAAAAGTCAGTCAGACAGTCAAAGTGATTACACGCCCCACTTCACAGCACACACACAGCCCTACAAAATTCTCTGAAATTGTCTCTGAAATTTCAATATCGCACTGAGGGCAACTGAAGCCATGTCTCCCAGGAGTGGAGAGCGCGCTGCTTATGTAAGGCTTGCTGAGCTTCACAGTGGCCCAGAGAACACTAGAACGTGGGTAGGGGCGCTGCCAGAAATTTTGGGCCCCATGAAAGATTTTAATTTTGGGCCCCCTTAAGGAGGGTGCTTGGACACTGCTTGGTGCTCAGTGCTTGGACCCTTAGAATCTGTAACACCTCCCCCCCCAGCGGCACCCATGGATGTGGGGTGTGGAGAGGGGCTAAAAACGATTTTCCTGTCAATGGCCACCCAGAGTTTCTAGTTGCACCCCTCCAAGTGTTAGTGTCACTACCGTGAAATGTGCAAATGGACTGGCTGGATGTGTTGAACCCTCCAATGACCTACTCTGGTAATGGGAAGTGGAACATGTTCTCACTGCTGTGCAATGCTGTGGGCTCTGAGGAAGCACCGTAGGCTATTTTTTTGCATCCAGCCCACAGGAGTAAAATAAAATTGTAAACGGGTTAAAATAAAGACAGAATAAAACGTTTCAGTTTGTATTTATATTATGTTCATGCACAATATATATAAGGAAGGATGGAGAGAGAACATTTATTTTTTGCCAATTTGCCTGAAGTCATTCATAAAATTTGCAGGAAAGCTTTCCTCAACAGATTGTATGGGCAAAAAAACAAAAGAAATGTGTTGGCTTACCAGAAGGGAAAAAAGTGTAAAATGAAAGAAACAGTGTTGGCTTACCAGTAAGGCTGCACAAATGGGACCGTGAATAATATATAGTAGCGATGTATTCGAACTGATCCAGCAGCTGTGAATGAGAGAGAGAGAGAGAGAGAGAGAGAGAGAGAGAACGAGAGAACAAGAGAGATAACGAGAGAGAGGAGAGAGAGAGAAGGAGAGAGAGAGAGAGAGAGAGCAAGAGAGAGAGATAGAGAGAGAGAGAGAGAGAGAGAGAGAGAGAGAGAGAGAGAGAGGGGAGAAAAGGAGAGGAGCGAGAACATTTATTGAGCGTAGTCCCAAAGCACAGCTCCTGTAGCCTATGCTAATTGCCTTAATACCAGTGGGATCTGAATAAGCCTCTTACAGCACTCACATTCAACACATTGCCGGATTTGTTGTAAATATTTGAGAGCATCAAACGTCCTTTAAGTGGGAATTGTGCCTAATGAGGATTTACTGTAATGCTACTATAACTGAATACAGAATATCCTAAAATAAAAACATCTGTTGTGTTGCTGCCATCATTTTCATCAAAATTTGTCTCTACAGGGGAACTCCACATTTAAACTCTTTTGTTGAAGCATGATGGTTCACTGTGTGTGCTATTATAGACTACTGAACCCAAATATGTGTTTTTAGATGTGTTATGTATATGTTACTATTACATGACATTTGTGAAGTGGTGCCTGTGCATTGTTTGCCAGCAGTGGTGTAGTCTACTTTTTTATGGTAGGTATACTGTATATTTGAGCATTTTTTGAAGTGGGTATACTGTATATATTTTTGCTATTCAAAATAATGGATCAATCCATTTTAAGTGGGTATACTGAAACCCCTGAAATTTAGAAGTGGGTATACTCCGTATACCCGCGTTCTACGTAGACTACACCACTGTTTGCCAGGCATCTGCTTCGGTATAGCTATCCAAGAGATATGCCTAGAAGGACAGCTGTGACAGAGATTCTTTAAGTATGTAGAGATATGCCAACATAATAGGTTGATATGGGCACCTAACATGACCAGGTTCCGGTCTGCTTAAAGGGGCGTGTCATAATGCTCCTACATTGAATAGAACAGTCCTTAGGTCTGCCTAAAGGGGGATTTCCCCCCCTCCCCCAGGCAATAATAGAACCCGGAAAACAATGGGCCAATGGAACCTCTCTCTCTGGTTGTGATGCACTCTTGTATAGAGAAGCTGTGAAAGATGCTAGACATGTGCTCTGTGGAAAAACAACTTTCCTGACTTCCATATCTTCCATCCAGATACTATTCAATTTCATTGTTTGACATGTGTGACATGATGTCACATGAATAAGGGAACACATTGTAATGAGTTTTTCAGCAGCAATTTTGATTACTTGCACCATTTGTTTTGTTTTTTTACTTTATAATGTAATGTCTTGTCATCTCATCTTCACTCTGCCAACATTCCTCTTTCATGTAATCTTTGAGAGTGGTCCACAATTTTCCAACAGGTGCAAATAGTTGGACCTTTGGGTTATCTCACATTTCGCCAACTCTATTTCTATCTCCCGCTCATCACCACTGATTAACTTTTGTTTCTTTGTTTCTTTCATGTCAGATGGCAGCCCGCCCTTCCCTGCCGCTCTCAGCTCAAGCTCAAGCTCAGCTGCGTATTCATTCAAATGTGCCACCATCTGAATGATTCAATCACAAGAAGCAGGCTGCAGATTGCCGTGGGAGGGACTGACTGCCAGAGATACACACGCTGAATACAGGATCAGCCATGCAGATTTACTGGAGTTAACATCAAAAATAAAGACACAGTCTATGACTCTCTCCCAACGACTAGGCTATGTCGCTATCAGTGCTGTCAGATCAACAAGTCACATTCAGATCACAGATACCGTAGACCACATAGTATTTTATTCAGAGTACATTTTTACAAGCTTTCACAGACTTACTTGTCATTGTAGTAGTAGCTACGGGCTATGGCGTGTATGGTCGCCGGCACGAAAGGGAAACCTGAGACACACAGACAGATAGGAATGCAAACATGGCACACCGCAAAGGCAAACTAGTATTTCTTTGGGGACCTAGTTATTGTCGGACGTTGATAAGTCATTACGTACCCCAGCCGAGCAGGTAGTACCACATCAAGTGCTGCTTTTCGGCGAAAACAGCCACCACTATGAGCGTGTGAAGATAGATTCCCTCGCATAGCATCCAGAAGTAGTTACAGCCAAAGAGGTACAGGTGGATAAACTGAGACACTTTGCAGCTGGTCTGAAAGAAAGAGAAAAATGTGACACAATAAAACAATGTGAATCCACTCCCATAGACACAATATATTTTATAGTCTGTTTCAATATAATAGTTTAAATAGTTTAAATGTCAGTTTGAGTCATTGCATTTTTTTACTGCAATTATTCTTCACTTACCGGATTTTTCTGGACTAACTCCTGGTTGCTTACCACGGCGGTGAACCAAATGATAGTGACTATTGAGTTCAGAACGAAGGAGAAAAAAAGATGTTTGTGCAGCGTGATCCTCTGGCAACTTAAGCTCCTAAAAAAACAGAAAACAAGAAATGAATCTCAAAGCATCTTGGCATAGATGGTTATGGCGATAATGTCGCCTGTGATATAATGTGCATGTTAACGAGTTATTATGCAAGTCACGTTTCACTTACTTGAAATGGAAAAATATGCCCAGCGAAATGAAGAGGGCAGTTAAAGACAGGCCATGTCCTATTAAAGCCAAGTACAACAGGTTCTGGGCAGTCTGAAACATAATAAGAGAAGAGACAAAGCACATTCAAACCAACAGCCAACACAAGAGTTGACAGATTTTAATATTATATAAGTATGAGAGGAGAACACAATAAGAAATTAATTGACAAAAAGAAGATAGCTAGGCTTGCAATTTATTTCCTCCAGATAGAAGAGGTGGATCTGGTTATTTCCTTAGGGCTTAACTTCAACAAATTAATACAAAGCGCTCGCCTCAGAGTCAAGGTATTAAGTTATTTATAAACCAAATAAAATTTAATACGCTTAAAAACTTAATTTCAGCCGTATGGCCTTCACCATGTCATGGTTAAACCACACCCTGATGAAGAAAGACCGTACAGTTGAAAACAGTCTGGGTTTTTTATGCTTGTCTGAAATTAAGAAATGAAATGGTGTGACTGCCCAACATACTATTCTGCCCTCCTTGGTATGTTCGTTGCATCTGGTGTAGTTGGACCAAGTCCTGTTGCTGGCTGGATGCAGAAACCATTGGCCACTTTCTGTGCAGATCTTGACGGCCATTTCTGTTTACAAAACATAGTAAAACAAGTTAACATGTAAACATCAAGTATAAAACATATTTAATTGCATACTGGATATGCTCCCAACATTAAAAGCATTACTGCATTTGAAGTTGATACAAGACGCCTAATATGAAAAAATGTTTTTTTTTCTTCAAAGGATGTTCAGCTCTTTAGTTATGCATTGTTTAACAACTGTTGGGCTTAGCAGACGATTTTAAGATGATCTTACAGCTAAAATATGTAAACAGAAAGTTACATGTTATATTTCCTGTTACTTACTGTTCCCATTACGTCGTAGAGCAATTAGTCACAGTGTAGCACTGTGCAACATTATTTACTTACTGTACCACAGGACATAAGTTAACGTATAAACAAAATAATAAACAATGGAAAAAGAAAATGTCACAGAGAAGAACAGTCAAAACTGCTGTGTCTGCCCTTGAAGCTGGCTGGGTTCATGCCGGGTGAATAACGTGCCCAAGTGGATCAGCACGCTACTCTTCAAGTCTCACCATTGGGGTCGAAGTCCACAAAGTAGTCGGGGCAGTGCTGCTCAGAGGTGACCCCCGCCTCCGTCTCGTCCCAGCACAGCCAGCCATCCCACGTCTTGTTGCATCCCGGACCAGCTGCCCAGCCAAGCGAGACACAAGCACGAGAAAGGATGAGAGGATATAAGAAAGAATGAAAGAAGGAAGGAAGGAAGGAAGGAAGGAAGAAAGAAAGAAAGAAAGAAAGAAAGAAAGAAAGAAAGAAAGAAAGAAAGAAAGAAAGAAAGAAAGAAAGAAAGAAAGAAAGAAAGAAGGAAGGAAGGAAGGAAGGAAGGAAGGAAGGAAGGAAGGAAGGAAGGAAAGAAAGAAAGAAAGAAAGAAAGAAAGAAGGAAGGAAGGAAGGAAGGAAGGAAGGAAGGAAGGAAGGAAGGAAGGAAGGAAAGAAAGAAAGAAAGAAAGAAAGAAAGAAAGAAACAAGGAATGAAAGAAAGATAGGAGGAGGGAAATAAAGAAGGAAAGAAGGAAGAATGGCTGTTGTTACGATATGGAAATGACCACTTCTTAATCTGTTACTGAATTCCATCAGTAATGTCATACAGTAGCAATGCTGTTATGATGTAGTGTAGATGTTTCAACAGAGACGTTATAGGCTGTGACACACTTCGTTTCGGCATCAGCTTTGGTTTTCATGTAAAATAGGTGGTATTTAGGGAAAAGAGATTTGGACTGCATAACAGTCTAATCAGCAAAGCAGTCTGTCTGGTATGTGTTCTCTTCTCTGATATCTCTAATGCAGTTTGATCGTGTCTAACTCTGCAGGGAGGGAACACTAAATCTTTTGACACAAAGAGCAAATTGGAACAATCATACTGCATCTCGGTAAGCCTTGTCTAGCCTTAGTATTAATGTGCCCATTTTTGGAACAGCTCACCGGCATGCCGGCGACCCGGGTTCGATTCCGGCCCAAGTCCTTTGCCGAACCTTCCCCATCTCTCTCTCCCTACTCGTTTCCTGTCAAATCTTTCACTGTTCTATCATAAATAATCTACTAAAAAGAACAGCGCATTGTCTATTGAGGTTACTTAAGGTGACTTACAGTATGTGCTCATCAGATTCACTTGTACAG
Source organism: Engraulis encrasicolus (assembly GCF_034702125.1). NCBI lineage: Eukaryota > Metazoa > Chordata > Actinopteri > Clupeiformes > Engraulidae > Engraulis > Engraulis encrasicolus. Next base: position 14,659,972 of record NC_085869.1, read on the forward strand.
TAACTTACATGGAGTGTTCACGAAAAATGTCTTGTTTAGATAACCTAAACTAAATTTTCATTCCTCTAGGGCAGGGTTTCCCAAACTGGGGTGCGTGCACTCCTGGGGGTGCGTGGCCTGCCCCAAGGGGGTGCGCGAGTTGAATAGCAGATATGTGCTTTCATGCTGTATTAATGTACATTAAGTAGGTTTTAATAGTATGGTGCATTGTATGCTTGAAGAAACATCAAGTCTATTGTAAATGAGGTTTCCCTAAATGGCTCTGTATAAATGATGCAATGATTTGTGCTGTGAAGCCATGTTTGAGTGGCCATAAGTACACCAAGGGGGTGCGCGAACCACATTGAAATGTACAAGAGGGTGCACAAGGAAAACAAGTTTGGGAACCACTGCTCTAGGCAGATGTTACTGTAAATACATTTTTAATATCATGAGTAAAAAAAACATGAAATATTCTGACCTTCTACGCTCTACACTTGTTTTTCACATTTATTTTACCCCCTGGCGACCAGAGATAGGACATTTCACAACAACCTGCTTGTGTTGTGTGCAATCTGTTTGTTTTTAGAAGCCAGGAAAAACTGAATCCCCAAATGTTTTCCTGTCTTAATGAGATGATTGCAGAATGTCCAAAGCCTTCCTCCGGGTGCCAAGACGCTCTCAGAGGAGTTGAAGAGTAAACTCGAGCCTGCTTGCACAAACTCTGAAGCAAGCAGGGACTTTTTCTTTTTTTATTAAGACCTACTGTATTAAGCTGTTTTGATGACCACAACTAAAAAAAATACTTTAAAAACACAACAAAGAAGATATTATCTTTCATTGCGAGATGTCCTATTTGCTGCTGGGTTTTTTTTGCCCCTGAAGCAAAAACGGCCAAAAACAACAAAATTGCCATAAAAAAAGATGTCCCATTTAGCGTTTTCTTTTTTGCTGAAACAAACAAAAAACTATGTCCAGCCTGCACCTACTGTACAATACACTGTCCAAAACAAAAAAAGCTGATCCCCAAAATAGGTGGGCTGGTACGGTAATTGGCCATACCTTTCCTCTGGCTAGTATCCTTCAGGATCCTCTGGTAGCACTCGAACTGGGCCGTCACGATCTTGTTCCTGGTGACACTCATCTGGTGGTACACATGATGGGTCGTCTGGTGATGGGTACCGTTGGACTCGGGACTGGCTGCGGCAAACATCTGGGATGTGAACAAAGAAATATGGTCATTTAAGATGTGTACGGTACGTGTGCAATGTATGTATAGTATGTATAGATGTGTAGTGTACATGTTTTTTGGCTGATGATGACTACCGTTGAACTCAGGGCTGTCAGCGACAAACATCTGGGATGTGAACAAATCATTTAAGATGTGTACGGTACGTGTGCAATGTACAGCGTGTATAGATGTGTAGTGTATATGTTTTTCGGTGGATGATGGACTCAGGGCTGGCTGTGACAAACATCTGGGATGTGAACAAGGAAATACGGTCATTTTAAGATGTGTACGGTACGTGTGCAATCTACGGTATGTATAGATGTGTAATGTATATGTTTTTTCGGGAGATGATGGGTACCGTTGGACTCAGGGCTAGCTGCCACAAAATTCTGGGATGTGAACAAAGATATTCGGTAATTTAAGATGTGCACATTCGCACTGTATAGTATATGTATAGAGATGTAGTGTATATGAGGAGTTTATCTGTAAAACGGTGTATTCACCATTTTTGACTTTTGCATTTTATTATTGAAAATGACTGTTCAGAGGTCCTATCACCTATGTGTGAATTCAAATAGTTTGAGAACATACTTTTTCAACCAATATAAAATGCATTTCGCAATGCAATGCAATGGAATGCCAAATACAAAAATGTGAATTTCCCAACATTCTACAAAATGGAAATACACCGTTTTGCAAATAAACTCCTCATATGTTCTTTGGCTGATGATGACTACCGTTGGACTAAGGGATGGCCGCAGTACACAGTGCTGGAGATATGGTCATTTAAGATGTGTACATGTGTAATGAATAAAGAAATGTGGTCATCTGAGGTACAGGGATAGGCCTACGGTATGAGCACACAAATTAGGGAAATGTTGATGTCCAGCGTATATATTTTTCGGCTGATGATGGCTACCTCTGGATTCAGGGCATCTGTGATGTGAACAAGGATATACTGTATGATCATTTAAGGTTTTTAATTATTATTATTTAACCTTTATATTACCAGGAAAATAAACCTGTTGACATTACAAATCTCTTTCACATGGGCGCCCTGGCCAAGTGGCAGCAAGTTACAAAATTGCATTAAAAAATAACAAATCATTTAAAACAATTACAAATAATGGACTCAGTCCACACATGCTGTATGCATGTGTAATGTATACATAGCGAATACATAGGGATACGAATTAAGAAGTATGGTAATCTGAGATACAGGGATACAGTATGAACTAACAAATGTTGCGATGTATGTAGTGTATGCCGTGACGGTTCAACCCATTCGGGGGCCCTTGGCAAATATAGACGTGGCGGCCCATGGAATGATGTTTGTTGCTATTTACCATGGCTTTGGCTGTGGTGGGCCCTTACACGGTGCACATCTTGCAGGGCCCTAGGCAATTGCCTAGTCTGTCTATGGGTAGAACCGACTGTGTATATACAGTACAGTGCCCTCCATAATTATTGGCACCCCTGGTTGAGATGTGTTAAAAGCCTTAAAATAAATTCAGTGTTTATTGCAGAAGAATACTGTCACACTGAAAATTGTAGGAAAATGTAACCTTCAACTCAAATGAATTGTAAGAAAATAAAAAAATCCCTGACTAAAAAATAATTATTTTTCATTAAATCACCTGTTCCACAATTATTGGCACCCTTAACAATTCCCAGGAAATAAATATAATTGAAGCATTTCTGTCATTTCTACAGTAGTTTACAAAGTTTACCAGAGTATGTAGGAACATTTAATTAGTAATTCATCACTTCCTGTTTCCCTGGGGTATAAATATGACGTGACACCGAGGCCATTTCTCTTATCCACTCTTAAACATGGGAAAGACAAAGGAACACAGCATACAAGTGAGGCAGATGTGCGTCGACCTTCACAGGTCAGGCAGAGGCTACAAGAAGATTGCCACTCAACTGCAGCTGCCCATATCCACTGTGAGAGGAATAATTAAGAAGTTCAAAACAACTGGAACAGTGGTAAACAAGCCTGGACGAGGACCCAAGTTTATTTTGCCACCACGCACAGTGAGGAGGATGGTAAGAGAAATCAAAAGATCTCCAAAGCTCACTGTTACAGAATTACAACAAATGGTATCATCCTGGGGTCACAAAGTCTCCAAATCAACCATCAGGCGCTGTCTACACACCAACAAGCTGTTTGGGAGGCATGCACGGAGAAAACCTTTCCTCACTCACAATCATAAACGCAAGCGTCTGGAGTTCGCCAAGCGGTATTGGGGCTTCAACTGGGACCGTGTGCTTTGGTCAGATGAGACCAAGATTGAGCTTTTTGGCAACAAACACTCTAAGTGGGTCTGGCGTAACAAAAAGATGAGTATGCTGAAAAGCACCTCATACCCACTGTGAAGTATGGGGGTGGGTCAGTGATGCTGTGGGGCTGTTTCGCTTCCAAAGGCCCTGGGAACCTTGTTAGGGTGCATGGCATCATGAATGCTTTGAAATACCAGGACATTTCAAATGAAAATCTGTTGCCCTCTGCCCGAAAGCTGAAGCTGGGTCGTCACTGGGTCTTTCAGCAAGACAATGACCCTAAACATATGGCCAAATCTACACAGAAATGGTTCACCAGACACAAAATCAAGCTCCTTCCATGGCCATCTCAGTCCCCTGACCTCAACCCCATTGAGAACCTGTGGGGTGAGCTGAAGAGGAGAGTACAGAGGAGAGGACCCAGGTCTCTGGATGATTTAGAGAGATTCTGCAAAGAGGAATGGCTGAAGATCCCTCTTTCTGTCTTTTCCCATCTTGTGAAACATTATAGGAGAAGATTAGGTGCTGTTTTGTTGGCAAAAGGGGTTTGTACAAAATATTAACACCAGGGGTGCTAATAATTGTGACACACATTATTTGATGTCAAATAATTATGTCTTTATGTGGGATTTTTTCCCCACTGAATAAATGCACTTGTATTGAAGGTTGGATTTTTCTCTTTTTTTCCATTAAGGTCCCATATTATTTAGAAAAAAAATAAAATAATTGGAAGCTAAAAAACACATCTCAACCAGGGGTGCCAATAATTATGGAGGGCACTGTATGTTTAGGGATAGGGTAATTAAGTCTATGTGGAAACTTAAGATGTTAATATTGCACAGTATACTGTATATAGGGATATGATGTCAGGGGGAAAGTAATGTATACAGCCATGTACAAGACAGATAATAACTGTCAAGTCATTTTCACATCATTTAACTATTCCTTTTTTTCTAACACACACAGGAACACATGTGGTAACAATAAACCATCCATCTAATTTTAGCCCTCTTTGCGACTAAAAAACACAACTGTGTTTACCAAACATTTCAATCTGAGGGAAATATACCCCTAGACAGACAGACAGACATGGGGAGCGGAACAGCTGTCTGGTGTTAAACTGGATGCTGTGACACCTAACGACCATTTGACCTTGAGCTTCCCCCACTGCTTCCTGGAATCACGAGGGAGGGACCGAACATCAGCTCTGCTCCGTACCGTAATCATTCTTGTTCCCAGTACTTCCATAAAACATCCGTAACTATCAACAGAATGACAAACTATTCTCGAGTCTGCTATAAACTCAAGTGAAAGATATACAAGTGGAACAAACAGAATTAGATTATAATAAAACACTGATTTATGAATCCATAGAAACTCTTCTCTTTTCCCTCTCCTGGAGGACAAAACTAGCCTGGGCGAAAAGCCGACTGTTGACTCCAAAATCTTTGGGTGGAGTACATAGGATGGCGTCCCCAGGCTAGGACAAAACACCTCTCCTACCAAACCACACAGCAAATGACTTTGTGGATTATATTAGACTGTATTCAATTAATTTCAACTTTATGTCATGACACATGTAAGGATACGGAGTAAGTGCAAAAGGGAGACGAGCCTATAGAATGTGCAGTCCCGGTATTTGGCGATAAATGCAGTATTTGCAGAATTAATGCAGTCATTTAAAGCTATTGTAAGTAGAGAAGTAGACGTAGATACTGTAAGGATATTAACAAAATAAAGTATGTGCAGCTACTGCAAGTAGTGGTATGCATCTGGGCTGAGCAATGTGTACAGATTAATGATGGTGGTGAACAACAGTTACGTGCAGATTATACACACATACCGGTAAGTTAGTTATGGAAGCGTCATGTAGCCTAAATTTGGAAGAAACAGATATGAGATAAGATTTACCTCGGACAGAGAGCAGAGCAGGATCACGTAGACCATGCAGGTGGGATCCATCTTCCTCTTTGGCATCTTCAGCAGTAGTAATCCTCTGTTCACCTCCAAGAAACCTACGGGGAAAAAAAGAGAGCTCAATAAAAAAACACCATTCCGATCCACACACCTTCAGAGGTCTCCTGTCTCATTACGTGGTGTGCACACAGTGCACACAGTACATCGCATAACTGCACCACAGCCACATTCTCTTTCGGCCTATTTCCCGAGGACTGTCTAAACGAGATGTGTGTGTTTGCCTCCTGTGGGAGAGGGAGGAACCTGAGTCCACACTCCTCTGGCCATCTCCACTCACACTACATTAATAGCAGCAACTAGCAGCAGGCAAGCACAGCTGCAGGTAAGTACACAGTAAAGTCTGCAGTGCTAAGTCAACACTTACAGAGTCAATTTAACATCTTCTAGAGTGTATTTAGTCCCAGAGTACTCTCTAAGTGTTGAAACAACACTGCGTTGCATTTTATTTGCTGTGTACTGTATGTAGGTGCCTACCAGCGTCACGGAAGGTTGAGCTATGTGCTCGGACACCATGCAGTCTGTAGCCAGTGGTGCTGTAATGTGAAAAACGCTCCTTAAAAAACAGCCTGCAGGGATATGGCAGCTCTGCTGCTGCCTGCTACATCGCATCCGGAGCGCCAGACATGACACACGCTGACAGTGTCCTCGCCTCGCCTAGCACTGAATACTTTCCACTACAACTTCAGTATATACTACAGTCCCAAAAAACACACACATACAGTACAAACATGCACACGCACGTGTGCATCCACGCATGCAGACACAGACACAGACACAGACACACACACACACACACACACACACACACACACACACACACACACACACACACACACACACACACACACACACACACACACACACACACACACACACACACACACACACACGAGTACATGCATGCACAGACACACACATATAAAGGCTCGCACACACTCTCTCACACACACATGCACACACACTCCAAACACATTTTGCACACTAGTTTTAATCAAATTATGCAATCTGTATGAAATCAGTTGAAATGTGAGAGTACATTTTTGTGAAACACGTGGGGCATGAAGGTCCATTTGGGACAGATCATGTCAAAGCACAAGGCAATGACAAGCAGGGTTTTGAAACCTCCTGCAGCGAACATTTGGCAGCGCCAAAGCACTATTAAGTTACATAGTGCATACTCAATGAAATTCTTCAGAGAAACATAATCGTTTCCCCCTCCAGGAGCTCTGTGGAGAGTCCGAAGGTTTAGGAGAGCCATCTGTATATCTTTCACTTCGCAACAACTTTAATTATTTAATGTTTTAATTTTCTTGTTATTATATTATATTAATTACCTTATTATTTAATACTTTTAACTTTTGATTTTAAGGATTTAATTTTCTTCGATTTTTATTCCTGTACTTTTATTTTTGTGAAGCACATTCAACTGTGTCTGTGTATGAAATGTGCTATACAAATAAAATTGCCTTACCTAAAGAAGACTGACCAAAAAAAAAAAAAAAAAACGGTATACAGTGATACAGTGCACACTCACTGTAAAACCTTATGCGGGAGAGAAGAAGCCCCTCCTGTAATAAGTTTGTTATTACCAGCATAAGAAAAATCAAATAATGTTACTAAATTATTTAGCAATGCATCACTTTAGACTTCAGGAGTGTAGCACTATGGTAGTTTACTAGTTAGGGTAGTATAGTAGTTAGATTTTACAACCAGTAGCCTAGCCTAGCCTTTTCCTCTGGTGGAACCGTGTGCATTATGAGGATTCTATATCACTTTGATACAACATAGATTATTAAGACCTTCAGAATCAAACCAAAGAGAGTTCATCAAATTCGCCAATGTGAAGGCTGAAAAAGAGAGTGATGTGCTCTACAGGAGAAGGGGTGAAGGAGGTTGGTGTTGGGGTTGACGGGGGGTGTAAAGGCGTAGGATCAGGAGGCTTATAACACCAACACATTCGGGATCAAACCAATTATTCAGTCAATTTCTCAATTGTGAAACTGTGAAGACTGACACTGTGATCTACTCCACAACTCCTTTCTGTCAAAGTGGGGGCCAGCGTCCCCTTTGGGGCCACTAGTGGGTCTGTGGAAGGTTAATGAATTAACCTCAATAAGCTATACAATATTCCCATTAGTTAAAGACTGCATAATAATCTATTGCATCTATGAACATTACAGTTATTTTATTTATGTCAATGGGACACTGACAGACACACACATAGGCTACTATATATAGGCTATGGTCGTGAAAGGGGGTGCACAGAAAAAATAGTATAGCACGACCCATGGACCTTGGCTGGAATCTACTGGTATATGGGGAGGGGGGGGTGTTATCATGGAAAATTTTGGGAACCCCTGTTTTGAGGAACAAGATGTTGGGGTGGAGTGGAGGGGAGGGGGGTAGGATCAGGGGGCTTGTAAAATCAGCAAGGGGAAACCTGGGGGGTGGTCGTGGTGGTGGTTTGTGGTTGGGGACAGGGCCTGATTAAAGCACAGGATAAGCATAGATATGGCTGCAGCCTAGGGGCCCCCACCAGCCAGTGGGCCCCCTAATTGGCCAAAAGTGAAAAATTGCAGAATTGTCACAAAACAGTGAAAAATTAATCTGTAGTGTTGGTAGACGTTATTCTTAATTCCTTGCTCGCAATTATGACAATGTCTTCGTAAATTTGTCACGAAGTTTGACCTCGGGGGGCCCTACAGCAACCTGTAGCCTAGGCCATCTTACTCAAGCCCTGGGTGGGGAGTACAGTCTATGGCTGACTGCCAGCTCTTGGCCAGAGGAGTCGGCCTCACAGGCCCCCACACTACACTCCTCCAGAGAAACTGGAACTGAGAAAATGTTATGGCAACACTTCAACTGGAAACAGATGAGACTGTGCCTTTGCATTGTTTGTTTGTTAGTGTACCCTTTTATGTTTAAAAAACAGATTTACACAAATACGGCATCGAGGAAAAGAGAGGCTGCTTCGCTAGGATGACATTACTATGAAGTAATGGATGTTATCGCAGATTAGACTGAAGATGAAGAGCGCACACAAGTGCCTTTGTCTAGCCATGATGATGATGATGATGTAACATCAGACACGAGAAAGAGAGAGAGAGAGAGAGAGAGAGAGAGAGAGAGAGAGAGAGAGAGAGAGAGAGAGAGAGAGAGAAATACTGCATTGATAAAGCCATAACTGTCAAAAAAGCAGATTCCCATAGCTATAACGAGCCCCCATTAAAACGGCCATTATTTTAATGACTTCTCTCTTGTCTCTCTCTCTCCTCTCTGTGAGATGCAAGAAGCAAGTCCACATACACTAACACGGCCCCCTCCACACACACAGACACACACACACACACACACACAGACACAGACACACTCTCTCTCTCTCTCTCTCTCTCTCTCTCTCTCTCTCTCTCTCTCTCACACACACGCACACGCACACGCACACACACTGTGAGTGAGTATTCTGCAGGAAAACTCTGCCTCAGCCAAGTCAACCCCGGAGACCATCTCGTTTATAATTACTGTGAGCATGGCAGCTTTCAACCCAGTCCGTTAGCAGCAAAACAGTTTGCGGCCCCTAATTAGCAGCGGTGGCGTTTAACGAGAGACCTCAAAGGAAACCGCCGTAAGTGCCTGCTCATGACAGCTCCAGCTTTACATCCTGAACCCCCCCCACACACACACACACACACACACACACACTCACACGCGCGCGCGCGCACACACACACACACACTCACACGCGCGCGCGCGCACACACACACACACGCGCGCGCACGCACGCACGCACGCACGCACACACATACACACAATCGGTTTTATAAGCACTACAGCAGCAGTCGAGGAACGTTTACAGGGAAACTTGCTTACATCAGAAGCCATTGCATTAGTAAGATTTCCATTTTATATTAGACATATGCACATTTGCATACATTTACATTAATGTAGGCTACATTTTTCTGCATAGCGCCAGATCATGGCAACTCCAGCCCCGCATAATCACCACAAGTGCTACGCCTGCACTTGAGGAGCATTTAACTTAAGAAGAGAATCCCAGTTACAACAAGCCGTTTACATTAAAGGGGTATTCATACATTGCACACATTAGTGTACATTTGCATGAATGTATACATGTTTGCATTAATTATACTTCACATTACTCCTTATTAAAATGTATTCACAATCCATTTCTCACATACTCAATCCCAAGTAATCTTGTCTAGTGGACTGTGTAAGTTTTCTTCATCTATACTACATTATAACTCATTTACAATTTGCACTATTTGGAATTCATGTTTTATTAAAGGTAACATTGCATTCGAATAATGAAAATAGTGAGACAGCACAGCTGCTTTTGCCGTCACTTCACACAGTCTTTCTTTAAAAAAACACTGGAGTGGGATTCCTTGAACTGCTGCTAGAATGGAGGCGTCCCGGCCCGGCCAGCCCTGACTCCAGTGTTGCCAGATGTGTCTGATCAAATCCCCCCCAAAAGGTTCTCAAAAACCGCCAAAATGCACTAAATTCCGCCCAATTTCAACAAATAGCATTGATTTCTATGGGCACAAAACTGCCGAAAAAAAAACGCCAAATGGGCCAATTTTTCCCGTTTTTACCCGCAGACGGCCATCCCAAGTAGCCCAATTGGGCGGATAACCGCCCAATCTGGCAACACTGCCCGACTCTCCCCCTCTGCTGTGCTGTGCTCCACTAAGTTCCATTATCTCTAGGCAAAACTTGCATGCTGTCAACATCCTCCCCTCCCCTCAGCGCACAGGATGTTTGTGCCCCATGCTTTGCAAGTTCCTCTGCAGCAGCATTTTGAGATATGGAGATATGAGGGGGGGGGGGGGGGGGGGCTGTTTTCCTATTCAGGGCCGGGTCCACCACCACCACTGTAGGCCGTGTGCTGTGCAGTGCACCCCCCCCCCCCACACACACACACACACACACACATACGCCCCACCCGCCACCTCCTCAGCAGTCCTGGCCTGCCATTTCACGTCCTGCAATTGTATTTATGGGACTTATCGCCTCAGCCAGACTGTTGACACTCTCGCGCGACAAAATACAATATTTACCACAACGTGCCTTACAGACTGCCATCAGGAGAAAGTAATGCTATTAGCGATTCTGTGTTGACACGATAAAACGAATGCACCCTTGAGAACAAAAACAAGCTGCAACGCTGATACGTAAAGTGATAGCTCGGTTTGTTGTCTTCTGTTGGGAATTAATCATGGTGGGCTTTTCTGTAAACCTGCGAGTCTTTGGGTTTTTTCCCTTTATGATAGATGACTCATTAAACATATTATAAGTCTTGATTATCATGTGAATAGCTAATGGGTGGCATTCAGATTCAGCCTTAAAGGAGTGTGCCACTATGCTACACGGATCCATTGACTTTCACTAGCTTAGCGACATGCCCCCTCTTTTAACTTGTCTTAAAGCAAGACAACGGCTTACATGAAAAATAAGACACTTTACCACCTTTATAAACCCTGGCCAACGATTTTAACTGTATTAAGCCCCAAAATAGTGGCATACCCCTTTAAATTCATATGGTTCAAACTCAAGTCAATCAAACTGTCTACAATCTGTCTACTACTGTATATCCAATAATTGGTAAATTAAAATGAAATTAAATGCAATACAAAGATAATAATGATAAACATACTGCATTCATTGTAGACAAAATTCAGTCCCGTGCATTAGCATCAACAACAACTAACCATCAAAAACACCCAAAGATAAGCAGCGGATATTTAGAACAGGATCCGTGCTGTGGGTCCCAACAGGGAAATGTTTTTCCTCTCCCAGGTGAAGGACAGCACGCCTTTCTGAATACGATATGACATGTGCTTCAGGGACAGTCACAGACGACAGGTGTCCCAGAGCACACACACGCACCTTCTCAGGTGTCACTGGCCCGCAAGCCACCCTAAACACCACACATCAGGCAGGGAACGTGACTGACTGCAGGTGCTGAAAAAAGTACTTGAACCCAGGAGGAGCAAACTTTAAAAAAACAGGCAAATCATGCAGAAATGTCACTATTTCTGGAGATTGCACTTTTTGCTTAAAAAGAAAGAACAGGCACATGCATGGAACAGCCTCTGCAAATTCAAACAGACCCCAGATTGCAAATGGATGCAAACACCTCCTTCTTGGACTTAATTAGGTGATGTCACGTCACTGCAGGGTAAAGTTAATGTAACCCTTTCATCTGATTACAGACCTAATACTTCAAAGCAGGAATGGACTTCATGAATGTACCGTATGTAGACCTATGACTGTGATTGGGTGGTTGCAGTCTATATGGCCGGTACGGTATGTGAAGTGACAGGATAAATGCACAAGGCATGCACCCCCATTCGGCCTCAGTATTTGCCTGTGGGATAACGTTTAATGCCGTTTTCCATTCATCAAAACAGAAACGAGAGTCTTCTTTGTATGTCAAAGTGATAGAAGTGGCAAAAGCAAAGTCAGTCACATGCAATGTCAGATAAACAGCTTTGGCCAAGCTGCTGACTTTTCAGTGCAGTCATTTTCTCCTGATAAAAAAACAGGAACAAGTGCTGTCTCTTTTTTATTCAGGCTCTTGATTTTGCTTTGTTTTCTCTATTTAACCTATTAGTTCAAGTGCTCTGGCATGTGTGGGCTTTGTGGGCAGCACAGTCATCCACAGTGTCTGTGTGTGGGATGGGCCAGCCCTACAGTAAACATAAGTCCCTAAAACACCGGTTCCCACGGGCAACCCATGGATGATGAGTAATCCAGATGCCAAGCTTTTGTGTGACGTAATGACCAGGGCTGGATTAATGTACAGGCTAGATATGGCTGCAGCCTCGGGGCCCACAGCTCCCAGGGGGCCCTGATTGGCCAAAAGAAATGTATCTGTTGACATGTTATCCTTAATTCCTAGCTAGTAATTCTGACACTGTCAATGTACATTTGTAACAAAATTTGCCTTCTGGGGGGGGGGCCCAGAGCAACATGTAGCTAAGGGGCCTCAGGCCATCTTAATCCAGCCCTGGCCAATTACCATCCAGCAAGTCTGGCATGCCAAAGCTAGTGCCAGGCAGCTTCTCTGCCCAGTGCCCAGTCCGGTCTTCATGTCAGGAACACCTTTCATTGTCCAGAGGTGGAGAGCAGAGGCAAAAGGAAAGCCATTAGTGTATGTGTGTACAGAATAGAATATCCGCCATTAGCGTTTGTAGAAGCACTTTAGTCTGTTCCCGTGGAAGGATATGGCGGCAATTGTGTCTTAAATGTGCAGTAGTGGTGCAGCCGTACACTGTCAGGGGCGATTAAAATTACTTCACAAAGGCCAATGCATGAGAAGGTTTTCTGTGTGCAGCAGTTCAACAATAACCAGGCAAACACACGATATCAATTCCAATGCATTGTTTTTATAAATAAAGGATAAATTAAATGAAAAATATATACCAACCCCCTATGATACGGGCTCTCTGCTAGGACAATGGCTCTGAGAAGTAGAACATCTGCTACAGAGTAACTGCATTGTTGCTTCAATTAATGTGCCAATGCACATCGTAGAGAGTGTGGCACTCAAAAACCCAATATGCTGTAACAAAGCGGGGTCATTATTTTAATGCCGGGGTCCACAATAAACCAGAACATTAGCTTCGGGCCAGCGTCATCATTATCAGGGTGAAGACAAGGCTCACATTCATTTTAATGTTTTTAATTTTTTATTGCTTCCCGAGGTGTGTTATTAAAGCTCTTGCTAGCATCTGTGGCAGTATGGATTGTAATGGCTACCTCAATTAACCCTTGCATCCAGCCTGAGCAAGTGCTTGCTGTCTGTGACACTGCACATAGAGTTGTGCAATTAACAGAGGCAGGCTTTTTCCAGCTGTTTTGTTGCCCATGAAATGAGGAAGCACTGAAAAAAACATATATCTGCTCAAACACACATCATTATGGTTAATCGATCAAATAATTGCTCAAGTCATCATCATTTTCTTCTTGGTCAGATGTTTTTACTTGTTAGCAATGAAAAAAAAAATGGAAAAAAAGAGAGTAATACACGTATTTCTGGTCCAATGGAAGCTCTCTACCAGATGCTAAAATTCCTAATAACACGAGGTAACTAATACATGCTACACAGCAACTGACACATAATCTGTATTTTTACGTATTTACTGTAAGTAAAAGTAAATATCGCAATGCATCGCAATATTACATGAATCGCAACGCATCATGATAGAATCGCGCCTTGGCATGTGTATCATGATGCGCATTGAATCGTGAACGCTTTACCAATACCCACCCCCCCTAATATAAAGCTGTGTTTATAAGCTTGGCGCGGCAGCCAGACTATTCCAAAAAAGGAATCCTTGCCTTTTCAAAATGGACCCATCTCATGGCAGGAATAGTAAAGCAAAAATGTCCAGTCATAGACAGTTCTAGGAATACATAAAATGGCCCCAACTCATTGCTCTACTGCTCACACAACACCGTTGGGATGAAGCAAATGCCCAGATGAAAGTGCCCCGATTACAAATGGTCCATACAAAAAAAAAACTGTCTAGAATACACCAACCATGAAGCCATATTTCTCCCTTGAAGACGGGAACAGCCCCTAGGATGATTATGTAATTGGCTCCATTCTAGCCAGTGCTAGCTGCTAACAGCTGCGATGCCCTCTCCACATCCCTCTCCACCCCCACCTCCTCACTACCCCCCCCCCCCCCCCCCCCCCCTACACACACACACACACACCTCCAAGAGAGAGAATGTTCTCCATGCAGAAATGAGGCTAAATCTGCAGACACTCTGCCTGGCCTGCACAGCACAGAACAGCACAGCACACACTCAGAGCACCAGCGGCGCTAAACGCACTCTCCAAGAATGAGGGTAACATGAGACATCAGCCCCCCCCACCCCGCCTCCCCACTGGGCTATTCTGGATGGGAAAAACAAATAAGAGGGTGAAAATAAAACGAAGCACGAGTTCAACAACCAATATAGCACCTGCCGGAATTAATAACTGTGCTAGTCTAAATTAAGGTCTCCAGGTTGTAACTCGGGGTCATGACTGTCAAAGCCCTGTCTCCGCAGCGCTGTGAAAATAACCTGTGTAACCTCCAGGGGTCTTGTCATTACCAGGCATTTTTTGTCTTTGCTACGAACAAATTAATCTCCTCCAGATCGCATGGGGCCGCCGAAGCCAACAGATTGGTTCATGTGCAGTCACGGCCGTCTTGGACTTTAATACCCCGAACAGGGTGTGAAGCAAAAGTGTTTAGTTCATCCATTACACACTCTTGAACATATTTCACCCCCAGGCATCGTTGACGGTGAAAGATTGCAGATTCGAATTGACAAAGTGTTTCTTGCAGGCAATTTGTTAATTAAAGAGTTGGTTGGTCCAGCAAGTGGCAGGGTTATGCTTGAGAAATATACCATTCAAGAACTTTCTGCATTGGTCCCCTGTCTTTTGTTCCGTGTAATTGTCATGTCTATAATTATATCACCTAATTTTGAAATTATGTCTAATGTTAGTGCTCTTGTTACAGTAAGATGCAAACAAAAGGCACAGCTACTGTTCTAAACAGGGCGACTGACAGCTTTGGCTGGGCCCAGGGCAAAGTCCTTTGAAAGGGCCCCCCACCCAATACATTCAATGTAATGAGGACCCAATTATGGGTACCCTCTCTCCCTGGGCCCGGGACAACTGACCCCTTTGCACCGCCTTGTCAGCTTCTAAGTATATTGTTCCCAGAATGGCACTAAGCTGTCATGTATCACTAAAACTGTGCAAAGTCATAGCACTACAAAAGTACTAAAGTCTTTTCAATGAAACGTGAAGTGTTCCACTGGCGGAATGGTGCACTTTCTGAAGATATGATGTAAGTTACTGTAGTTGACTTCACTTAGCGTAGTTACGATGTTTTGTAAAGATGGCCGCCATTGCTCCTTACTGAGGGAAAGGCTGTTGATAGCTAATCATGTCATAGTATAATAGCACAGCCTTTCATCTCCTACTTTGTCTTTTGCATGCACTCTTGTGCATCGGACAAAGCCACTTCACTCTAACCACTTGAGCAGTGCTGCCTGCTTCCACTAGCTTCAATTCAAGTCACGCTAATCCCAGGAGCAATGTCAAATGTTTATTACATTTGGGCCAGTCCAGTCTCTGCGCAGACAGACACAACAGCGAGAGAGGAGTGTGCGGGGGCTCCGTCCTCAGTTTCTCATGCCTTCTCTCACAGCACAAACAAACAGTCGAGGGCAGCCGCCAGTTTTCTTGTGGGTACTTTTTAAACCCCCAGGAGTTTCAGAGGTTCACAACATGCCGTGTACCGCTAAATTTAACTTACAAGTCCCGTACCGGGGAGATGGATTGAGTGACAAACTCTCGCACATGTATTCTCGGTGGTATATGAGAGGGGTCAGATTGTTTATTAAAAAAAACAGAGGAAAGGAAATACCCGGAAGGGTTATGCTACTAAGGATATGGGGGTAGTTCTGGGCTGGGGGTTGTTTGAATGGATTATGTGAAACAGGGGAGTAAGAGGGTAGTCATTCACAAGAAGAGATGTCTCTGTGAATATCCGCTAGTATTAAGTCAACAACACTCCATCTTACTGTGGCTCATGCAAGAGAGAGAGAGAGAGAGAGAGAGAGAGAGAGAGAGAGAGAGAGAGAGAGAGAGAGAGAGAGAGAGAGAGGGAGAGACTGTAAGATAGATAGAGTTCAGAGAAACACAGGGAGAGGGAAACATTTTGAGAGAGAGGGAGCAAGAACGTGAGCAAACGAGCAAACTAGAGAGGGGGGGGAGGGTTGCAAGGGGAGAGGGTGAGGGTGAGGGGGAGACGGGGACAGCCAGCGCTGGAGAGTGCGGATGTTCGTGTCACTTGCCAAAGCCCTGCAACCCCTCCAGTGACAAAAATAACCCTGGGAGCCAGATCAAATTTACTCCTGTTTTTAGATAGACGAGGAGAGGAGGAATTGCCCCCCCGAGCACACACACAAGAGAACGACCCTGAACTTGAACTGGGGGCCCCGGGGCCGCTTGCTTCACAGACCCCCCCGAGCAACAGGCCCTATGGATGGACGGCTATCAGCGGCTCTGGTCCAGGGCAGGCTAGGCTAGGTCGCCTCGCTCGTTCTCCTGACGGTCGACGCTTTTGTAAATATGCGCCACACACGACGGTGCGGAGCTACACAAACAAACACGTCAAGCGGCCACTCATTCACTTGGTGAAGAGATGCAAATGGGGGAAACGTGTCGGTCTCCCCGCACCACTGAGCCTCCAGGGATTTTTTTAATTTTTTTTTTTACTAAAAGGATCCCCATTAGCTTGTGCAATAGCAGCTCGCTAGTCTTCCTGGGGTCCTAATTCAAAATAGATCACAACATTTCAGATTAGAGTTTTTCAAAGATTCAAATAAATTAAAATACAAAGAATACCAAAAGGTCAGGAAGAAATGTAGCAGACTTATTAAATGCAGTGCTGCCACATTGCTGAAGTCCACCTTTTAAATATTTAAAACGATATAAAATACCGGGTAGCCGGGGCGGGGGGAAGAGTACACCATAGTGTTAAGTCAACTTGTAAGATAGTCTATTTTTAAGACATTTTTTGGGCTTTTTATGCCTTTACAGAGGGACAGGAAATGAGTGGGGAGAGAGAGACGGGGAAGGCTCGGCAAATGACCCGGGCCAGAATCGAACCTGCGTCTCTGGCGTAGTAACCCAGTGCCCTACCGTTAGGATACGCCAGGGTCAAGACAGTCCATTTAACATATTCTAAAATATATTTGGTCCCACTGTACTCTCGGTTGACTAATTAACAATGCATTTTTTTACTGTGTATTACTATAGTCGGGCGTAGTGGTGGTGGGGGGTGGGGGCGTGTAGACAGGTAAAGGTGTGGGAAGATTGCCTTGTAAAAAGGCAGTAAACATCCATGTAGCATATTCTTGAGTGTATTTGGTCACAGATTATCGTGTAAGTGCCAAATTAACTCAGCATTTATTTGCTGTGTATTACTGTGGTCGGGGGTAAAGGTGAAGGTTTGAGGTAGGACTGGACAGGTCATGGCTGGTGCTACTTTTCTTTTCAAGACAGCCACTCATTTGTGTGCCTGCTTTAAAGGGTTATGCCACTATTTTGGGGCTGAATACAGTTAAAATCACACGGATCCATTGACTTTCACTAGCTTAGCGACATGCTCCCTCTTTTAACTTGTCTTAAAGCAAGAAACCGCTTAACATGAAAAATAAGACACTTTAACATCTTTATAAACCCTGGCTAACGATTTTAACAATATTAAGCCCCAAAATAGTGGCATACCCCTTTAAGGTTATTATAAGGTTATCAAAGTAGGGGCAACAAGGGTGTGAAGGTGTGATGGAAGGAGTAAGGGAAGGTGTAGTGGCTCTCTAGATGTGTACTGGTGTTTTCCACATGTGACCACTAATGCAGTGGGAGGCATGTTGGAGACCACAAAGCACTCAGAGTGGTCAGGAGCAGTGGTGTAGTCTACTTTTTTGTGGTGGGTATACTGTATATTTGAGCATTTTTTGAAGTGGGTATACTGTATATATCTGTGCTATTCAAAATAATGGATAAATCAATTTTAAGTGGGTATACTGAAATCTCAGAAATTTAGAAGTGGGTATACTCCAAATACCCGCGTTCTACGTAGACTACACCACTGGTCGGGAGAGGATGAGAAGGATATGATAGCTGTAGGGAGCGGCGTGCACATAAAGTGTGGGGGGCAGGTGCCATAGGTGGGGGGTGAGGGCATGTGGAACTTCCAGCTGCCTTTCTGGGCAGTAGAGGCCATTATTGTCATCTGCTTTTGACCGTGAAGCATTTGTAGATGATCATGTTCACATGTATTACCGTACATTGTGATGAAAAACTTTCAAAAAAGATCTTTCAAAAAGGGCATTTTTGTCCAGTAGGGCAAAGGGGCAGGTGCTTCAGCACCACCTCATCCCTATCTGTGCACGCCTATGGCTGTAGGGGCGTCGGGGTAGGGTAGGGTGACCAGACGTTCCGGTTTGACCGGGACAGTCTCGGTTTGACCGGGACAGTCCCGGTTTGGAGTTGTGTGTCCCAGGTCCCGAGCAAACTCTGTCGGGACACAAATATGTCCCGGTTTTGGCCACCCGCTACATTGCGCTACATATCTATCAGGGTAAATATATGGAAAAGATTACATGTCTACCTGCCACCATGAATGTCAGCCAGCGCTAATATAGAAAGTCTGAAGGAGTCAGGTGCGATTTGTCATTCCTCCCCCTAAAATTGTTTAGAATGCAGGAAATTGTATATAAAAACATCATTTTTTCTGGGGGAGGACCCCCAGACCCGCCAAATATTGTCTTAAGTCACACGTCTGAAGTGTCCCAGTTTTAGACTACAAAAATCTGGTCACCCTAGGGTAGGGGAGTACACAATGACAGGGGTTCCCAAATGTTACCAAGACAAGGCCCCCCCATATACCAATAGATTCAAACCAAGGCCCCCCTTACATTACCTGACTCTTGCCATCTGATATGCTCTCGCAATGGAACGCCCCCGCGTGACGTAGCCGAACGCAGCCCAGATGATGTAAATCAGGTTACCCCTTACATGGGTCATGCCACAGTATTTTTTCTGTGCACCCCCTTTCACAATCATACTCTATATCTGTTCATAAGGACCCCGTTCGGACATACAGTTTAAACTAACAATAATATTGGTAATGTTCAGAAATGCATGAGCAGAGGCAGGAGTGCTCAGAACTCAGTTAGTGTCAACATTTCAGTCAGAGTAAGCTTTCATAACTCCAGCGAGAGTATTTACAACACAGTCAAATCATTCTAACAGTGGAGTCAAAAGTCAAAAGTGTAAAGTTCTGCAGGTACCCAGTGTTATTGCAACTCTATGCAGAGATGATTCCTTCACATTTCGATGTTGACATTCACACAATCCTGAGACGTAGAACTGACTCACTCATACAGTGTTACACTGACCACAGAGTAGGCCAAATGACATATGAGATGGAGTCAATTTCAACTCTGATAGAGTTAGCATATTGACACCCCATTTGTGTACTGTTTTCCTTTCTACATGTGTGCCCTTGTGTTGTACCTTCATAAGAGTAAAACTATGCTCATCCCACCTCTCTGAGGCCAGGTCCAGGACAAATGTGCATCTGATAGTGGAAAGAGCAGAAGTCTGCACACTGTAGCTCTGCTTTGAAAATTTACTCAGGTCATACAACGCTTCGACCCAATAGAGTCTTCACAGTGTGCAGATTTCTACTCTGCCCATGTGTTGTAGCCACTCCATTTCAAACGTGGCTGCTTTGCAGTCATTATCAAACGGAGGAGACACGTTGGTCTCCCACACACCACTGAGCATTCGGGGTGGCCGCCGGGTGAAGGGTGCAAGCCAAGCAAAGGGCCAGAGCAGTGGGGTAGTAGGGGGAGTGCAGTGCACAGAGCATGGCCAGCGTTTGGCTTTCTTTCCTAGGCGTGTGTGATCTTGTGTCGGAGGAGCCACTCGTTTCCCAGACGCGATGGCGAATGCACTCAGGGCCGCTGACAGCTTTGGCCAGGCCCAGGACAAAGTCGTCTGAAAGGGCCCCCAGCCCAATACATACAATCTAATGAGGAACCAATTATGGGCCCCCGCTCTCCCTGGAACCGGGACAACTGTCCCCTTTGTCCCCCCCCTGGCGGTATCCCTGAATGCACTCATTATGTCCCCTCATGCATGAGAAATCTGCACCGTCTCGCCCTCATTAGACAGAACAACGCTTGCTGAAATGGAGGCGATGGATGATGCATGGAAGTACTTTGTACATCTAGCCAGACCGTCTGACAACTAGACAGCCATTCTTCATTATGCGCAGTAGGCCTATGCATGCAAGACCCGAGCACACTTGGAGCCTCTAAATGTGCTTGGTCTTGCATCCATATAGGAGGACTCTTTAAAGGACCAGTTCAGTCAATTTCAATACGCTGTTGTATTGCTCACGCTAACCTTGACTTGTCAGTACCTGGTGATGCCACATTTTTTGGCTAAGCCCTTTCCGAGATATGAGCTATTCTAATGGGGGCAGCGTTTGT
>NC_085869.1:14688043-14693043 GCF_034702125.1 Engraulis encrasicolus
GCAAGGTGCCCATACCTACGCGCCTCAGCGAAGCCACATCAATTGCATGCACGCTCTTGGTACTCACCTACAAATTAAATCCAATCCAGAGAAGTTGTCCAGTGTCCGTACGTGTAGTTTGGTACGTTTTGCCCGCTCACAAGACACCACAGACCACTCTCCGCAAAAGAAATAGTAGCCGCACAATGCTTTGCGGAGTCCCTCGTCCGGGGAGAGATGTGGAAACTGTGGCGATGCGGCGACTGCTCTCTCAGGTTGTAAGGGATCCGCAACAGTGGCTTCCTGTTACATCACAGGTTATCCCCGCCTCAAAGCAGCACCCAAACGCAATTAAGTACACTTTCCAAGAGGATCGTTTTGATTTAGTCACTGTAACTGATTAATAACTTCTTTATAGCCAATTGAATAGTTCAGCTAATTCAGTATTCCTAAAGTTACGAGTTACATTTATTCAGTCTGTTATTGATACTACTGACTCTAATAGTTCACAAACATACACATCATGTATTTAATGTGATGTTGTGTACATTTTGACATTCTACTCCCCAAAGCGTGATAATGTCAATAGTACACAGTGCAACGCATTAAGACGAGAAATATCCTAGAGACAAGTCAAAGACAAAACAATGCAACACTGCCATCTGCCGTATTGGCCTTAGTATTATTTCATGTAACAAATGATGGACTGTTTATAAGGTATACATTAATTTCAGGAGATGGTGATCTGGAGGGGGAAAAAAATTTAATGTAATAAAAATGTATCAAATTACAGTCAAGTGCATAATATGTGCCATAAAAAACAATACGTGTTATACAAAGTACAAAGAGTAAAAAGAATATACAATTTATATATATATATATATCATTCTTACATTGCCTAAATGAGGCTACAAAGCAAGACTAGGAGACTCCGAATGAAAATGGATAAAAAAAAGACCCCGGATGTACTGACATAAATAGTTATCTAGATTAAAAGGTAGTGCTGTCTTGTGTCATGTGTCGCCAGCCCTCTGGCTCAATCTGCAGGATTTAAGAGATGGGAGTTCTTTTTCTTGATCCGAATGAGCTTTACGTGACCATGACCTGGGAAGGCAATAAGAACAAATGAACAATGAATTAATAACCATGACCATGACCAATGGAAAAAAAAGAAATTCAACAGGAGCAGCAGAGGACAGAAGATTTACACCCTTGAAATCATTTTATTATTATTATTACTATTATTGCTGTCACTGTTGTTGTTGTTGTTGTTGTTTTTATTATTATTATTAATATTATTATTATTATTATTATTATTATTATTATTATTATTATTATTATTATTATTATTATTATTTGTGGAGTTTTGGTGCATATTAGAGTGGAACTAAATGAACATAGACAAGGATTTTAATTTCCTTTGCATTCCCTCCAACCGTCATGTTGTAGTAGTGTAACAGGAGGCAGAGTTCTTCTTTGGCCGATGAATGATGATCCGTAACTGGTGATACATAGAAAAATACATAGACCAATAATGATGTGTTTCTGGTCCTGCCGTGGCCTAATGGTAACGCACTGGGTTGCTACGCCGGCGACCCGGGTTTAATTCCGGCCCGGGTCATTTGCCAATCCTTCCCTGTCTCTCACTCTCCCCAATAAATTCCTGTCTCTCCTCCACTGTCCTGTCAAAAATAAAGGCACTAAATATATATATATTTCAAAAACATGATAATGATGGTTTTATATATATATATATATATATATATATATATATATATATATATATTAGGGGCTTTTATGCCTTTATTTGACAGGACAGTCGAAGATGGTGACAGGAAGCGAATGGGACAGAGAGACAGGGGAGGATTGGGAGATGACCCCGGCCGGACTCGAACCGGGGTCCCCGTGGGCAGGCATGCAAGCCCAAATGTGGGGGGCTTAGCGCGCTGCGCCACAGCGCCCCCCAGTGATGTGTTTCTTTGCAGCACAGCGATTTGGGCATCAGGGCCCCCTTGGCTTATGGCCTCCGGTAGCCCCGTGCTGTAATCCATCCATGGTGCCCATAGCAACCGCACAGTAAAAAACCCTGTTAATTCAACACTCTGAGAGTCAATTTAACATGTAGAGTGTATTTGCTAAGGGTTGAATTAACACTGCATGTTTTGATGTGTGGCACGACATCCCATTCTGAATCATACAGGTTTTTTATCACAATGTTGCATCCCCCTCCCCAGGCGACAGCTGTAACAGCTATCCCTTCTCTTGTGGCCGTGGGAGGCTTTTCACAAGATTTTTGTGAGAAAAACGTGTCCATCTATGGGGAATTTGCTGCCATTTCAGCCAGAAAAGCGTTTGTGACAAGAAGCTTCTGGCGTGTGATCAATTATGCCACCCCTACAGGAACTGGATGGCTGAAGGTCAGAGTTCTGTGTCGCCACTGTCAACTCACTCCATATCAAACACCAACACCAAGGCTTTATGAGCCTATTGCACAGTTGGACAGAGCCATGATTAGAGAGACGGTCTGTTTGGCA
Source organism: Engraulis encrasicolus (assembly GCF_034702125.1). Classification (NCBI taxonomy): domain Eukaryota; kingdom Metazoa; phylum Chordata; class Actinopteri; order Clupeiformes; family Engraulidae; genus Engraulis; species Engraulis encrasicolus. The sequence goes on from NC_085869.1 coordinate 14,690,557, forward strand.
AGGAAGGCACTACATAAAGGGTGATGGTAATGGTAGATGGTAATGTAAGTACGTAAGTCGTAGTGACCACCTACGCTTAACGGTGCACTGTGTAATATTTTTTGAAGTTTGTTTCCAGAATTCATTCTCCCCACTCACAAATGTTACCTTTTTCATGAATACTTTCCACCACCACCAAATTTTAAGTATTTATTATGACTGGGAAAATTGCACTTTACATGAAAAGGGGGATCTTCTCCATTGTCCGCCATTTTGAATTTCCAGCAGTGAAACATACTGTACTTTGGTCAAACTAGCAAATATTAGTTAACTAATTAGTAAATATTCATGAAAAGATCAAATTTGGCAGTAGACATCACAGTTTCAATGATAAGCATATTTGCAATACCTACTCTGGCCACCATCCTCCTACACAGTGCAACTTTAAGTATGACTTTCAGCAGGCATTTTGTTCAGCCTAATAGAGTATATCTGCCATAACGCATTCTCAACCTCCAAGAACAAGCCAAATACCTCACAACTATCCATGGGAATAAGATTAAGTGAACTAAAGCCAGAGAAATGTACACAGTAAGTGCATCATCTATACCGATACACAGATCTACCTCAAGAACAACTGCTTTCCACCTTAAAAAATGTTTTCTCCATCCCAGAACAAAATCAAAGCCATCCCTTTGCCCTGATACTGAGGCATGAAAGCTGTACTGTGTTCCACAAGGCACTGACAGCGCAAGGCCATGGCTGGGTGCCAATGAGCAAAACATTTATATACAGGGTTGGGGACCAGAAAAAAAGCTGGAGCGTTTTTAAAAGACTTCATTCCCTTTTACCTGTTAAGAAACAGCGTTATAAATTTGCTATTATCAGAATAGCAATGGTTAAGTTGTATTGCATTATTTAAGGCCCTGTGTTACGTATGTCATAGGAGTGTAGTATCTACTATGGTAGTTAACTTTTCAATGGCTATTACAGCTTTGCACTGATGGAACAGCGTGCATTATGGGGCTACATAATCATTTCATCCTCAAGTCCGTTGCCATGCAAATTTACACTCATGGCGTTATCCATAGTAGTATATTTAGGCCTATTTATGGGCTCCACATTAACATCAGGCAACTGGCCAAATGCTGGTGAAATTTCAGTTTGACTGGTAGAAAATGTTTTACTTACTAGCCACTTAGAGCCATTAATGAGTGTGTTTTTGGCTAGTAATACTAACATTTACTACATTTTGCCTGGTGATGAAAAAAGTAAATGTATAGCCCTGTTTATGACCTACACAGTCTCACCCCAAGTAGTCAATTTTTGACTACTACATTTTTGACACCCCAAGACTGCAATTTTTGACGTCTTGGGTATTCCTTCCACGTCACATTTTGACTATGTCCTCAAAGGCGCCCCCTTGTGGCAGCATAACGTCATTGAGGTTAGGTTTAGGAATAGGTTTAGGGTTAGGCCACATAGTCAAAATGTGACGTGGAAGGAATACCCAAGACATCAAAAATTGCCGTCTGCTCCAAGGTAGTCAGAAATTGACTACTTGGGATGAGACTGCGTTGTTATGACTAGTGATATACAAGTAATAGTAAAAACCTCACCAAAGGTATGCAGCTGCTTCATGACCTGATATTTTTGCCCTAGTTCTTCAAAACAACACATGATAGATGATAGGTGAAAAGGGAGAAGAGACTTATCGTCTCAAGCAGCTATTGGAGGCAGCCAGCATTGTTTAACCTGCATCTTGCAGACCTTCATAGTTTCTGTTTCATATTCATTTCAATTTCATTCTTCTTCAATTTGAAGGAAACTGATTCAATGATTTTGTTGCTACATTAACCACATCTGTACACAGAGCCTTTGTTGTAACCATATTGCCTCCAAAATTGTCATGACCAAGTCTTAATCTGTTCTTTTAGGCTCTTTGTAATGTCATAGAAATGTTATCAGGTTGTAGTTAGCCTACGTATTTTCAGCAAAGAGTGTAAATGGGCCCATCTGCATGAAGAGGCTTACATGCAACAACACAATAAAAGCAAGTACTTATTACTAGGGCTGGGAATGGATCCAAATTTCCTGGATCGATTCTATTCCGATCCAGAAGGTTGCGGTCCAATTCGATCCACGATCCGATTCGATTCAATTCGATATCGATCTTTTGTATTGCTGGGTTGTCACTTTAACCCACTTATGTCTAGAATTCTAAGACCGACTATGAAAACCTAAATATCTCAGCCTTTGATGCATACACAAACATGAAACACCTTGGAATGTGAGAAATAAGTGGGAAACTGTGAAGGAAAGCTATAGGACGTGGTTGAGAAAATAGCGACTAATGATCTACAAAAGATCGATCCACAACGTTGTGAATCGATATTGCCCTTTCGAACGTGAATCGATATTGGATCGCGATTCGATCTTTTGAACCCAGCGCTACTTATTACTCATTGCAGTCACCTTTCATGCACATCTTCATGCAGTGGCGTTTGT
>NC_085869.1:14698043-14713043 GCF_034702125.1 Engraulis encrasicolus
ACTGGGGGTGTGTATGACTCTCAAAATGATCAAAGTGTCAGCTAAATCTTAGCAAGACAAACATAAAAACGTAATGCTGATACATGCTGGAAATTACTGTCAAAACACACACCCATAACTCAAACTTTTAATTACGCAGTTGCAAAGCCCTGCACTGGGGTGCATTTCTCGAAACCATAGTTGCTATCTACATTAGCTACTTTGTTGTTTGAAATGCAATTTCCCATTGACAACTACCCAAGTTGCTAACTGGCTAACAACTATGCTATCGAGAAACGCACCCCTTGTTGGCACATATCGCAAGAGCACATATTACAACAATCCAAGCATTGTTATTCTGTTTCCTTTCTACCGTCATCCAGCTGGCCAATGATTTGTCGAGATCCTAATATGTGCCTGCGCATCATTTTTCATCTTCACAACCCATTTCCTTCAGCTCTGAAAAGTGGCAAGCCCGCAGTAGATCACCACCTCGTATTCCCCCATGTCTGGGTACTGGAACGCCTTCAAGCATAACTCACAGGAACCAGGTGTCAAGACACCCCGGTATAGAGAGAGAGAAAAAAGTTTTATGAGGGAACCTTAGTATATCTCATGATATCATCTCACAACTTGGTGAGTCGAACTGAATAAAAAACACTTTAAAGAGTATATATTTAAAAGGAAACCGCTGTTTGGAATGATAATGCTCCAACTGTATGCAACGCAAAATGGTTGCCGTGGCCTCGTGGTTTCGGAATGAACCAGGACATGAGAGAATCAGATAGTTACAGGTTTTAATCCCAAATACCCTCACCTCTCTCTACTGTATACTTAATCTATTGCTGAGTGTCCTTGAGCAAGCCATTGAACCCTTCCTTGCTTCAGGGGCTGTAACCAATACCCTGTACCTTAATAAATGGAAATTGCTTTGGATCAAAGCGTCAGCAGAGTGAGATCATGCCATTAGATATAAGATAAAATGTCTTGCCGCAACAGGGGATTTTTTTGTAGCTGGAGGACTGGCACTTACCTACTTGATCCAAATTGGGCCCTTGGGCAGCAACACTATCAGAGGAATCAGCTTCCTTCGCCTCATCTGAAAAGATTGGGGGGAAAAAAGAGATCAGACAAGCAACCGCAGAGCTCAGCACCTTCACCAGATGCACCACTTAATGCATACTGAGCACAACAGGAGACGTGACCATATGTTCTTACAGAGCCTGCACAATATGCCAGCACTGATACATACTGTGCATTCAAACAAAAACATGTCCAAAAGCACTTCCAGCATTCTGCAACTCACTCCCTGTAGTCCGCAATAATCAGTAGGGTTATTTATGTACCTGGTGTATATTGGTGCAGTCATAATTTTCCCCTCAGACCCAATTATATTCTGAATCTCAGCAAACCCCGGGATCTGTAAATGCAATAGGTTTCCAGAAAAACCTGCAGTATATCTTACAGCATCATCTCCAAACTTGGTGATAGAGGCACTGAATAAACCACGCTTTATAGAAAAGAAAATCACTGTTTGGAGTGGAGCAATAATGCTCCCAGCTCCTAAAGCATACAGAGAATATGCAACCAGATTCTCCAAACATGCAGACTAGGGAATTGCCTAGGGCCCCACCAAGCCTTCAGTAGGGGCCCCCAACAACGATCTTAATCATGGTAAATGCAGCAATATAGTAATAATACAAGAGGGCCCCATGTATATGGCCATAACTACCATTGAGGACACAGAGGTCATGTCCTCAGCATTTTTTTTCTTCAGAAATGTAAAATGTATCTATGGTGAAAGTCGAACTATGATCAACAATCTCTCTAGGTCGTCCTCAGACGAGCCTTCCATCATTGCTTCCAATCATCCCGATTCTCCATACATCTTTTCAATTCACTGGTACTCTGGGTTCCTGCGTCCTTCTTAAAGGGCAACTCCTGCCAATTTCAATGTGCTGTTGTATTGCTCAATTGCCTTGACTTGTCAGTACCCGGTGACACCGCAGTTTTTGGCCAGCCCTTTCCAAGATATGAGCTATTCTAATGGGGGCAACTTTTGTTTACATTTTTTTTTAAATGAGCATAGGCCTACTCCAAATATTTTCCCAAAAGGTATCACTGTTTGCTAGCTGTCTGCTGATGTTACATAACATTTTGGATGTTTTTGGGAATAAATATAAATGTTTTTTTGAAATGTAAACAAAAGTTGCCCCCATTAGAATAGCTCATATCTCGGAAAGGACAGAGCCAAAAAATGCGGCGTCACTGGGTACTGACAAGTCAAGGGTAGCGTGAGCAATACAACAGCACATTGAAATTGGCAGGAGTGTCCCTTTAAGTATGTCCACATAAGTTAGTGTGGGGCGTCCTCTTGACCGACACCCATGCGACGGTTCCCACAGCACCAGCTTGCTGGCTGGCAGTTCTTGGTGCCTTTGGCAGTGTCCTGCAAGTCTCATTCTTCTTACAGCAATTTTCTCGCTCAGCCTTCGTATTCCCTCGTACAGAATTTCGTTGTTACCTGTGCACTATCGCTGATGTTAAGCACTGCATGCAGCATCCTGGTGTAGCACCCATCAAGGGATTTCTCTAGGGTTAGCTTCAGGGTCCAGCATTCACTGCCATAGAGGTACTACTGTCGCGTAGAAGAAGAAGCTACGCTTGACAATGCTAAATTGTATCTGTATACGCCACCCCCATGTTTCCTCAAGGCAATGATGAATGAAAATGAACTGAAGAGTTTGACTGAAGAGTTTGAAGCATTCTAAATGTACAGTATGCAGTACAGCGTAGAGTATTTGACCTCAGTATTTGAAAATGTCTCGTTACGGCCCCATGTCTATATTTTGCCTAGGGCCTCGATTCTATGGGTAAATCCGCTGTTGTATGCAACCATACAATACAATACAATACTATTGTAATACAATACACACTACGTTTCCAGAAAAAAAACTTGCAGTAGCACAAATGGAAGCTATACAGGATACGCAGTTCGCACGCTGCTCCTGGGGGGCGATGAATCATCTCCGATCTGATTCTCCTGTGGGGCTCTGCTGTGGTATATATCATTCGTCACCCTCACCACCCATGTCCTTCAACACTTAACAGCCCAATGAAAGGGCAAAAAAAGTCTCCACGGTCAGCTGTTCTACTACCTGCAGCTACACGCCTGCCCCACGTCTATAGCATATCAGCTGAATAAAAGCGCACACATAAATCCACAGCGTTTTTTTTTAAACCGTCTCTTTACAAATAGGCACAATGCAGTTGAGAGGCAGGCTGGGGCAGGCTGTTGCTTCTGAATGCTGAGCAACGCTGAGTGAATGAATGAGACTGATGAAACTCACCCACGGCGGCCTCCTCCAAGTCGCCTGCTGGTGCGTGAGCGCGAACATCCAAAGGAGGTTCCGTGACAACATCTAAAAAGAAAAAGAAAAAAAAGAAAAAAAGAAAAACGAGATTTTATTGCCAACATTTAATATGGGGAGCAACTCAACACCAGAAATTCAAGTTGTGACCTTTTTTTTTATTTCTGTTCTTTATTCAGCCTCAGGGCTGCGCAGAGCACAACTCTTTATTTTTTTCATGAAAACATCATCATCATCATCATCATCATCATCATCATCATCATCATCTTCATCTTACTGGATGGGGCAGGAGGCTGCTGGACGTGTTTAGTGGGTTTCGGATCTTCCCTGTTGGGCGCAACGACGACTGGCTCTGCTGAAATAGTAAAGAAAATATTTCATATTTTTTAAAGAAGAAAGAGGGGGAAGCAGTTTTTAATTTCAGGGCATGTTTACTGGGGTGAGCAGGGATATAAGCAGGGCCGGCCCGAGGCATAAGTGAACTATGCAGTCGCTTAGGGCCCCCACTTCAGCAGGGGCCCCCAATGAGCCCAAAATAATGACATTAATTACCATAATTAAACATTAGACATTAACTGCCTATCGTTGGGAATCACAAAGTATCTGATGCTGAGTAGGTGTTGGTGTAGGGGGGCCCTGATGAAATTTTGCTTAGGGCCCCATAAAGGCTTGGGCAGGCCCTGGCTATAAGCGTAGTGCTGGTATCATCCTCAGGGCGATTAGCCTCCAATGCTAACTGCCAACAGAGCTTTGAGTGCTCGAGGAAGCAGAGGGGGGGTGACAGCGACTTGGCAAAGTCTTCAGGAGAGGTTTGCTCAGGGCTATTATGCAGGCTGATACTATATGCTGATGCGAATGTGATATCGTGGTGAAGGCAAAAAAAATTAATGAATATGATTTTGGCTCCCTTTCAAGCTATGCCAAGACGTTGTGTCCTCGGGACGATCTGCTGAAAGCTACCTGGATGTCTAACCTCCAGTTGCTATAGACAGGCTCGATCAAAGTTGGTCACAGATGAGAAAAACATCACTCATGCTGCTGGAGAATAAAGTATAAAATGTTGCCTACAGTCAGCTTAAATCAAATAACAGTATGACAATAAAGTATGAAGGCAATGACTTGCATGAAACTTTTTACATGTGTGTAGCCAAGAAACATACCCTTTGTTCTTGACACTTGACAAAACAGAACCCCAAATTTTAGCTTTTTTAATAAAAATGTGGGTATGTTACAGCTGAATGAACACATTCTAATGCAAGGTGAAGGTCTTAGGATTTAAATACAACTTATTTCATGTTTTTATGTGCTCATTAAGACTTTGGAAAAATGGGTTATGGGCTAAAATGGGCTAAAAAAAAAAAAAAAAGGTCCATGCAGGTCCACCACAGGTCACGTGATTTTTCTGAAGTTGCTTTTTCTAAACAAGTCTTTGCAGTGCGCCATGACTCCAGGTAGGCTAGTTGTTATTGATGGGAATGTATTGCAAAATAGTTCTAAGGTCAAATAGGAAGGTGTGCCAACCAGAACTGATGCGTCAACGCACTGGCCATTGACCATGTCCAGTCATTGCGTAATTGGGTCAAAGACGTATAAGGCCTTTGAGAGGTCCATTTTTAAAATACTTCAAATAATGATATATTTGCCAATTTTCTAAACATTTGGAATGTAGTCTACACATGCATGTGTGTGAAAACTTCAAATAATGATATTTTAGTGCTTTTACACTCAAATGAATAGGGCAACGACCTTAAAAAAGTCATTTGGGGCGACCGTGATTTATCCCAAAATTGATAGATTTCCTTAACATAACTTATATTTTAATAAGTATCAGTAATTAATTGAACTGTTTAAGAATGATATACTCATGTGTCCTTTCATTTATTGCAAATGATGTTAAATACATTTTATCGATAAGGGCAGTCTCCCCCTCATAAAGCAATTACATATTGTTTTTTACTCATACAATCCATAAAGCTTATTTAAAATATATAGGTATAGTATCCACTTAATCATGTTATACCAATGAATTATATTTCATCCAAAATGGACAGACATAATTTTTTGAATTTCCTACAGAATTGAATATTGTCGGTCGCCCCACATGACAAGTGGTCGCCCCACATGATGAAAACAGCAGGCAATTAAGGTTTTTCAATGATTTTGATAGTTAAAACACATTTAATACATTTTAAAAAGAATCAGCATAACTTATCCAATTTCATTTCACATACAAACATTAACAATTTCCTTACTATTACTGACAACTCCATATTGAGTCAGAAGGTGGGGCAAGCGGAACAATATACTGCAAAGCATTACACGGAGCGAGACATAGATATCATATTAATATTTTCAATACTAAAGCATTTAACACTTGGGTATAACATTGAAAAGCATTTTCCTTTTTCATTTCATTAATCACTGAAACATACAATGTTTGTCCTTTCATTACTATTTCACTGAACAGTTGATCCGCGGCCTGTAGCGAGCAGTCTTTTCTTTGCTTGTTATTGGGGCCATCTAGAAGAAAGTTATATAGTTAAACATACACATACTTAGAAAATGAATTGAAAAAGTAGAATGAATGCTTAATATTCACACATTTATCTGATAAAAACACAATAATCAAAAAGAAGTAGGCCTAATCCTGGTCATCTCTGAAGTAGGATAGAAATTATTGAAATTTAGAAAACATATATATTGAAATATAGAAAGCTATTTAAAACAACAAAATGCATATAATACATGAAAACATTTGAATACAGAAACTGCAAATACAGGATATGCGTTTTCTATTATTTAAGCAATTAGTGGTGGTCGCCCCACATGATGCTCGGTCGCCCCAGATGATGTTTTCAAGTATAATCAAATATAACGGGCCAATGCTTAGCTATAGAACCCAAGCAAGCTACTTCTCATCACATATAACTGACAAATTTACATTTAAAATAAAGATTTGAGCACAAAAGCCATTATTTACAGTTTTAGGTTGGTCGCCCCACAGTCATCTCTGAAGTAGGATGGAAATTGTTGACATTTTGAAAAATAATACATGCTGAAATATAGAAAGTAATTTAAATAAGTAAATGCCTATTATTAATTAAAACATTTGCAGACAGAAACTACAAATAAAGGATATGTGTTTTCTATTATTTGAGCAATTAGTGGCGGTCGCCCCACATGATGCTCGGTCGCCCCAGATGATGTTTTCAAGTTTAATCAAATATAACGGGCCAATGCTTAGCTATAGAACCCAAGCTAGCTACTTTTCAGCACATATCACTGACAATTTTACATTAAAAATAAATCTTTGAGCATAAAACTCATTTTATACAGTTTTAGGTTGGTCGCCCCACATGACACCAAAACGTGACGTATACACTGCAGCAGTTTTAAAGTGGATTTATTTGTGAAGATGAGAGTGACTACTCACCTGGTAGCTGTCTCAGTAGGACCCTCACCATGAGGCTGGTTGATACAACATCCTCTTTAATATGAGTGTGAAAAGTAAAGCGTCTTAATTGCATTTTCTTGATGGTCGCCCCAGATGATATTTCAGACAATGAACATATTCGGACAAGATTAGTTTGTTTATTAAAATTGAAATGTGTGTGCAAATGTTTCATAACTTTGTCTATAAATGAAACACAAGTTTAAAATTATGCCAAATAGGGTAAGGATTATATTTAGATTATTTTAATTTGATTTAAAACCAGTTATCCATACAGAAGTCAAGGCCGGACGGTCGCCCCACATGATGTTTTCACACTTCAGATGGCAGAAAATGGCCAATAGCAAACATGTTCTAAAAAATAAGAGTGGGCATGTGTGTAAGGGAGGTGTTAGACATACATGTTAGAATTTTATTCATTTTAGTGGTTATTAATAGGTAAAAAGTTCAGTCGGACAAAAAAAGCAAGCGTCACGTCTTTGACCCAATTACAGGCCTTGCGTACTAACTTGCTATTGTGCAATAACCAAGCAGGAAGAGTAGGCAAGTCACAGTACAGTCATACAAGCACATAATCGCCACGTCAAAAAGCTGTCCATATAGGCCTACAGTACTGTGTTCCAGTACTTTTGTAGTATGTCATGGTCTTGCTCAGACTACATAACTTAGGGCCTATATTTCCAATGTGCAGATGTCATCCGCATCGGATTTGTAGACAGAATTATATCTGTAACACTTTACATTACAGTAGAGATCGCAAATAAGGTGGCAATTCTATGGTAATTTCAGTGTAATTTCAGGGTAACAAACCGTTGGTTTTGTTTGTTTGTTTGTTTCTTTCTTTGTTTCTTTCTTTCTTTTTCTGGTCTCACTTGTCCTTTCTCTTCCATTGGGTGTCATTGGTTACAGCAGGAAATGGGAGGGGGTTTGCTCTATGAAATGCAGTTTTATAGCTATATAACTGGTTGATAGGAAACTGTGTAATGAGTTCCTAAAGTCTTCTGAGACTGATTGAATGCTTGTCCAATTAGTCAAATGTAATTTGAGTCTTTCATTGGAGTGTACTCCTTTCTGCACCAACCTAATTTGCATGCATGGTTAGTTTGTATTACTACTAGTTATAAACAGTTATTACAATGAAATTACATTGACATTACCATAGAACGTAGGCTACCATAGAAGTGTTACCCAAGTGTTGTTGGAGAATGTGTCACAGTGGAGCATGGATATATGGGCATTTCAACCATTTGACTGATAGTTCTTCGTTGCTGTTTTGCAATTAAGCTACGTTCCATGCTCTCTCCAACTCTACAGTACCTTGCCCTCTAGCACACAAGCACACAGCCTAGAGAGCACCACTTGAGAACATAAAGGCCATGGGGCAGTACGGGCAGACTTTTTTTCTTTTCCTTTCCTGAGACATTTGCTGAGGACAGGCTTCAATGGTCTGGTCTGAGGCAGGGCTGAACAGGCCATCTGGCACAGGGGGCATTTCCCGGTGGGCCCTGCACCCTTGTGGGCCCCTATTTTTTTTTTTTTTACATTTCTGAAAATAGGGGCCCACGAGGGTGTGGGGCCCACCGATGAGTGAGTTCTGTGCCGCTAATTATGAGGAGTCCCTTTAAGCCAAAAGTGCCCGGGCCCTATTTCTCCCCCAGTGCAGCCCTGGTCTGAGGGGCAACCGCGGTGCCGAGCAGCAGAAATGCAGCATAGAGAAAGGAGGAGAGTGATGAGTTGCATTTCTGCCGGGCTGGCTGAGCAGGCACAATGGCGTGCGTGACGCATGTTGTACGTACGCTGGCATTTAGCTTGGCACTCTTTGAGCGTCCTGAAGTTGTTGGCGTTTCCGTAGCAGCCTCCGTAGAAGAAGCGCGTGCACTTCTGACTCCGCCGGTCGAAGAAGTAGCGGGGCACCAGACCTCGGCAGGGCCCCGGGTTGTCTGGCAAATGGCACGGGTTCTTCTCCTCTAAAGAGTAAAGAGAGGGGGGGCAGAGAGAGAGAGAGAGAGAGAGAGAGAGAGAGAGAGAGAGAGAGAGAGAGAGAGAGAGAGAGAGAGAGAAAGACAGAGAGAGAGAGAGAGAAACAAAGAGAGAGGCAGAAAGATAGAGAGAGAAAGAGAGAGAGATAGATAGATAGAGAGAGAGAGAGAGAGAGAGAGAGAGAGAGAGAGAGAGAGAGAGAGAGAGAGAGAGAGAGAGAGAGAGAGACAGAGAGAGAGATAAATAAAGAGAGAGACAGAAAGATAGAGAGAGAAAGAGAGAGGGGGGAGAGAGAGGGGGGAAGGGGGGGCAGGAAACATGTTTAGTCTGAGCCAACTGTAGCATAGTATAGTGAAATATACATTGGATGAGCTGCCTAATCAACATAGTCTAGGCTCCATGGTAACCCAGACCCCCGCTGAGGCATTTAGAAGGCCTCCATTTAACAACTACTCAGAGGTTTAAAGAGAGAGCTTTAAATCCTGAAATTGCTTTCCTTGTGGATATAGCAGGGCCCTCCAAACACACAGAATCAGAACATTCATTACATGGAATACCACGACATTCTCAAGTTGAGCACAAAGGTTCACAGCCTTCTCTCTCTCTCTCTCTCTCTCTCTCTCTCTCTCTCTCTCTCTCTCTCTCTCTCTCTCTCTCTCTCTCTCCATGTAGGCCTATTTGTCTCCCCTCTTACTTAGACAGGCATAGATATGCAGACAGACAGAAGGATAGATGGACAGGCAAGCATACATTGATATTGATAAATGTGCCTGCCAGCTACACTTATATGATTGATTATTGTAACTTATCAATGATCAATCATAAAAGTATAGCTGGCAGGTACGTTTATCATTACTATAACAATTTTAAACACAACTACAATAAAGCTTGTATTATTTGTTAGATTATTTGAATAATGATGGTGTTCCTTCAAGCAATAAATTCAATGCCATTACTGATCATTCACAATTAATGGTATTGAATTTATTGCTAGAGTGAACACCATAATCATTCAAATAATTGAACAAATAACAAACACTTTATTGTAGTTGTGTCCAAATTATTATTTGTCTGGCCCCTTGGCATTATTAATGACCCAACCAATGGCAACCATAGGTATGCATATCATATTATCATATTAGAGTGGCCATAAACTGTATCAAGAGCGTGACATTGTGCATATATATACTACATACGCCCTTAATTTTGTGGCCGCTCGCTCGTTTGTGTTTATTGCAAAGGTCTGCAATATGAGCCGACACTGGCTGCCCCAGAACAATTACCTTGGCGCGGAGCCAGACCCAGGTGGACATGATTGATTCCGCTGGCCAATCTATAGGACATATCCTGCTGATTAAGTGACTGGCTCCAGTCCAGGGTTTCACAGATAAAAAAAAAATCTCTTAATATCCTGCCACCCACTTTTTCGCTTTTTTTTCTCTTTTCATTTTTTTTTTTTACTTCATGAAGCTGATTTTTTATTTATGGCCATTGCTAATTAAAATATTCCAGTTAAGTGGCCATCAGTCATCGGCGGGCGACACATCTAATCCCACCTGAAATGGGGAATAATCCAGACCTTGTGCTACGTATGCTGATGGGAGATTTATGAGAAAAGGGGAAGAGGGGTGGGAGAGTGAGGGGGGACCGGGACCCATTTCAGGGACGTCCTTCTCCTACTGAGTACTTTAGAGCAGTCACTTTAGTGTCATGACTGGAGACAGACTGGACTTGGCAGCCCTCACAGTCTGCTGAGGCTTAGCACAGTGAACTGAATGTGAACTAACTGCATACTTGCATGCTTGCATACCAAGTTTTGCTTGCTTACTGCATACTTGCATGCTTGCATACCAAGTTTTGCTTGCTTACTTACAATTAAAGAAAACAGCACCACACTTCTCTTCTAAGGTATTAATAATCTGGCATGGCAACTGCAGATGGGGCCTATTCACTATTTGCTGAAAATACTCAACTACATCATAACAACATTACTATGACATTACAGAGAGCCTTAAGTAACAGATTAAGACATAGACATTACAGTTTTAGTGCCAGTAAGGTTATAACATAGGCTGCACTAAGGGGTTTTTAAACACTGCACACTCGTCAGAGTTCGAAGATCATGCAAATATTCACATTCACAAATACTGTAGTATATGGCTCAGTGTCAAGTAAACAAAAGAACAATCCTGTCTTTGATCTGGTCATATTCCCATAAAGTGATCTTTTTTCATCCCTATGAATTATTCAGAGAGGTGCGCAGCGCCCGCTGTGGCGAAGGACTCCTTCAAGTGCCAGGTGAGGGAAGGGATTGTATTTTGATGGTGCTTCCCTCGGTGACCTACCCCAAATACAGTACGTCACCCAGGCCCACCGACAGGGGGAGACATAATGGGTCAGTTGTCCCAGGCCCAGGGAAAGGAGGCCGCTGACAGCTCTGGACGGACCGAGGACAAAGTCACGTGAAAGGGCCCCAAACTCAATACATACAATGTAATGAGGACACATTGCTGGGCCCCCTCTCTGAATTGGCCCGGGACAAGTGACCCCTTTGTCCCCTCCTTAACAGCTTCCCTGTCCATGTCCATCGGCTGGAGGGTACAAATGGGTTAGTTGTCCTGTGCCCAGGGAAAGGGGTGGGGTATGGATGGAGGGGAGCTGTGGAGGGGGGGCAGAATTGGACATTGTACGTATTGAGCGGGGGGGCCTTTGCACATGTTTTTGTCCCAGGCCCCGTCAAAGCTGTCAGTGGCCCTGACTTCACCAGAATGGCCCCGTGCATTTTTGTCTCAAGGACAGGCCTGTTTTCAGGCAGGCTATTAGGAGATCCAATATTTCAGAGAAATGGATTTTCTGAATATCAGGGGAGGAACTGGGTCAGACTCTCTGGAGAGCCTTCAAGGTAAAAACACATATTGGTGTTTGCCTTCACACATACACAAACATGCTCACACGGAAAACCTGCACACACTCAGACACACGCACACACACATACACCAACATGCACATACAAACACACGCACGCACTCACACGCACATGCATACACACACACACATACACACAAACATGCACACACACACATACACACAAACATGCACACACACATATTTACACACACACGCGAAACTCCCCCCCCCAACATACACACCAACATGCACATGCACACACAAACACAGGCACGCACTCACACACACACGCGCACGAGCCCCCACCCCCCACCACACACACACACACACACACACACACACACACACACACACACACACACACACACACACACACACACACACACACACACACACAAACATGCATGCACACGCACACAGACACGCACACACACACAAACACGTGTACACATTGACAAATGGCATGCTCATGCATGTATAGACACACAAACATGTACTGTATACAAAAGCACATGCACCTGTAGACGAACACACAAACACACTGACAATCATACACACTTTTCCACGTGCACACAGTTTGCACATATAATATAGGCTATTCAAACAGACGTGCTCATACATGTTTAAAGACACACACATGCTCACACAAACACAAATGTGTGCATACATGTGTGCACGTGCGCACGCACACACACACACACACACACACACACACACACACACACACACACACACACACACACACACACACACACACACACACACACAGAATGGGAGAGACAGAGAGAGAGAGAGAGAGAGAGAGAGAGAGAGAGAGAGAGAGAGAGAGAGAGAGAGAGAGAGAGAGAGAGAGAGAGAGAGAGAGAGAAAGAGAGACAGAGAGACAGAGAGAGAACTTGCGAAAGAGAGGTTGTGTCCATGTATTTACAAGCATCCACATGCACAGATAGCTGAGAGCTATAAGAGGCATCCAGCAGGGGGAGACAAACCACTTCCTACTACCCTTTCATCTTTGCATCTCTCTCTCTCTCTCTCTCTCTCTCTCTCTCTCTCTCTCTCTCTCTCTCTCTCTCTCTCTCTCACTCTCTCTCTCTCTCTCTCTCTCTCTCTCTCTCTCTCTCTCTCTCCCTCTCTCTCTCTCTCACCCCCCCCCACACACACTCCAAATTATCTGATGGAAAAATATGTTTAATCTCAAGTGTTCTTTAAACAAATCCATAGAAATAAAGGAAATTGCTGGACCATACTCACAAAGGTCCCTCCAATTTGCCATTGTGAGCCCCATTTGGCATGCAACGCTGCATGTAAAATTGAGACATTTTAATCAATGAAGGCTGATCAACAACATACATGCATACTTAGTTCTGTCTCCATTGATCACAACAAAACAGATCTTTAAAAAATATTCAACTGACAAGATATGGGAAATGACCCCAAGTACATGAGACTTGGCCAGACAGGGATCTCTCTAGGGGTCTTACAGGGGCCATTTCATTTGACCCCTTTGAAGTATTTCTGTCACATCACAAGGCAGTGCATTGCTAAGGGACTTGGTATGGCTTGGGATAGACTTGTGTGTGTGCCTGTGTGCATGCGTGCGGCCGTGCGTGTGTGCGTGCATGCGTGCATGCTTGCCTGTGTGCGTGCGTGCGTGCGTGCGTACGTGCGTGCATGCGTGCATGCTTGCCTGCGTGCGTGCGTGCGTGCGTACGTGCGTGTGTGTATTTGTGTGTGTGTGCCTGTGTGCGTGCGTGCATGCATGCAAACAGACATTGTTAGGGTAAGGGGTATGGCTTACGGTAGGCTTGTGTGATTTTGTGCAGGAGCATGTGCAAGATTGTTTATGTGGGGAGGAAGGTTTGTGTGTATGAGCATGCGTGCGTGTGTGTTTTCTCTCAATGAACAAACATACAAATTTGTGCCTGAGCCTAATGCCGTGTACAGACCAGGACCGAACGGAGCAAACGAAGCGACAGAGGTCATTATTTCTCTATGGAGGGCACGCGACCTGCGCTACCAAAGCGAATTTGCCAGGAGCGAAGCTTCTTGCGCGACCAGAGCAAATTTTGACGATTAAACTAAATCTAATCGCAGGCGAATTCGCTCTGACGCTGTTCGGCGAAAACCAATCGGAACGTTCATATCTCCGAATGTCCCAGGCTGTCAAGCCAGAGACGTTATGTGATTAGCTGAATCAAACATGTCAATGCTGCGTCTCGAGCGAATACAGCGAATTCAAGGCGAAACTTCTTCTGCTACCAGGCAGCGTAGTTCGCTCTTGGTCTGGACACGGCATAAGGCACTGGTTCCACATATGAGGATATTCTGATACAATATTATCCATTTACGTATAAACCCAACATATGTGGATAAAAATGAAAACTCCTTTGTGACAGGTGCACTTTAGTCCCCTAAATGGGATATTCTATAGTTCTGAAATATGCATTCTAAAACTCTAAACTCTAAAGCGAGAGGCCAAAATATCCATATATCCATATAGGTATAAACAGCTTCTAGATCGATGTGAGTGCATTTCTCTATGCATGTTTTTACTCTTTAACTGTGTGTAATTGTGGCACAACTTGCTCAAAAGGGCTAGAAAAGACTCTGTTGAAGTAGAAGTAGAAGTACTCTCATAGATGTAATTACAACACTAGTAGTACGAAACCATGTAATATCATACCACTAGTGTTGTAATTACATCTGTAAGAGTACTTTCACGTCTACTTAATGCAACTCTGTTGGTTTCCCCTGGATCAAAGAGAATCTGTTTGTCAGTGATTACAGCTCTGCTCTCACAAGCAGGGCTTCCAGTGTACAATTGTACAGTTTGACAAAGAAGCATTCATTGAATGGTGTCAGTCCCAGGTTTAAAAAAGTGTCCAGCAAGCTTTGCAAGGTCATCAGGTGATTGAGATGAGTGCTCAAGAAACAGGTAGAGGTAGCTCTGTTACCGCACTAATACACCGGCCGCGACCTGAGCGAGGCGAGCGACGGAAGTAATTGACTTTGTACTGAGTCGCGCAACAAAAGCGATTCGAGCGACAAGAGCGACAGTTTGTTGTTGAACTCCTGGGAATATTATGCAAATTAGCTATAATGCAGTTCGGCGACAGCCGCCACAGCCAATGAGAACGTTGGAATGCTTGCATTCTGCTTTTAACGGACATACTCTAGTCGCCTCAATCGCTCGTATCGCTCTAGCTGCACACAGAAGCGATTCTCTATCACTTGAATCTCGCTTGACCGTTCTATTCGCCCGGTAACTCAGTCTGGCCCCCTATGTGGAGAGGTTTTTAATTTAATTCTGAA
>NC_085869.1:14728043-14740543 GCF_034702125.1 Engraulis encrasicolus
CTCTTCCTTCTTTTGTATCTGTCAACAGACACACGCTCAGCATGAGTCATGCCAGTGACTAAGGTCCATTTGTAATGAATAACCCAACGTTCTCCTTAACACCCGCTTTCAGCTCGGCTCAATTGAAAGGCCAAGTAAAGTCAGCATTGAATTGGAGCATACCTCAACACACAACACACACACACACACACACACACACACACACACACACACACACACACACACACACACACACACACACACACACACACACACACACACACACACACACACACACACACACTCCTCAGGTTAACGGTCACACAGTACTCACTCACACTCACACACACCAAACACAACACAACGCAACAAGACCAAGTCCGTTGACTTATTGCGTCATGTTAGTCACGGAAAGGTGCTAAAGTCACTAACCCCTGGATGAGATCAGGGCATTATTACTATATTGTATGTACTACTACACTCACACACAAAACACGCAACGCAACACGTCCAAGTCCGTTGGATGATTGTGTCATGTTAGTCACGGAAAGGTTATTGAACTGCTAAAGTCACTAACCCCTGGATGAGATCAGAGCATTATTATTATACTGTATGTACACAGTGCCCTGCTGTCAAGTCATGAACTCCTGGGTGAGGCTGTGTAAACACCATGGGTGGATTCGGGTCAGATAACATGGGATCAGCCTGACAGAGTGACATCGTTCACTTCATACGTACGTCTGTCACAGCGGAGTCTTGACAAGACATGCTAAAAGGGTACTCTTTAGACTGGTGTTTCTCAACGGGGGCGGTACAGCCCCCCAGGGGGGCGCTGAGGAGCCCTAGGGGGGCGTTGAGAAGGATACAGCTGAGTGGGGGTGGGGCTTAGTTCCCATTGGGGGGCATTAGTCTATTTTATTTTTCACTACAAAGGGGGGTGTTAGCAGGCTTGTGATGAGGTCAAGGGGGCGTTGAGAGGCTTACGATGAAGTCAAGGGGCTGTTTGTTCAAAAAAGGTTGAGAACCACTGCTTTAGACACCGCATGTGTGCTTAAAATGTATCATTAGAAGGCAGGGCTCACATCTGTTCTGCGGTACTTCCAGGGACAGTTAAGTGTGGAGGAATGTTGAACGGTGCAGAACACTCGACTCGCTCACTGACACTCTAGCCTAGCGCACCGCACGCTAATTGTCTCAACTCGGTTCCCACTGACTCACACAATCTATGGTATGGTGAGCTATGTGCCACACTAGAGAGAAGCCTGATGAGGCCTGATATCGTAGCCACGCGGGTCACTGTGAGTCACACTGAGCTAATTCTGTGAATCCGCAACGTTGAAGACTTGAAGGCTGGCAGGCAGGCAGGCAGGCAGGCAGGCATCCTGTGCCCCCCAAATTTAAGGGCCTTCGGAAAAAAACGTCACCCATATCAGCTCCGCCAAGCCTTCCTCCAGTGACTCACTGCACGCGGGAGGCTTACTAATGCATCACACACACACACACACACACAGACACACAGACACACACACACACACACACACACACACACACACACACACACACACACACACACACACACACACACACACACACACACACACACACACACACACACACACACAGCTTACTGGAGAGTGTGATTCTAAAGTGACTTTTTCCATGCTTTTCTGCATTCATCTTAATCAAAAGAGCCTGGTTCAGTGGCTGCGCTCTGTTTCTATTTGTGTTACCATGACTAGTGATACGATGTTCCCTCTTTTTTTTTTGCAAATGGTTTATCGAGTGGGGGCGTGCAGACAGGGGAGGTAATTGTGGGATTTCCATTTTCAAGTCAACTCTACTGTAGTATCTGCAGTGCTGAAGAAGAGCCTCAGACCAAAAGTCCACATATGTGTTTCATTCAAACCAGCTGATTTTAATGAGCAGTCAGAGCAGAGTTCTTCAACCACAACAAATTAATGGAGGAAAGTCTATTAAACTGCCCAGATAGACACACTATATAGCAGCAGGTCCAGGCCACTGACAGCTTTGGCTGAGCCCAGGACAAAATCTGGAAAGTCTGAAAGGTCTCTTAACCCGTTAAAACACGTCATTATAAATGTGTTGTTACCAGAATGGCAATGACCAAGTCGTAGTGCATTACTAAATGCCCTGTGTTATGTCATAGTAGAGTAGTACTATGGTAATGAACCTTTCAATGACTATTACAGCGTGCCTCAGATGGTACGGCGTGCATTAAGGGGCTACCACATACAATGTAATGGGGTCGCAATTCTGATCCCCCCCTCTCCCTTTGCCTGTGACAACTGACCTCTTTGCCCCCCCAGTCAGATTCCCTGATGGCAAGAACGCTATTGTCTGCAGCAGACAAGCCCTGTCACTATTGCCACAGAGAGATGATACCTGCAAAGGATATCATATAGGTTATTTGACTCGAATGTGGCCTAGTCATCCACACACCAGATGCTTTCATCAAAAAAGTTAGCCTCGCGAGCCATCCTACGTACTTCCGCCAAAGGATTGGCTCCACTACTGTAGTCTGGCCGTGCTTCTCTGTGGAGTGCTTGCAGCAGTAGAATTTTGATTGCAACGCCCCCCCAGAAAACAGCCAATAATCGAATACGCCCCCCACGTGGGGACGAAAGGGGGAGAACGCTCGTGACAATGACGTACACATCTGCGCCAGAGCCATTGGTCTGCGCTATGTTGTTGTTGAGTAACTGCCAGCGATTGGGTGAGAGGTGTCCAATAATTTCAAACTATAACTGAGTGCAAACTTCCTGCTTTCTACAATCGCTTCAGAGCAAACAAATGCCAGACCATAAATACGAAATGAAATGGTAGTATTATGGGATGGTCAGGACCAGGCTACAAAAAAGTACCCTCCTGGCATATATATTTTATTACCGTCTAGTGAGTCTCCCTGGGGAAGGAAAGCATTACCTCATTGTTGTGCCAGGGCCAGACTCGACTAAGGTTGAGCAACGGAGGCGGTTTCATAGTCAGTGAACTGACACCACAAGCAAGTGGAGGCTGGATGGGTTGGGGGTGGAGGCTGGATGGGTTGGGGGTGGAGGGGTGGCTGTGGGGGTTAGGCGTTGGAGCAGATATGACAGAGCCAATATCAACATAAAAAAACAGCCCAAGCTATGTGCTAGAGTTACCAAAACATCTCCCCTACTGGCTGAATATTTCTCAACCATGTGTAACTGCTTGTGTACTAACTGCAAACATGAAAAGGGGGCATGTAGAGGCTTCAATAATTTAGAAAGCACCTTATGAAATGTGACCAAAAAAAATGTTTTTTTTTGCTACCTCAAGGGAAAATGTTATCTGGTTCATGTGGCCAGGAGGTGTAGGGGGAAACTGCCTTAAAGTGAACCATTGCACCAAGTCAACAGATTGGGTTGAGTTTTGCTTCACTGAGCTCAGTTCCTCTTCATTAATAATCTATGTGCCAATTCCACACTGTGTCTATTTTTAATCCCCCTTTATTAAAAGATTTATAAAGATAACAAAACCGCTTGATTCTGCATTTTCACGGCTTTCCATATGTAAACATGTCATTTCAGCATAGAGAAAGGACATTTTTTTTACATTGGTTGAAAATCAATGTGGAACTAGGCCGTTTGAAAATTCACAGCACAGCTCGAAAAACTTTCTAGCTCCACTCAAACACAAGCAAAGAGGAAAAACTGCCGCACTTCAGAAATAATAAAGGAACTGCTCTGAGTCAACAAGAGCACAATTTGAATGCTTATAAGAGAAGTCTCTTCTTCAGTGTTAAGTAGCGTTGGTACTCACCGTCAACCAAAAAGCAGCTTGAAATTCTACTAGGCTACACTTGTCACCTCCAAGAAATGTTCAGTATAGTTCAGCTTTAGTGCAATAATTACCTTCAAGCACAAAGTGTATTGTTTATTTCAAAACAAGTCCTCTGGTGTAGCCTCTTACTGCAGATGCATGGGCCCGTCGACAGGCCTAGTCACTCCTTTTTGAAAACACTTAACTACATCTTAACAACATTACTATGACATTGCGGGTGTCTTAGGAAACTAATTAAAAGACCTCGTCATTACCATTTTGTTGACAATAAGGTTATAACAGTGGCTCTGCCCTAGGGGTTAAGAAGCGAAGTTGTGTGCACGAACAAACGGCATCTAACATGACAGGGGGAGCAAATTATCACCATGCCACAAATTGAGGGGGGATTGCATAAATTCCATGAATCCCAATGTATCGTTTATTCCTTAGTTAAACTTGTTGCAGCAGTGCAATTTAACTTCCTTCAATCAATTATCAGAAAGGGGATGTAAAGTAAATGGTAACTGGTAACATGTTATAACATGGACTAATTACATCCCGCACAGATGGAGGGCTCTCTTTCTCTCTCACACGTACGCACACACGCGCACGCACACACACACACACACACACACACACACACACACACACACACACACACACACACACACACACACACACACACACACACACACACACACACACACACAATTTTGAGACTGTTGGGAATGGTGACAGTCTCTGGGGAGACACACAGGCACAGCTGAACAGGAAATACACATTTGTTCCACAGGAGAAGGATTTCCATTACCCCTTAATGCAATACACTGTCTAGTCTACCCCACAGTCCATGAAGGAGACACCCAGCTTCATACAAGTAACAAGAGCATTTCACTACTAAAACTGGAGTGGGCTTTGGAAAGTAGATCAGGTCAAAGGCTTAATTGAACTCATTAATAGGCAGCAAATTAATTTAACGCTCACGAAGTAGACAGCCCACATTTATGAGGGTGTCTGTGACCTTGCCATCATGGGCAAAGGGTTGTAAATAAACAAAGTCGTGACTGAGCGTGTCACTGACTTCCCAGAGGTTATAAACAAAAAAAGCTCTGATACTGCACACAAAGTAAAGTGCATTGACACTATGGGGTCTGATCGTTTGGCTAGTTTTCAGCTGACTTCATGGCGCAACCCTCTGCGGGAAAGACGCTCTAAGTGAAAGGGCTGTTCCACATT
Source organism: Engraulis encrasicolus (assembly GCF_034702125.1). Taxonomy (NCBI): domain Eukaryota; kingdom Metazoa; phylum Chordata; class Actinopteri; order Clupeiformes; family Engraulidae; genus Engraulis; species Engraulis encrasicolus. The sequence continues at coordinate 14,733,063 of NC_085869.1, forward strand.
AAACAAATGCGTATCTGCTTTTGACAGCACATACGCGCACCAAATCACCATTACTACGCCAAATAGTGTAGTAATTGTTTTGGAACGGGAGCCACTCAGGGAGTCAACACACAAAGCAAGCCTGACACCTCTACAAAAACTAAAATGTTCAGTAAAGCATGAGCCAAGTATGAGAGCGCTGAGTGTTGTCTCCAGATATTCCGCTACTTTTGGAAATAATGTCCACCAATAAATCAAGACTGTCGCCTGCTTTTTCGGAGAATACACGCTCGGTAACAGGTTTTCAACGTGTGAGTAGATTTTTAATTTTCAAAACTTTCTTACCGCCATGGCCCCGTGCGTAATATCCTTGGATGAACACAAAGAACAGAACGCAGTAAAATCCGAAGTTAATTGTGAAAGCCATTTGGAATGCAGAGTTTGCGGGAGCCACTTAATTCCTATGGTGGTGACTGACGGACTGTCTGCTTTATGAACTTTGAAGTGTGGCTCAACAATTCATGTACTACTAAGACGTTCCCACGCATTTCCGGGCGATAAGGGACTATTGACGTTCACCATGGTGATGAGCTGCCACAATGCCAAAAAGAGGGCTGAATAAGAAACAGTGGTAGCCTATAGCCCATACCCTACATAAACAACATATAAAGGCCTGTGGTAATTTTCATCTAAAATACATTTATCTGAAACTAGGTCAAAATTAAATGCATTGTTTTGCATTTTAAGAAATTACAGAGATTAACCCTCTGAAATCATACACTAGGTGCAGCCAAAGGCACTGTAAAGATCAAACCTAAAAACTTTGTACGTTTGTATGTTTGTTTCTTTCCTTGCTCCATGCTAAAACAAGTGGTGCCATATACATAGCCTGTCATTCTAACTCCTGAAAAATCAATGCTACCAAAATAATTCCCCTGTTTCTTCACAATAATATCTTCCTATAATTAACTTGCGATGGATGAGAAAGGCTTGTGCCTTGTGTCATACAGAATTGCCATGACTCACTTGATGAGTGACTATTAGTTATGGTCTTTGGTGCCCTCTCAGCCTGGTACCTGAAAAAACCTTTTATGAGCTTGTTACCATAATGAGATGGAAATTGCAGTCAATGTAGGCCAATACTAGTCTATTCCAGATAATGACCACGGGAGGTCAACTACTCCACTGTGTCTTTATAAACACAGGGTTTTTTTTCGGTGGTGGTGGTGGTGGTGTTCAGCATGAGTGATTGTTGCTGGGTCACTGCAGGTGAATAGGAACAGAAACACTTATCATTTAACTGAGAAATGAATACCCTATAACTCCATTGATCTATCATGGCAAAACAACAATGGAAAACCTGGATGCGGTAAAACAAGAAGAGTAGCCTCTCAGTGCAGATGGGGTCGCCGGCGGGCCTATTCACGATTTGCTGAATATACTCATATACATCATAACAACATTGCTATGACATTACAGAGAACAGATTAAGACATAGCCATTACAATTTTGGTGACAATAAGGTTATAACAGGCTCTGCGCTAAGGGGTTAAATACCCAGAGATCATTGGTGTAGGCTGAAACTGCCTCATCTATACAGTATGACAGGATTGTTGTGAAATAAGAAGTGGGGGTAAGGCCCTGCCATAATGGTAGGGCACTGGGTTACTACGCTGATGACCCGGGTTCGATTCCGGCAGGGGTCATTTGCCGATCCTTCCCCATCTCTCTCTCCCCCTTCTCATTTCCTGTCTCTCCTCCACTGTCAGAAATAAAGGTATTAAAAGCCCCCCAAAAAAGAAGAAGGGGGGGGTAATGAGTGAATAAGAACAAGAGCGTGGGTCACGTGCGTGCGTGCGTGCGTGCGTGCCTGCGTGCGTGCGCGCGTGCGTGCGCGCGTATTGTAGAGACGGGGTGTGAAACTTAAGTTTGCTTAGCGGACAAATTCCGAATTAAGAGGTGTTTACATTAAGTTTTCAAAGCGGAATTAAGTTTTATTCAGAATTTAAGTCAGTTAATTCCGAATTAAATGTCTCATGTAAACGTAGCAAATGTGTCAGGGGCCAGGACAAGCATGGGATCATTGGTCACTGCAGGTGCAACACAACCACGCACAAAGCATAAACATTTATTTGAGAAGTAAATACACCTGCTTTTATTGATCCAACATCTGAAAACAACAGCGACAAAAGATAAGAAAAGAAAAAGAAAACTTTGGATGGATTTACTGTAGAACTATGGTCTTACCATTGAAGTGTTGATCAAGAATTTATAAGGAAGAACACTATTATTACCAGGAAATCAGGGATGTGGGCTGACAACAGATTGGATTCTGATTAAATGAAGTGTTGGTCATGGATGAGCAGTAGAGAGAGGGTGAGGCGGCAGGTGAGGCTACTGTATTTCTTCATCAATTTCAGATGGGTTAATCACTCATTGATCGCTTAATCACTCACCATCACACATTTCTGATCATCTTTGTAATCCCTCAAATCACACCTGCTGCAGGGTGAAACATACACATTTATTTGAGAAGTAAATACACAGTTACACTTGCTTTTATTGATCCAACATCTGAAAACAACAGCGACAAAAAAAAAAGAAAAACTTGGATGGATTCAATGGTGTATTTACTGTGGAACTATGGATTTACCATTGAAGTGTTAATCAAGAATTTATAAGGAAGAACATTATTACCAGGAAATCAGGGATGTGGGCTGACACCAGATTGGATTCTGATTAAATGAAGTGTTGGTCATGGATGAACAGTAGAGAGGGTGAGGCGGCAGGTGAGGCCACAGTATTTCTTCATCACGAGGCCGATACTTCCTCAATATCAGATGGGTTAATCACTCATTAATTGCTTAATCACTCACCATCACACATTTCTGATAGTCTTTGCAATCCCTCAAATAACACCTGCTGCAGGGTGAAACATAGGCCTACACATTTATTGGAGGAGCAAATACACAGTCACATGTTTTTATTGATCCAACATCTGAAAACAACAACCTGTAAGGTACCATCTGCCAAGAGCGTGGCATGTAGCTCTTTTTTTATACAGGGATTATGCCATGGAATAGCCTTCCAATAAATATTAAAATGGCAGAAACTAACCGTCAGAGTTTTGTTGTGAAATAAAGTATAGAACTAGAAATGTGACTTAGGAATGTGATGGTATACTTGTAGGCTATATGTGATTTGTTTTTGTTGCATGTGTTTGTATGTCCTTTCCATCAGGGACCATGTTGGAAACAAGTGTTTACTCTTGTAAATGTAATCCCTTGGATACCCCTTTGTCTTCCTATATCCATAAATAAACCAAACCAAACCAAATCAAACCAAACAACAACAAAGAGAAACTTAGGTGGATTCAATGGTGTATTGAAGAACTACGCTCTTACTATTGAAGTGTTAATCAGGAATTTAAAATAATTACTATTATCAGCTACTATTATCACCAGGAAATCATGGATGTGGACAGAAACCAGATTGGATTCTTATCAAATTAAGTGTTGGTCATGGATGAGCAGTAGAGAGGGTGAGGCTTCAGGTGAGTATATTTCTTCATCGCGAGGCCGATACTTTCTCAATATCAGATGGGTTAATCATCACGGATATCTGATCCTCTTTGCAATCCCTCAAGTAACACCTGCTGCTGGGTTTGATTAAATTACTGAGAGGTCTAAGAAACAAGTCATTGCTGTTTGATGTTGTTTATTTTGTACTTTCAGTTATATTTCCAACTCACTACGGAAGCAATTACTGTTACGGGGGGCCTTCTTCTACTTACTAAAGCTCAACGGTCTCGCTTTGCTGTGTTACCAGCAGACAGGGCCGTAACCAGACATTTTCAAATACAGATATCAAATATTGTGTGCTGTACTGTATGCCGTACCAGTTCCAGGCTACTGCCTTTTGGTGACAGAGCCTTCTGTGTTGCTGCCCCCACCCTTTGGAACAGTCTACCTCTCCATATCCGCCAACCCCCCACACTGGCTACATTCAAGAAGCACCTAAAATCACCCTTATTCACTGAGACCTGTGGTCCTTCACCACCCTGCCCTCCAACCCCACCTCTATACCCTCCTCTCCTCTCCCTCTTTTCCCCTGCCCATTCTCCTTTTGTAAAACGACCTTGGGTTACTTGAAAGGCGCTATACAAAACCAAGTTATTATTATTATTATTGTTATTGTTGTTATTGTTATTGTTATTGTTGTTATTATTATTATTAATAATAATAATAATAATAGTATTATTGTTATTACTACTACTTGAAATCCAAAATGGCAGACCATGGAGAAGGTACCCCTTTTCAGGTGTGAAAGGTGTAATTTCCCCAGTCATAAAGAATACTTAAAATTTGATGGTGGTGGTAAGTATTTGTTTAAAAAGTAACATTTGTGAATGGGCAGCATGAAATCTTAAATATTACACAGTGCACCTTTAAGTTTGTTTCTATTAATCACTGCCTTGACGATAAATGGGGGTGTCGGTAACACTTTATTTTAGGGACACATCTATTAGCACTAATACATACAATATTAATGCCTGTATAAGTAACTTGTAAGGCATGTACTAAGCAAAATAAGACAGTTGTTAAGCATGTATTCACAAATGTCTTGTTCATGCCCAATTAGGGTTTTATTACTAATATAACCTTAGTAAGGACCAGTAAGCCTATATTTCTATTTATTAGTAAGTAGTAAGTGGCAGAATACAATGTGTATAAGCTCCCGACACACTGTGTGAACAAACCCTGAACAGTGTGAAAACAGATGCAGAATAAGGGTCCCTATTCTAAAGTGATGCATTGGTCAGCCCAGATGGCTCAGGGCCTCTGCACTACCAAAGTCCTAGGGCCCCCACACCACCCAGGCCTGCACTACCTAGCCCCCCGATCTACAAAGTGTAAGGGTATATCAAATAATTAATAATTACTTAGCTGAGTCATCTAGTTTTCTCTTGTTCATATCAATGAGAGGGAGGTAACAAGAGCCTATATATAGCAAGGATTGAACGTACACTTGTCAATGGCGGTGGGTTGGTGAGATGTAATTTTTTTTCATGTACCACTGAGTTTTAATTGTAAAAAAACCCAAAATAAATGCAGAACATTAGAATAATAGTTTTGAAGCAAAACTAAACTACTCTTTTGTGATAATTAAGTGAATGTTTGAGAACATTAGCTTCAAGAAGTGCAGTGCATGATGGGTACGCAATCTTGGCCAACAGTCAACCTACCCAGCTCTGAGCCTATGTCCTTAGCTCCTCCCCTCACTTGTGAAATTTAGTTGCTATCCAAACAATTTGCCATGTACGTAACAACAGAAATATTATCATTGCTGCATTGGCCATGCATTGCATTTCTGACTAAGGGCGTACCCATCATGCACTGCACTTCTTGTAGCTAAGTTTCTCAAACATTAACTTATTTATCAGAAAGGAATAGCTTAGTTTCGCTTCCAAACTATTACTCATCGTTATATTCTGCATTTATTGTAGGGTTTTTACAATTAAAACTAATTGGTGTATGAAAAAATGACATCTCACCACCCACCGTCATTGATAACTTTACGTCCAATCCTTGCTATATAATGCTTCCAATTACTCATCAACATAATGAGTAGAATAAGTGAGATCTTCATACCTACTGAGACTAATGTAGAATCTGAAATGTTCTTACACTTTGCTTCCCCGGGGGGGGCGTAGAGTGGGGGCCCTAGGTAGTGCGGGGGCCCTAGGTAGTGCGGGGGCCCTAAGCCATCTGGGCTGAGCAATGCATCACTTTAGAATAGGGACCCTTATTCCACATCTGTTTTCACACTGTTCAGGGTTTGTTCACACAGTGTACCAGGAGCTTATACACATTGTATTCTGGCCCTTACTGCTTACACATAAATAGAAATCTAGGTCTACTAGGTCCTTACTAAGGTTATAATGGTAATAAATCCCTTATTGTGCATGAACAAGACATTTGTGAATACATGCTTAACAACTGTCTTATTTTGCTTAGTACATGCCTTACAAGTTACTTACACATGCATTAATATTTTATGTATTAGTGCTAATAGATGTGTCCCTAAAATAAAGTGTTACCGGGGTGTCATATACAGACTGAATTTATCATTATTGATCATAGTTCAATTTTCATCATAGATATATTTTACATTATTGAAGAAAAAAAAATACAAAGGACATGACCTCTGTGTCCTCAATGGTCGTTATGGCCATGCCAGCAGGTCTGTCTTCAAGACGGTTGGATTATCATATGATGTAATCTTTCATGCTCATTCATCTTATGTTCTCTTGTGACGCACATACAGGCAGACAGATATGAGCGGAGGCACCCATACATACATTTTTGCACATCAAGCCTTTTGAGAAAAGAAAATCCGGTCTTCCAATTTGCACTTCAGTAACAGCCAAACATCTCCACTTAGTTATGGCACCAATCTACGCCCTGTAACTTATACTTCCACTGACTGTACAAACTCTTGGATGTGCTCTTTGCTCTCTCACTCTATTACACCCACTTTCTCGTTCTCCTCTTGATTTGTGTCCGTTATTGCAAGTAGCTTCTGCGTGTGTGTGTGTGTGTGTGTGTGTGTGTGTGTGTGTGTGTGTGTGTGTGTGTGTGTGTGTGTGTGTGTGTGTGTGTGTGTGTGTGTGTGTGTGTGTGTGTGCGTGTGTGTGCGCGTGCGTGCATGCATGCGTGTGTGCGTGCGTGCGTGCGTGCGTGCGTGCATGCATGCGTGTGTGCGTTCGTGCGTGCTTGCGCGCATGCCTGTGTATGTGTGTTGGGGGTACCACCATATCTTTACCTCCGCCAGGAGGTTATGTGATCGCCTGGGTTTGTGTGTGTGTTCGTTACTTGTGTGTGTGTTCGTTACGCTGCTGCTATTTCACAGCCTGCCACAAGGTGGCCGAGGTGAATTGAGCTATGACAGGGCGTGCCTGCGAGGTGGATTGATGGACAGTGACCACAGCCAGAATGTAGGCTATTACGCGCGGATTTGCTGTGCCTACATGGCTGCGTAGCCAATAGCACACCAAATGATATATAATAATAATATACAATATGGCACACATATCGTCGCAGAGTGTTTGCCCTGTCAACCAAATCAGCTTTCGCTGAGTTAATTGTTCTCCGAGTGTTTCCCTGCTCAGTTGAAGTTCACGAAGGCTGGAGATAATAACGGCGAATAGTGGTATAACAGATAACAGACAGCGCCAAGGAGGGAAAGGTACCCGGTTCACTACAGGCTACATGAAAGGTTAATCAAAGTTGTGCTGCGACAGTCACCACAAAGCCAGACAGAATGCACACAGAACGCGCGGATTTGCTGTGCCTGCATGGCTGAAGCCAGGTGCGTGGGTAGCCAATAGCACCAAAACATAATGCAATCAATGTAATCAATCAGGGTGATGCATATCGTCGCAGCTTTCGCGGAGTGTTTTCCCTGTCAACCAAATCAGCTTTCTCTCGTCTGTCCAGTTG
>NC_085869.1:14745543-14788043 GCF_034702125.1 Engraulis encrasicolus
AATGGCAGTGGTTGCTATAGCTCCCAGAGAAAAGAAACAGACCCACTTCCTCCACTATCATGCTGTGCCAGTCATCCAACATAATTTCCTATTTTCCAAAATCCAGGTCTCCAGGACAGTGGGTTTGTTTTTATTTACATTTCAATTTATTTTTTAGGGCTTGGCATGCTCTTATCCAGATTGTTTGTCAGCATCTTGGGTTTGGGGGCTATTTAGTCCAAGGTATAGTACTTACAGGTTAAAAAAATGAGAATACATTCTCTGACTAAGGCACTCCAAATTAAAATGTCTTTATTAATATGACAAGTCCTACATGGACATTTCAAAAACAAGTCCCACACGTAGCGGCATGAGTGCCTTCTCCAGGGCAGTGTTTGTGGCAGTGTGTCAGGGCCTGTGTCAGGGCCCTGAAGAAGGCACTCATGCCGCTAGGCGTGGGCCTTGTTTTTAATATGTCCATGTAGGTCAGGGGTCAGGAACCTTTTTGGTGGAGAGAGCCATAAACGCCAAATTTTTGAAAATAAATGTTCACGACAGCCATACCATTTTTTTAAAACACTGAATAAAGCATGTATTTCAATTAAGCCCAACAATTTTAGAGTGTAGCCTACTGTGAAGTTATTGCTTTAATTGATAACAGGTAAGTATAGGGTTTCCAACTGTCAACTTCATGGCAAGGGTTTGGGAGAATTTTGTATTTCTTGGATGTAATTTCCTGCATTTTAACACCTTTTAACCTCCCTTGTCCCGTTTCAACTCAATATGGAACCCGTACTTTTATTTATGAATTGTCACGGACAGAAGAGGACCCAAGAGCGCAAGTTCAAATTCAGAGTTCTTTATTGATGGTTTCAGGGGGGAAGAGGAGTGAGTGAATCTTGAGGTCTTTGGAGGTGCCGGTTCCAGGGGTGCTAGGAGTGCCAGGGGTGTCAGGGGTTCCAGGGGTGCTTGGGGCTCTGGGGTTTTGCAGGGTCCTGTGGGTTACCTGGGGCTCACCAAGTGTCCGGGGGTTTCCAGTCCAAAGTGCCTAGTGTGTGTGTCCCCCAGTGATCGAGCGGCGTGTCGGGCTGAGGGTGGTGAAGCGTCTGGGCTCGCTCATCTGGTGGTCGGAGAACTGGGGGAACACACACACAAAAGCAATATGAATGGCAGGCAGAAGTACAGACCAGGGCTAGGCAATAATCGTGGTGAGAGACAGAAGGCAGAATCGAGTTACCGGAGGGGCTGAAGATCAGAGAGTAGTCGAGGTCCAGAAGGCAGGTCGGGATAGTCGGGGCAGTAGAAAAGGGAGGCAGTCAAGAGGATCGGAATCAGACAGGAGTCAGAGCGTAGACAGGCAGGTTACTGGTCCGGGTTTGAAGACAATCTGACAGGGCTTGGCTGAAAGACAGGGCTTGATATACTGGGAGAGGTTAGTGGGGAAATGCAGTGCAGCTGGCAGAGTAATTAGAACAGAGTGAGGCAAGGTGAGGATGGTGAGTGGGAAATGCAGTGCAGCTGGCCAGGTAACAAGAGCAGAGCAGGGCGGAGCCAGGTGGAGCTCGTTAGGCAGAGTAGGGAGAGAGTGAGCAGAGTGGCAGAGAATTGAATGCAATTAAGGTTGCTACCAGGGAGAGAGAGTGCTCATGACACGGATACAGGACGACTGAAGAGATTGTTGGCAACACTAGATAAGTAATAGTCATATATAGTTCCCAAAAGAGCCACATGTGGCTCTAGAGCCATAGGTTCCTGACCCCTGATGTAGGACTTGCCATACTAATAAAGACATTTAAACTTAGTATTAAAAGATAAAATAGACTATTGTCCCCTATTTGAAACTGAGTGCCCCCCTATTAGCTGCCTCCTTCTCAACACCCCCTGAGGGCTCCCTAATGTCCCCTGGGAGGCTGTAGAGCTCCCGTTGAGAAACACTAGTGTAGAAGGATAGCCTGAATATTCTATATAGATATCTACTGTATTAGACAGTATATATCTTCAAATTTGAAGCTGCAATCAGGGGTGTGTATGTTGTCACATACATGTATGTAGACTATCTACTCCTACTACTACTGGGTTTAGGTAGTGCAAAAACAAGTAGCACAGAACAGTGTTCCATTTCTCCTCATTAATTCAATTCTATTACAAAAGTGAGTTTGCATGTTCGGAGGTGTTAGTACAGTATGCCGCCGTTAAATGGAAATACTGCATAATACTGGAATGGGCCTTTTCCCATCATGATCCTGTAAACCCTTGAAGTGTTTGTTACTGGCCCAAGGTTCCCATCACACACAAGGTCATGAGGTCAAGTCCCTCTGCATCCTGGGGTGGTCAGTGTGTGTGTGTGTGTGTGTGTGTGTGTGTGTGTGTGTGTGTGTGTGTGTGTGTGTGTGTGTGTGTGTGTCGGTGTGTGTGTCGGTGTGTGTGTTTGCGTGTGTGTGTGGTTGCGTGTGTGGTTGCGTGTGTGTGTGTGTGTGTGTGTGAGTGTGTGTGTGTGTGTGTGTGTGTGTGTGTGTGTGTGTGTGTGTGTGTGTGTGTGTGTGTGTGTGTGTGTGCGTGTGTGTACTTGTACGTGTGCGTGCGCGCGCGCGCGCGTGTGTGTGTGTGTGTGTACGTGCGTGTGCGTGTGTGTCTGTGTGAGCGCACACACACGTGTGTGTGTGTGCGTGTGTGTGCGTGCACGTATGTGTGTGCGTGCACGTATGTGTGTGCGTGTTTGCATGTGTGCGTGCGTGTGTGTGTGCGTATGTGTGTGTGTGTGAGTGGTTGTGTGTGTGTGGTTGTGTGGGCGGCCTCTGGAAACTGCATTAGGTGGAATGGACTGTTCAATCTCAGAAGACCTCAGCTCAAATGGAAAGCATTTCATCCAGTGCATTTTACTGGCCTGCCTGCCTTCCTTGCAAGGTCAGGTCAGACCCGGGCATGGGCCACGCGTTTTATCACCTCCCAATGTTCTGTGTGACATCAATGCCTTGGAAAATAAAGTGCTGCATTTTAAAGAGGTCAGGCCAGTGTAAATAGTAGGAACATCTGACTAAATGAACTAAATCTCACCTGGGTGAAAGTAGTTTTCATGTCTTACCGGTGCTATTTTGTGCAAGTCATAACATCCGCCCATCCAATGCGAATATCAGAAAGAGCGCAAAGAAAATAAACATGTGCACTATAATAGATCTTTATCACTGCATGACTATTTTGGGTAACTTTGAGTTATTCTCTTCATTGGACACTTGTCTCAAATAGTATGGGTGGTTGTATGTTTTGTACTATAATAGAATTTTCAAATGTGGGATTTTGGCCAGCATCAACCCTATTCTCTTACCGGTACGGCGCACCGGCTGTAAATGAAGAGTTCAGATGCAAAACCCCCTAACTCCATTTCTGAAGACCTGCACTTTTATATTTTTACAGAACCCCGTTGTTGGTTTACTTTACATTTATGTACTTGATAATACATATAAATAGTTATATTACATGAATAAAATAAAAGAATATGCAATTTTGATAGCTTTGTATTAAATAAAAATGAATTAAGATTATTTTCTGAAAAGTCACTTAGGGGGTTTGGAACCTGAACTCTGTAAATGTTATACCGATGCTGCGTTCCTGTGTGCACCTAGTATCTACTTTCACCACTGACCATCACTTACTGACTGTCATGTCCAACACTGGAGGAGCTAGGCATGCAGTAACATTTTCATTTGAGGTGATTCTGCTGCCTGAAAGCTGCTAGAGTACCAGAGTACAGGGCCACTGCCAGCCTGGGAAAAAGCCATCTTAACAACCCCCCACCCCCAATATATACAATGTAACGGTGTCCCAATTCTTCACCTCTCCCCCCTTCCCTGGGCCCTTGGTAAATTGACTCCTCTGTCCCCCCCCTGTCGAGTACCCTGCCATAGTGGTCACAGTCAACCGTAGTCTGCTTTAGGCAGGCAGGCGTGAGTAATTGGAAGTGGGCCCACGCATACAGAATCCAACCAACCAGCCTGCCATGCTCACCTTCTTTTTCCTTAAAGCGCTGGCCCTTTCACCTCTGTCCGGAGTGATAACCGGCTCGGAGGAGTGCGTCAATCAGACACGCTGCTTTTGCTCTGCATCTGCTGCGGCATAGAGAGAGAGAGATAAATGGGAAAAGGTGTCGAGACCAGTCGGGTTCCTTTATCCCGTTCTACACTGTAATAGCCACAGCGATTCAACTCGGACATTATGAGGGTCTGTGCTGTATGGAATTGAGGAATAGTTTGACCTTGCACGCAAACCAAAACTTGGATTTGTATAAGTGTAATCATTTGAGACAGGATGGCTATGAAAAGTCAAAAGCTTTTAGTTGACTGGCCTCCTTTTTGAAAATGTTCCGAGAAGAATGAGGTAGTGTACTGTAGTTCTATTTCTGATATGGAAATAAAAACGTATTTATGTCTGGAGAGTGAATTTCCTTTAGCTGAAAAATAAAATGTCTCGGTTCCAAGGCTGAAACGAAATAAAACAAGGAGGTAAAGTGTCCTGATTAATATGGATTTGGGTACGTCTGCTCGGTATATGTACGGTAGGGTGAGGGGTGGAAGAGCCCGAAGGCTTTCTAGGCCGCTGGGGAAATCTGTGTGTATATACTTTCATCCCATGCCTAACTACAAAGGCTTTGCAAACACCATCTCTAAAATCTAGCTCGGTCATTAATTATTAGCGATGAATTTTTGATATTGTTTTAAGGCTTTCAGCCTCTGGGACGTGGCACAACAGGTTCCAGCTAAAAGCTATAGGCCTCAAGGGTTTGCTATTATTTATAGATACTTATATATTTAATTCACTTCAACTTTATATTCTTAATTCACTTCATGGTTCAGCGGGAAAAGAATGCTTCAAATATTAGGGGGCCCTCAGTTGGTTATGGGAATGTTCCATAGTTGTGCAAGTGATAATGTTATCTGTGAGTGTGTGCAATGGACATTGTGATTTTGAGAAAGTATGTGCGGTTGGGCTTCCCGTTCCAAAAGCCAGTGTGCACACCTCAGACAAAATGACCATATATGGACAATGACCATCTATGAATGAGCGGGACGGCGACCTCTGTTGGGAACACAGGCTCAGGGATGCCAACAGGGGGGGGGGACAAGGGGTCAGTAGTCCTGGGCCCAGGGAGAAGAGGGGGCCCAGATTTGGGTCTTCATTGCTAATAGAACTGAAACATGAACTGAACTGAAACATGAAAGTCTATGCAGCTTCGTTAATGTTGACAATAGGCAGTGTTTTGAAGTCTTGTGTAATTTGATTGATTGCATGTACCTTGTGAATTTAAAACAAGTGTTATTGTCTTATAGACATATTTCATTTTGAGCCACATTTCTAGTGTTTCGATAAAGGGAGTTTGCATATTTTTAACAGTGTGTGCTTTTGAGAAGAATATTAAATGTTTGGCCAATTGTGTTTGTTAGGTGGCAGTCTGTGTTAAGAGTTTAGAAAAAGTATCCAAAGTATCGGTAAGCGCTTGTTAGCAATTGAAAAAAACTGTATTACGTAGGGGGCCCTTTCAGATGACTTTGTCCCAGGCCTGGCCAAAGCTGTCAGTGGCCCTGTACAGCCTGAACAGTGTGAATGGAGGGGATTCCTGCATGCTTTCCCAGAAAGGAGGAGATGGTTTGTCATGGGTCTAGGTCTGTGGAAGAAGGGCCAGTCACCCCGTGCCGGTGTTTTCCAGAAGTACTCTATGCACAGTGCCAGTGTTGGCACCGACATGTTTACATTTCAACACTCTTTTAAGCTTCCCATCAATCTGTACCGTAGGCGCTATGCTGGAAAGTCTTTAGAAAACATGGATGCAGATCAGATGTTGGGGGTGACACAAACATGTTTATTTATTTTGAGTGTGTGTGTGTGTGTGTGTGTGTGTGTGTGTGTGTGTGTGTGTGTGTGTGTGTGTGTGTGTGTGTGTGTGTGTGTGTGTGTGTGTGTGTGTGTGTGTGTGTGTGTGTGTGTGTGTGTGTGTGTGTAGTGAAAGTGAAAGCCCAATTGGGAAACTCCAACTGTCATTGTGACACAGCACACAAGTGCATCCTGCGCACAACAAAATTGCTTTTATGCCTCACCCGTGCAAGGGGGCAGCCCCCTGTTTGGCGGGACAGTACCATGCTCAGGGTACCTCGGTCATGGAGGAGGAAGGGGGAATTACAGTGGGTGGGTGGACATATTCCACCCAGCATCCCACATCCTCCCAGCCAGGGGCGCCGACAGGGGGGGAAAAGTGGTACTGATTATAACGGCCCAGACCAACACAACGGCCCGTCCGCGGATGGCAATTAATAGCCTAATAAAATATTAGAACTAATATTCTTGCCTTTTAAAAAAAATGTGTATTTCCAATGAAATGGTAATTGGAAATGAACGTAGGCCCATTAAACTCACAACTATCGATTTCCATAACGTTTTCGTCAGTTCTTTAGGACCCTCCCCCCCTTAGCTCTTGCGAAATGGTGCGGTCCAATCTGGTGGCGCGCGAGGCGTTGAATCGCACAGCGTCCGAAATGCTGGCAGCAGGAGTACAGAGCGACTTGAGGTCTTAACCCATAGAATGTTAGAATGTTAGTAATATAGGCTACAGTAGGCTACAATCTATGTCTTAACCACATGATGGTGAGCTGGTGGTGACAGAGTAATGTAGTCAGGTTGGCAAGAAAAGACGGCAGAAAGAAGAGAGGGTCAGAAGCAGGCAACTGGTCACTCAATTTTTCTCCAAGAAAGGTATGCTCACTCAATGACATTGCGTTTGCAAACGCAATCAAATGATAGGCCTAACTAACAAACGGAAACCTTGGATAAACTTCCAAGAGAGCACGTTAGCATGGCTCCTATTTAAACAATCCACCTTTATTGTCACCGCGAGCAAACGGCAAAAGTGATAAACTATAGCCTACAAACATAATAGCCTACTTTCCCGACTACCATAGCCTACTGCTGAAGCGATTGCAGGGCTGACAGAATCGCTTGCTTCGTGGGTATTAAGTGCCAAAATAATGTTTTTTATATAACTAAATGGTTCGGCCATTATCCTGCATAGCAATGGCACAACACTCATGATGGAGGGGTTGTTGTTTTGTCCATATCAAATTTGTAGATTATATCCGCGTTTCGTGATGAATGTTGCACGTCTATCAACTGCCACTGTCAGCGCGGTGTGGACCAACAGCGCAAGGGGGGAACACAGCACTCGTTGACCTGCTTTTGTTTGTGTTCGGTTTTGACCCTCTCATCAGTAAAGTTTTGGTTCTCTCTGGTCACCCAACAGCATCAGTTGAAACTTAAGTGAGGGGAATGAAGGCTGATTTGACAACAACTTGTAGCCTAAGTTTTGGATGCTCTCATCAGCCATTTAATTATCATGTTTGCGCAGGAGAGCGGTGCCATTTGACAAGCGGTGGCTATTTTTTTTTACAATCATTCCTCACAACAATGTAACAACACGGAGTAGGCTAACCTAATGGCTAGGGCAAGAGATTTTCTTCTTCTCATGAAGTTACAAAGAGTTTTACCCTTGGCACGAAATAGGCTAAATGCTTATCGGACGTCTAAATTAGACTAATGTCAGCGTGGTGCTGATGGACAGCGCACCACAACCTGTTAGTCACGTTCAGTTTCAGTCCGACGGAAAACTTGGATGCAGAAAATGAACAGCGATTTGACGAGACAGCTGCAGGTTAGATAGGCTATTGACGTCAGTCACCAAATCATTTTGGATAACCGCGGACGCGGACTACCAATAAGCTCTGTGAGTGTAACCCTATGGAATTGCGTCCTAGGCTACCCAGGCGGCTAACCACACGGGGTAGGCGCAAAGAAAGGAAAATTGTCTCTATGTTGAGTAGCTATCTGCGCTATTTTAATTAAGAATTCATGGAAATGATATTGGGAAATCTGTCTTATTTGAATATGGAAAAACAAAAGCCTCAGCTTTTCCGACCATAATGCTTTATGTCTTTCAGAATGATTATTTGCCCCCTCTGAAGATTCTTAACAATTCAAATTAGGCCTATATAAATCTATGTGTTGGATTCATGCCCTTCATGCCCCCCTCCGCTCCCCCGAATAACAATAATAATAAAGAGGGGGGGGGGTGGGGGGGTGGTAGGCCCAACATGAGAATCTTTCATAGGGCCCAAAATTCCTGGTGGCGCCCCTGCTCCCAGCATCTGCATCCACATCAGTCTGACTACTGGACCAAAGTAAAAAAGTTGAACAAAGACAGCCTATGACACCGATATGCTATAGCCTGGGAAATCCCATGCTGCTTTGCACAATCATTCCGACACAGTGGGTTTACATCATAGAGGTAGAAAATAACACTAAAGGGGACACGGCAATTCACGACAGCAACGGAAAATGGCAGCTGGTGCCGCCATTGCCTGTAGGTATTAAGCGCTTGACAGCCCATGTAGATGGTCAGAGGACGACCCGTTTTCTGAAAAATACCGCAACGTACACCAAGTGACACACTAATGACTATCCATTTCTACACATATCACTGAACTTAGTGAAAAAATAACATGTGTGTTACACACGTGTGTAATGTATGCATACAATTTCATTGGGAAAGGTAGTTTTCTTTTTGTTTTGGTCAGATGCGGCATCAGCCTCCAGTCACTTCTTAGACCAAGGCTAGCTGCAGTGAATGGCGGCCGGGAGTTGCCACAAAAAAAGGGGCGGGTCACCTCTAGTGTTATTTTCTACCTCTATGGTACATACAGTGTCCAATCTCGCCCTCGAACCTGTGGTTGCAGATCACCTAGGGAGCGCTGTCGAGACAGCAGAGGCCATAATAACTGACAATTGGGCTGAAAGTCGGCTGAAACTTGACAATATTACTGTAAGTTCTGAGAAACCAATGTGGATTTAAATGAAATGTGCAATAATCTGGGAGTTATGTCCTTCTGATTTCTTACAGCTTTGGCATTTATGAGTCAGGCTCCACTAGCATCTTGCAAACAAAATTGCTTTACGGCAGTCGTGATCACAGCAACGCATCCTGCCGACCAATCCAAAAGCAGTGTGTGAAGTCACTCGTGACGTCATATTGACAATAAAGACGTATTTTACAAAGATCCAGCGAGTTTAAACATTCAAACTAAGTGCTGTTTGAAAGGATAATTTATCCTGCCTTTGATGAAAATAAAATTAAACGATGATACCAGTTCTCTCCCAAAGCCATGGCAGCATCTGTGGTTGAGCTCCATGGGACCCCATTCATTCTAACAGCCTCTTGCATGCCCAATGGTTACACCCAGGGATCGAATCTAGCCTGTGTCATTTGCCATCCCTACCCCGTCTCTCTCTCCACATTCGCTTCTTGACGCTCTTCACTGTCCTATCTGAAATAAAGGCGAAAAAGCCCATACAAAGGTGATGGCTGCAGTTTTTTTAAATAGATACAACTGACATGATTGGCTATGGCTACGTATGCCCAAATGATGCACATTCGTAATGCCCAATAATCTGCCATTGTCAATCACAATCCATACACCCCCTACGGGATTTACAGTAGGCAGGTCTCCAGACCTCATCTCACTTGTTATTAGGTCTGGTGATAACCAGGCAACCAATATGCTGCTATGATGTGTACTAATGATGCATCAGACTAATCTATAGCTAGACAGTGGCCAAAGCAACATAATTGAAAATATTGTAAGGTGTTAAAGGAAACGTGCATACATGAGATCTTTAGCGCTAAAAATGATATCGAAATCATTTTGGTTGATGTAAATCTTAGTGTCTTCGATGAAAAGTTTCAATATTATCATATTGGCCATGTTGTCAAATATACAGTAGGCTATGTCAGAGTGAAAGTAAAAGGAGAGTCTAGGAAGAAACTGAAATTGAATTCTGCTGATGCTCAACTCCCCCAGTCAATCTCTCTTATCAGGAGGCTGTGACACATGCTAGGCATGAGACAAGCCCAAGAAATATTTATTTTTAAATTAGCCCTTTTCACCGTGACCTCAGACAAGATCCATTTTTAAGTGAAGTTTCATTTTTTTTAATGAAGTGACGTAATAGCCATAGTAATGGCATATATATAAACTTTATTTCAGCCCCAAGGCCCACAGGGGAAAATTAACAATACAATCAATTATCCAATACATTACACATTCATATACAGTATACATGTAATAAAAAAGGACACTAATGAAGGCCTCTCATACCAGTGTTCCCAGAAATCAGTGCTGTTTAAGTTTATGTCAATGCCACCAGGTGCCTGTCCTGCTTCAAATGCATTGAACTAAAGGTGTGCATTCCAATCTGCGCACTTGCTTCCTCCTTTTGTGCTTGTGGCCTCGCCCCGCCTCCTGGCCCCTCCTCCGTGGAGAAAACAATAAGGTTTCCCCGCTGTCTACCTACACTGTAACAAATAGCTGTTTATTTACGGCAATTCTGCAACAGCATTCTACTGTTTTTCGAAAAAACAGACAACTACTGTGAAAATATTACTTTGAGTCACATATTGAGCATAAACAGTAAGTACTGCACAATAGCAGTATTCGCCGTTGTGGAAAAAACTAGAGATGCACCGGATCCTGATTTTTAGGATCCTGCCGGATACCAGATCCACTGAATAAGATGCTGCCGGATCCGGAACCGGATACCGGATCCTACAAAAGGGTTGAAACATATAGTCTACTCGCACACGTGGGCCCTTTTTATTACGTTGGCGCAAACTATTTTTTAGACTCATTGGCTTATTGCCACACTGCCTGCAATAGCCGCTTCCAAAGGGATTTCACTCCATGCAGTGATTGGGGTTGTGAAAGACTGAAAAGCCTAGGCTAGACATGCACCAGACCCTGATTTTTAGGTAACATGCCGGATACCGGATCCACTGCTTAAAATCCTGCCGGACCCGGACCCTGTGAAAAACTCTATTATCCTGACGGATCCGGAACCGGAACCGGATCCGGTGCATCTCTAGAAAATAGCAAGTTATTTTAGGCAGCACCATTGAAACCCATTCATCCTCCACTTGTCCGTGATCACCATCAAACTTCAATACCACCTGAAGAACTGAAGTCATTCTGACTGGTTAAAGATGATCTGATACTATCAAGCATGATGAAACAATTTCTAAGGAAACTACAATACTTAAAAAGTGCTTGATGCAGCAAAGTGTGAGTAGCACATGCATTTTGATAGTGATGAAAGTGTGAATGGCTGAAACATTTTAAGAACTTGTAACACTCTTGCAACAAGCAGCCCCATCTAAACCAATCTGCTAATCAGTGCCTGGCCTCACCTGAGTAGGGCTGTTATGCCATTATTCAATTACGGGCGTCACCTGCCAAGGGCCTGATGACTCTGGTCACATGGTACTCTTGCACCTGTATATAAATCTGGACTATCAACACTTCAGTTGCTTGCCTGCCTGCTGACTGGCCTGCATGGCACAGCATAGCACTTGTTTGCCTACAAGCTTGCCTACAAGCTTGCTTACATGCTTGCACACTTTCCTCTTTGTGAAAGCTTGCTGTATGTGGCATAATTTGTGGCATTGTTGCATATAATGTGCCTGCTGCAAATTAGGCATTGCTTTGAGAGCTAGCTTGTAGTGCTGCTTGTTTGCTGTGCTACTTGGTGTAAAATATTTTTTTTAAAGACTGACCAATGCTATATTCATCATTGGCTCATCAAGAGATACAGTAAAAAGCCCACCTTGCACACTATCATTGTAACATAGCACTGCGTACTCTGAAATTTTATTCATGCCCACACTTTCAAAGGACCACCGCAAACCATTTTCTCAATACAGCATAGCGCCATAGTATCATGCTCAAGGCACTCCAGTCATGGTGAACGATGGGAGGGTGGGGTGGTAACATGGCCAGGGTACCACAGTTATGGAGAATGATGGGTGGGGTGGGAAGTTGCCATGGCCATATTCATGAATACAACTATGACCCAGTATTTGCCTGTCATCACACAGTACAATTCAACTTTTTAACTGAAATGTACTGTTATTTTTCTGTAGAGTACTGTTATTTAACAGTTCAATTGCTGCTGAAAATTTTTTATATACTGTGATACATTAAACAGCAATGAGCTGTATTTGATTTTTGGTGTGAAATAACAGTAGAATTACAGGTAAATATAATTGCCAGTAACTGCCGTTATTTAGCAGGGAAATTTTCTTAGAGTGTAGCAACAACAACTTTTGGGGAACTGTATTTCATTCACCATCCCAACTGCAAATGAGAAAATGACATTAGAGTTGTGCTTTTGCAAGATATTGAATCAATTTTCTGTCGTCATGAGGTCACAAGCAGGCAAGGGAGCAAGGGAGGACAGAAGTCTGTACAGTATATTGGAATCCATCCGTGTGACATCACATGGAAAAGGCTAATTCAAAAGGCGTTGAAATCATGGGCTGCTTGGATTTCACTCTTCCTTCCACGGTGGTGGTGGTGGCTCAGGTGGTAGAGGAGCCGTTCCGCAAACCCGAAGATTGCAGGTTCGCGTCCCACTCTGTCTGACTCTATCGATATGTCCTTGAGCAAAATACTTAACCCTAAGTTACTTAGTTGCTCCTGGTGGCAGGGTTGTACGCTGCATGGAAGCCACTGCCACCGGTGTGTGAATGTGAGTGTGACTGGGTGAATGTACAATGCAAAGTGTTTTGAGTGCTCGAAGGAGTGGAGAAGCGCTATATACAGTAAATGCAGTCCATCTACCATTCCACAAAGTCACAAAGTGGCACTGAAAGCTCTGCTGGTGTGCTACAGTAGCCTAAGTTTACTTTTTGTATTTGTCACGGTAGCTACATTTTGAAGGTGGTGCAGAGACTGGCCGAGGATAAGACTGCAGTCTGTTTTGCAGTGCTGAAATAATGGTAATTCGGGTCACTGACTGACACGGGGTAATCTCGATTTTTTTGTCAGCTTTCTTATTTGCATTACAGCTACTTTGCTTTTGGCACACACTTTTCGAGACAGTTTCAAAAAAAAGTGTTTTAGTTGTCAAAGACCATTCGTCCTCGTACTGATTATTGAATATACTAGGTGCGAGTTGCCTGTGAAAGAAATTAAATCAGGAAAAAAAATGTGAATTGCTAATACACGTTGATAGCCTATTAAACTCTGGGCATAGGAGGAAATCTTCGCCCTGAAGTTAAGCTGATGGATTGGAGGCTGTTAATGACCCGGCCCATTACGCCACCATCTTGTCCGTGGGCCATGGGGTACTGGACATGACAGCACGAGTCATGCCAGTTGGAATTACTATGACTTATTATCTGACGAGAGGGCCTTGCAACTCGTACGTGTGGGTGGGTGACCGTAAATGTTCCTTTCTCTCTCCTGAGCTATGCTGAGGTTGTGGATTGAATACAAAAAAGAACTGGAGGTTGCATCACACTTTCCCCCTCAGATAACTTTTGGTGTAAGGTTACTGTTTTCAGGCAGAGAACAAATCCCTCACGCCACATGCCTTGGCTGGTTTGAAACAGTTCTCTCTTTCAAAGGTATTTTAAATCCAACAACAGCTCATGTTTTGTTCCATACTTGTCAGGAAAATGATCTCTCGTGGGATATTTTGACACTATTTTGACAAATAATGAGAAACCGTTTGCCATGTACATTACAAAGTAAAAGCAGGAGAGAGAGCAAGAGAGCAAGAGAGAGAGAGAGAGAGAGAGAGAGAGAGAGAGAGAGAGAGAGAGAGAGAGAGAGAGAGAGCAAGAGAGCGAGAGAGAGAGAGAGAGAGAGAGAGAGAGAGAGAGAGAGAGAGAACAATGGCATAATAAAAACTATACTAGTCTACATACATTAAGGTATGTGTATAGTTGCCTTGTCTCAGTAACCCAGAGAAGCTGGAAACATCCATATGCCTGGCTTGTATTGAGAAACCTCTGGCAAGAGTGACAGGGTGGTGTGAAAGATTATTTTTCTTGCCCTAGACAGACACAGAGTCTTTCATCCTGGCCCCACCACCTAAAATACTGTGTGTATGTTGGCACTTCATCAAAAAAAAGAAAATCAAGCAACAACTACTCAGATGGAACAGGTCTGTTGACATGTACATAATTACTGCAACTTGTGTGTAAGTTGGTTACTTTCCATCGAGTGCTGCGATGTTACCAGGTTTCTCTTTCAGAGCTCCCACTTCCCACATTTGGTGCCTGTCAGAAACTGAAAACTACAACATGACTAATAAATGTTCAGAGTTTTTGTGTGAAAAATCTTGTACTCAACCCCCATTTTTTGGTACATTTAAAGCAAGCAGAGAGAGGGAGAGGGAAGAGAGGGAGCGAGAGAGAGAGAGAGAGAGAGAGAGAGAGAGAGAGAGAGAGAGAGAGAGAGAGAGAGAGAGAGACTGGGTATATACACAGTATATTAAACACGTCAGCCTACTCGCATTGGGATGCAGCAGTAGACGGTCTCTATGGAAAATATCTTATCTGAATTCACCCGTAATAGTCACAGATACAGATTATACTTTCCATTTTTGGCCATTTATAAAGTCTTCGACCTCGCCTTAGGGGTAAAAGAGGCCTGGGCTGAGGACAACCCAAGTCAAGACTGATGCGCTTTACGTAAGCCCTGAATAAAGCCTCTCTAATGAAGCGCTGTTAATGTTCATATGGGGAAACATCCCTGAGTACGGCAGGAGGCAGCAGCAGCTTACCGGACGTCATATACTCCAGTGCCCTCTTCTTACACTCCTGTTCTCTTCCTTGCTCTCACTCTCACTCTCTCTCTCTCCTGACTCTGTCTGTCTGTCTGTCTGTCTGTCTGTCTGTCTGTCTGTCTGTCTGTCTGTCTGTCTGTCTGTCTGTCTGTCTGTCTGTCTGTCTGTCTGTCTGTCTGTCTGTCTGTCTGTGTCTCACTCTGTCTATCTCCCCTCTATCCTCAGTCTTCGAATGGCTCTCCCAATTTCCACTGCTTCCTCACTTTCTTTCCCTTCTCCCCCACTCCTCTCTCCCTCCCTCTCCCTCTCTCTCTCTCTCTCTCTCTCTCTCTCTCTCTCTCTCTCTCTCTCTCTCTCTCTCTCTCTCTCTCTCTGTCTCGCTCCCCTTCTCACTTTCACATCTGATTATTGTAATTAAGACTCTCTTCTTGTAAAACACCAAGGGCATGACTCCGCTGGTCACTCTTTCCCACGTATCGGTTTCCCCCCCTCACACTATACCAGGCATGGCTTCCAGGGCCTCTGACAGCTTTGACCAGCAGGCCCAGGACAAGGTCATCTGAAAGGGCCCTCTTACCAAATGCATGCAATATAATGAGGACCCCAATCCTGACCCTTTTGTCACCCCCTGTCATCTTCCCTGATTGCTTCCCTCCGGGTGCGGGAACTGGCTGGGACCCCGTGTGTAAAGAACAGAGAGGTGATTACCTCATCATACCCCATCCACTTATCCCTCCTAGGTAGGAGTGCTCCTCTTTCTTTCTTTCTTTCTTTCTTTCTTTCTTTCTTTCTTTCTTTCTTTCTTTCTTTCTTTCTTTCTTTCTTTCTTTCTTTCTTTCTTTCTTTCTTTCTAAAGTTTTATTTATTTATTTCAGGGTGTTGGGGGGTTGGGGGGGGGGGTATGCCTTTACTATGACAGACAGGATAGTGAAAATGTGGCAGGATAGTACCTACTGTCAGGCCAGACTTTGCACAGCCCACCACAGTACTCCCCTCACTGCATTATTTATCAAGACAATGACACAGCACTGTGTTTAGCCATGGCATTGGATTGAGATTTTCTTTTGGAATGAATGATACCGTAGTTAACCAACAAAAACGAGTAAAAAAAGTGTCCCTGTGAGGTATTTTATGCCACAATACCAGAGACCAGAGAACAGAGATTACAACATGATCCCCTTGTGGCTTTGAAATGTGTTCATGTCTTTTGATTTCAGTTTCAGAAGAGTCCCAGAGAGAAAGTCATATGAGGTCACGCTAACCACAAAGTATGGTTGAAGTGGAACAAAATACTTTCACTTGTGAGGCTCATTTTCGATGAAAAAGTATGTCCAATATTACTGAGGAAATCTGTTATATTAATAATTGGTCTGAGTCCATGATATCCATGGCTTAGTCTGTTCCTGTATTTGTTTTTGGAAGAAAGCCGGAGCTTTCAATGGTTTGGTCCCTCTCTCCATCTCCATCTCCATCTCTCTCTCTCTCTCTCTCTCTCCCTCTCTCTCTCTCTCTCTCTCTCTCTCTCTCTCTCTCTCTCTCTCTCTCTCTCTCACTCACTCACTCTCTCTCCCTCTCTCCCTCTCTCTCTGCCCTGGAGAACAAACAGTTCTGAAATTGTTTTAGCCGTACAGCAGAGACCGCAGTGAAAATAAAACACATTCTTTCTTACTTTCCCATGCATCCCAAGTGTCCCAGTAAGGGACCGCCACTCGTTCCATATGCTGATATGAGTTACAAGCAGCCGTTCCAATGGCCATATATAGGACTGGGACCAAAACTGGTGCAGCAGTCAAATTCAAAACAGCCAACCTAAAGCATTGTCCCCCCTCTAGAGGCAAAATGCAATAATAACACACAAAACAGACTTGATGGGTATCACTTTCTTGCTTATATCCATCAACAAATGCAAATACTCTTGATGTGCTATAGTGAAATCAATATTAAAGTTTCAACTTGTTTCTAGTAATTTACTCTGAAATATACAATAACTTTGACTTTGACATGTCACATTTAATGAAGGTGGCTGCATTATTGAAATGGTGGTATCGTGATCAACATCTCAAGTAATTCGTTCGTGTAGTCTTATGTATAAACAGGTAAACACAACACTTTCAATCCATACAAGTCATTCAAATTCAAATAAAGTAGACGGGCACCAGGGCCGCTGACAGCTTTTTCTGTGCCTGGGACAAAATCATCTGAAAGGGGCCCCCTCTCAACACATGTTGTGTAATGGGGGCCCAATTCATGGCCCCCCTCCTTTCCTGGGCCCAGGATAACATACCCGTTTGTCCCCCTTTTTTTCGACTGGCATATTTTGGGTATAACTGGCTTCATGTAACCTGCACATCATGCACTCAGGGAAGCTGACAGGGGGGGCAAAGGGGTCACTTGTCCCAGGCCCAAGGAGAGAGGGGGTCCAGAATTGGATTCTCATTAAACTGTATGTATTGGGTTTGGGGCCCTTTCAGATGTCTTTGTCTTGGGCCCAGCCAAAGCTGTCAGCGGCACATCATGCGATGCCTAAGAAAGAAAAGAAAAAAACATGCTCTCCTTCTCAGTTCTCATCTCTCAAGATATTTTCCCCCAGGCAGTAACCACACCACAGGCCTATGACAGCTTGAGATTATACTGGCTGCATGTATCAACGCGACGATGACGATAAGGCGTGTGATTGATGGATCCCGCTGTAACTCAATTAAAGGATGCACGGTCCCCAAAAGTTCACCCGGAGAATAATTTCCCATTTCTAAAAGTATTAATCTGCGTTTGAGATTTTCCGCAGTGTCACGCCAGGAAGGGGAGGCTCCATTACTCTCCATTGGCACCTGAGGGAAGTGACAGCGTCGGTAATGAGATTCTTATTTTTTTCAGGGGCCCGCCTGTGTTTACCGTGCTCTTGCATGCAGGGTTGGACTGGCCATCTGGCATACCGGGCATATCCTGGTGGGGCCCGCATCCTTTTGGGCCCCTATTTTCAGAAATGTTTCAAAAAAATTATAATTTTGGGGACCACGAGGGTGCGGGGCCCACCGGTGAGTCAGCTCTGCGCTGCTAATTATGAGGGGCCCCTTTCAGCCAAAAGTGCCCGGGCCCTATTTCCTCCCCAGTCCAGCCCTGCTTGCATGAGGAGGGCAGCGCATAGATGGGAGGCAAAGAGGGGGTAATGGCACATAGTATAATCAGCACCATCAAGCTGGGCTATACTCAGAGGGGGTGGAGATACTATGATATCATCCCTCTCATTATAAGTATCCAGTTTTCCATAAAGTATGGATAGCTAACCCAAGTCATCAAAGATAGCAAATCAAAGTATTTAGCTCTGTTTGTGCTCTTCGAATGGCACGATAAAAATCACCTGTTCGATCCAGATATTTTCTCTTCTTACACATACACTTGCATACAGCGTCAGTAATGAGATTCTTTTTTCCCGGGGCCTGCCTGTGTTTACAGCGCTCTTGCATGAGGAGGGCAGTGCGTAGACAAGGCCGTAACCAGACATTTTCCAATACAGAGGTCAAATACTGAGTGCTGTACTGCATACTGCATACTTTACATTTAGAATGCTTCAAACTCTTCAGTCAAATTCTTAAGTTTGTTTTCATTCATCTCTGCCTTGAGGATAAATGGGGGTGGTGTATACAGACGGAATAAGTCATTGTTGATCATAGATTGATTTTCATCATAGATACATTTTGCATTACTGAAAGGAATACAGAGGACATGACTGTGTTCTCAATGGTAGATACGGCCATGCGCGTAGATGAGAGGCAAAGAGGGGGTAAAAATAGCACATAGCATAATCAGCCCCATCAAGCTGGGCTATACTCAGAGGGTGTGGAGATAGGCTACCATGATCCCTCTTTTTTATAAGTATCATAACGTTGCTGTCCAGCATAAACCTTGTATCTCCACTATTATTTTTACTTTTTTATATTCGTTCTTTATTCATTATAAAATATAAGACAGTACTACTGGTCAGTCTCCATGGGTATATGTGTATAATAAATAATTTAGTAGCCAACTTTAATGTTGCAATGATTATTTATTTAGAAAATAGTGATTTATAAATTAATACATAAAAAACAATGAGAAGTGGAGATAGGAGGTTTCTGCCTGACAGCGATGATAATTACTTTGCAGGATCTGACACAAGGATATACGGATAGCTAACCCAAGTCATCAAAGATAGCAAATCAAAGCTCTCCCAGTGGCACGATGAAATCACCTTCTCCATCAAGAAATGTACTCTTCTTACACATACACTTACGGTACATATGCATACCTCATAATGCGCTCTCTATTGTTCCACATTCAGTACTATATTCACTATTTTTTTTAGTTAATCAAGTGTTTTTGCACCTGCAACACTGATGATATTTTTTGAAGACGTGCTTTGGACCAGGAGGTACATGTAGTTACCTGGTTGTCCATTTAAACAGTTTTCTATGATTGCAAATAACAGAATTTACTTGAAGCGTGACAGGTGATTGCAATGTATCTTGGATTTTCCACAATCCTAACGGACAGCATGAGGTTCTACTTAATGTCTAAACAGTCAGCACAGTCTTCTTAAGCATGCGCCTCAACATTAGTCAAGCTAGGAGTTAATAGAAATGCATAGATGCATAACAATTCTGTTCCCAGGCATTATTTTTCCCCCACATAGCCTGGAAATGATAAAGCGAGTCAGTTCTGCAGCAGATAGAGGTTGAAGCCAGTGAGACACGGGCTATAGCCAGAATATCAATAATGGACATAATTTAACCGCTATTTAGAATAGAGCAGAAAGTTTCATTGAATTCAATGGGCCGTCACTGCGTTTGGACGTCCAATACTTTTTTTGAATTTTTTTTTGACAATGACAGCTGATGATAATGAGCAGGGACTGGCCATTTGGAACACGACTTTGTCCCCAGCATTCCTTGGGGCAGTCATGGGTAAGCAGTTAGGGCGTGAGGTACCCTGAGCATGGTACCGGCCTACTGCACTGCACCTATCCCTTGGGGTGCCATTGGGGGCTGCCCCCTTACAGGGGTGAGGCATAAATGCTTTTTCGTTGTGTGCAGTGCGCTGTGTTCACGTGTGCTGCGGAGTGCTGTGTCACAATGACAATGGGAGTTGGAGTGTCCCAATGAGGCTTTCACTTTCACTTTTTCACTTTCACATTTTGGAACACAACTTTGTCCTCAGCCTTCCTAATGAGTCAGCCTCCCACTCATTCTACCTAGATATTACCTCTCAAGAATGGCCAATGGTGTGGTGAGATGATTCTGAGAAAAAGTCCGCTGCACGACCAGGATTTCTTTTGCTCCCAATATTTTATTTTTTCGTGACGTTTCGGGTTTTACCCCTTCTTCAGACGTCTGGTTGTGCAGCAGACTTTTTCTCAGAATCATCTAGGCACTTGTGGTCCTGCTCCCAGGTCAGACGGTCCTGTGGATCTGCGAGCTTTCCACCATTACCTCAATGGTGTGGTGATACATATGTCTTATATCGCCTAAATATTTGCCATGCTCCTGTTAATGGGAGACAGTGTTGCCAGATTGGGCGGTTAACAAAAGTGGTATAGGGGGAAAAAATCCTGTAGATTTTTGCCCATATAAATCAATAGAATTTGGATAACATTGGGAGGAATTTAATGCCTCTATAGGCGTTTTTTGAGCATATTTTCAGGCTGGAAATCTTCGGTCACATCAGGCAACCCTGTAGGGAAAATATGCTATTATATGTAATAATAGCCTTTCAACCTAATTTGTGTCCAAATGGAGACTTTGGACATTGGGGGGTGATGGGGCAGCCACTTGGTTGCTTTAACCTCTTTCTTGTAAACCACAGATATGGAGATATCAGTGGTGGTTCTACTCATTTGGGAGCCCTAGTTGAAATATAGTCATGGGGCCCTCCTGAGTTATTTTCACTGGCATTTAGCATGGTGCAGCTGATTGTTGGGGGCCCCCACAGCAGGCATATCTGGTGAGGCCCATGGCAATTACCTAGTCTGCCTCTTGGTGAAGCCGCCTCTGTACAGTGTTCATATGGAGGGCTGGACTGGCCATCTGGAATGGGCCCCGCACTCTCGAGGGTATGGGGCCCACCGGTGAATCAGTTCTGCACAGCTAATTATGAGGGGCCCCTTTAAGTCAAAAGTGCCCGGGCCCTATCCCCCAGTACAGCCCTGTTCATACGCCAGCCTTGCTTTAAATCAAACAGACTTGGGCTGGGGGCATAAAGAGCCAGACTATCTCTTGTTAAAGTGCATGTTTAATAATGCCTCCGAGTCAGTCTGACATGTTAAATGCAAAGCACTTGTCCGGTGTAAAAGCATATGCCTGCCTGGTAAAAGGGCGGAAAAAGGGTGTAAGGGTGTAATGGGAACTAGATGGCATTAGCACACAGCAGATCACATGTAAGAAGATCCAGTTTCTTGACCCAAAAAAAAATCTGTGTCCTTTGTATCCCTGTGTTTCAGGCATCTGAAGACATGGAGACATCCGCTATTCACAAAACAATGCCAGACCTAGATTCAGACACAACACTTTAGTCTGCGTTGTCAAAGAAGTGGGTTTGTTGTAAGACATCATGCTGACTATTGACTCTCTGTAAAGAGAAAAGCACAGCAGCTCCCACACGTCATACTGACTGGCAGACATAACAACACAACAAAACGTAAAAAGCAGTCTATGTTGTCTTTGCAAAGCAAATTGGTTTGCAATCAGAGATTGCAGATTGCACCACAGGGACCTATGCATCAGCAAATGCAACATGGTTTAGAAAAATGCTCAATACCCAATAAAATGAGCTTGCCTCCTTCTCAACAATTCTACAACCTTAAATACTGGCGTGGTGCTGCACTCTCAGGAGTGTTCATATAGTGACAGCCAAAACGAGGCCTACATATGCATAGAGAGAGAGAGAGAGAGAGAGAGAGAGAGAGAGAGAGAGAGAGAGAGAGAGAGAGAGAGAGAGAGAGAGAGAGAGAGAGACCTACCGTGCATAATTATATAAATGATATAGGCCTATATCGCTCTGATTATTATTTATGCCATTACAGCACATATGATAATCAGCTGAATATATATAACTGATAGAACTGGCTCATTGACTAATTCCCACAACCGCTCTGCAGTGTGAATTGCATAATGTGATACTCAAGACTGCTCCCCATGCACTGGACAGTATTTTGAAGAGAGCAGAGCATGCCCAGTTTGGAAACTCCAACTCCCATTGTCATTGTGACACAGCACTCCACAGCACACAAGTGTCCACTGCACACTGCACACAACTAAATTGCATTTACGCCTCACCTGTGCAAGGGGGCAGCCGCCAATGGCTCACCAAGGGAGCAGTACGGCGGGATGGTACCATGCTCAGGTGTTGTCTTTGGTTCGTTTAATTGAAACGACAAATGCACGGGCAACTTATTTAATGAAGAGCTCACACAGTCCGTAGCCCGACGAAGGCTAGAACAAGGAAGTAGCTTGTTCTCGAGGACAGAGCAGACTGGTCAAGAGGACCAATCACAGCGTCTCCTGCTTCTGTCCCTCCGTTGCAGTCTGCATCATTCACTGCGTCGAGTAACAATTTTGGGGAGGTGCCCCAGAGTACCTGCGTGATGGGGGGGGCACTTCACTCCGTTAACTGCGCGGCTCACTGCGTCACGACGCAGCGAAGTTGGTCTGGAGGCATAAATAACCCTTCAGTCCTTTTGAGGAGCCTGATGCAAATGCACAGTAGCTCGTTAACAGACTTTGTGTTGTGAAAGTAATTTAACACATAATGCATTGCTCCTCTGGGGGCTTACCTTTCCTTGCATAGGTGAAGGATTTCTTAGTCTTGTGCAGTGTGTGTCTTTAACAGAAATGTGTATTACTACACTGTGTTGTGCCAATTCATTACTGAACAACCTATCTTTAATAATTGCATTGCACAGCTTTTTTCTTAATTTCTCTACTTGTGAAAATATTTCCATTCTCATTGGATTTCTTTTTTCACATGATTTGAAAGACTGGACACAAAGACAAATACGTGTTTTTTAATTAGAAAATGCCTGTAGCCCTAACTAAAGCCATGCCAAAAAAAAAAAAAAGACGTCTGGATCAACAACACAAAAGCCAAGTATTTGTTTGTTTATTACAGCCCTATAAATGTTTATGGCGTTGGTGTTGCATTTGGCACGAAAACTGTTGACAGAAAAACAGCCCGGCCTTATCATCATGAATAAACTTGGTCCAAAAAGCACGCAGAAACCTTGCAGAAGGGCACGCGTTTAATTTCTCCTTAAGGCAGCCATAGCAAAACAAAGTCAAGGTCAGTCTTGACACATTGCACTTAATGGGGACACATTTTTAGTTCCTTGAAGGAATAAACATCTATAAGCCATTAGAATATGGCTTAGAATAGCCACCATTTATACAATTTAGGAAATGCCTTTGGACCATAGACATGATGAAGCTGCAAATGCTGATTAGACTATTTTCAAAACTCACTGCTATTTTTCTCTGGCACCAGCACTGTTGGTGTGACTGACATTTCTATTTTACTGTAAGGTGACCCTGGTATGCAAATTTCCCCCGAACTGTTCTACTCGCTGTTTCACATTTAATGCATGCAATGAGAGAGAGAGAGAGAGAGAGAGAGAGAGAGAGAGAGAGAGAGAGAGAGAGAGAGAGAGGAGAGAGAGGAGAGAGAGAGAGAGGAGAGAGAGAGAGAGAGAGAGAGAGAGAGAGAGAGAGAGAGAGAGAGAGAGGGAGAGAGAGAGAGAGGGAGAGTTGTTTGTATGACTTAAATTGCTCAGTGTGCCCTTAGGGACAGCAGCCCCATTTCAACAGTGGTGCTGATGCTGCGTGAGAGTGTGCAGCTGTGATGAGGTGCACTGATGATGACATTGGCAGTAAGGTGATTTCTCACTATGTGTGACCGCGAAGTAACATCTTATATCTGATAGTAGACAGTAATACTGGGACGGTACCAAGGCACTGTGTGTGGTACTGTAGATGCAGTGCAATGAGTGTGTTTCTATTTAGGTGCTGTAATATTTATGACTGGAAGGGTTAAGAGTGATACTTGCCGCCAGATGGTCACTGGCTCAATTCCCCCCACACCAGCAGTTGAATATGGTCTGTGATGTCAGAGTGATGCTCTCTTCCATTCTCCCTCATAACTGATGTGCCCTTCAGCAAGACACTTACTGTTATTTATTTACTCCCCACTGCTCACAGGTACCACATGTTCACAGCGTATTGTAGCTCCCTACTGCTCCGGCCAGGCTTGTCGACAGGCAGGTCAAAGAGGTAAGTTGTCCCTGGCCCAAAAACAGGGGGCAACCAGAATTTGGAGCCTATTGCATTGAATATATGCAGAAGGGGGCCCTTCAGATGACTTTGTCTCAAGCCAGTCAACGCTGTCAATGGCTCTGGCTTTGGGTGTAAACCTGTGTGTTTACTATGTCACTTTCACTTTTTCTCCTGCAACATAAGGGGCTCCCTTTAAGAACCCTTTTTTTGTATTTCCTCTATTTGTTATTGATCAAGGGACAGAACATTAATTAAACTTTCATGAAGGTTTGACTCAATGCATTAACTAACATACCGTAGCATTATCCAAAAACTCAGAAGGGAAATAAGACTGTGAAAGGAAAACACTGCATGGGGATTGATTTCTGTCTGCTGTTTTCTTGCAAGTGCACTGGTGGCCATTCCATAAATTTACGTCATAAAAAAAGTTTTTGAAATTGCTCCAGTCACATAAGATGGCAAACATATTTGCCACTTCCTTAGAAGTTCACCAGCGGAAATCAATGAATAATAACAAATAAATAAATAAATAAAAAAACACTTTTAGATGGCGTGAAAGAGGCCCATTTCTGACTGTGATTACAAAGCGGAAATAAAAATAACAACACTTACAAAAGGATTGAACAAGCTGTTTCGCAATGTTGGTTTGGTTTTTGCAATTGTTTGGCAACGCTTGTACATTCATAATTCTGAACTGACCTACAGTAGAATGGTTCTGATGGTCCAACCCCTTTTGACTCCAAGGGTCAAACCACATTCCAAAAGCTATGTGCTTACTTGAGCATGCAATATTGTTTCAAATGTCGCAAACATTGTGTGGGCATATGAGTCAAAAACACTCAATTCAACTCATCAAAGATACTGTCATCATCTGTAGAACAAAATCACCTGTTCATTTATTTAGTGGGTGTTTTAATGTTAATGTCCCTGACAGAAAAGCAATTTCTGTAATGGCATTATCATTTTGAAGAGGAATGAACAAGTCTGCTGATGCCTGTTTACCTGTTCCATTTTCCCTGACATTCACATTCATTCAGTGTACTGTGGTATTTCTAGGACCTCGGATGTATGAGCTGTTTGATGCTTTTTCTCTGTTCAACATAAAGGACATGAGGTGATAAGGAAGTCAAGCAGGCACCAGGAGACCATGAGCTAACTTACAAGGGCTTTGGGAACACAGGGAGGGGTTTCAATAATTCATAATAAACACCACACGACGTGCAATGAAAGAGAAATCCCAATTTCAGTGGAACAAGGAAAGAGAGAAAGGAGGTGGTATGCTATATTATACGCTGAAAGGCAGCAGGAGCAATGTGAATCACCCCAAGGAGCAGAGAGGAGCACTAATACATTCGGGGGAACAAGACGCAGCGGTGGTTAAATATCATTTAAATATATATTTTTTTCCCTTTTCCCAATGCAATGCTAATAAGAGCCCTCACGCTGTGATTTCTGCGAAATAACAAGCAGTCCTCCCCCAGTGATGAAAAACACTCATTATAGCAGTGAGTCTGAACGTCCAAATTGGACTCCGAAGATCTGGCATTATTTACAGACAGTAGTACTAATTAATTTGTGATGCGCATTAGTGACATGCATTTTGTGTAGGCCTGGCCTAGATTCTGAAGGTCTGCTCCATATCTGGTGTGAAAAACGGGAGTAAGGAGAAGAGCTATAAAGAGAGGAGAGGAGAGTAAGGAGAAGAGTAGTTCTACTGCTTCCTATAATCTTCACTGCTAAGTGATTGCTTGGAGGTACTTGGTAAGCCTTAGCCTTGAATGTCATATCTGAGGCCAAGGTATTGAGAGGAGAGTTTGGAAGTGAGCTTTTGATAATTATTCCATTGCAACTCCAAATCTTGGGAGAGATTAAAAGTCCCATTGTGGCTGCAGATGAGATATCCCTGCAGGTGTTCCTTAAGAGATCTGGCAAGGTGTGTGTGGGAGTGCTAAAGGCAATTTGGGTGAATAAAAGGTCTCTCGTCTCTATCTTCTCTCTCTGTCTCTGTCTCTGTCTCTGTCTCTCTCTCTCTCTCTCTCTCTCTCTCTCTCTCTCTCTCTCTCTCTCCATCTGTCTGCCCATCTATCTGTTTTGTACTGATGTGTTTGCAAACACTACATTCATGCCTCTTTTCCAATGCGGGTTTTCTGGTAGGCCTCCAGCTCGACACAGCACGACTCGGCTGCCAATTTTTGCTTTACTATTGAGCTGTGTCGTACCCAGGCCTGCTGACAGGTGGGAACAAAGGGATATGTTGTCCTAGGCCCGGGGAGGTAGGGGGCCCAGAATTGGGTCCCTATTACATTGTATGCATTGGATAGGGGGCCCTTTCAGATGACTTTGTCCTGGGCCCAGCAAAAGCTGTCAGCGGCCCTGGTCGTGCCTATTAAAAAAGCAAAAATTGGCAGCCGATTCGTGCTGTGTCAAGTTCTAGGTCTACCAGAAAAATGGCAGTGGAAAAGAGGCACTACATACAACTGTCAAGTTGTGGGGTTTTTGTTTTGGTTTCTGTTTGGTTTTTTCAGGTTGCTTGTTTCTGGCTTTTTAATTTGGTTTGGTTTGTTTTTTTTTTTTCCCCGATATTTTTTTTTTTTTTTCCCCGTACGTCTCTTACCAGTGGAATTAAGAATTAAAAATTAAAACAAACAGTCGCAGACCTGGGGTGAGTTTCTCAAAAGAGAAGCTGTTAGACTGTTAGCAACTTCGGTAGTTGCCAATGGGAAAATGTATTGAAAACAGCAAAGTAGCTCATGTAGTTAGCAACTTTGGTTTTGGGAAATTCACCCCTGGTCTAACGGAACAACTACACTATGGAGACACTACACTA
Organism: Engraulis encrasicolus; assembly: GCF_034702125.1. Classification (NCBI taxonomy): domain Eukaryota; kingdom Metazoa; phylum Chordata; class Actinopteri; order Clupeiformes; family Engraulidae; genus Engraulis; species Engraulis encrasicolus. Next base: position 14,772,307 of record NC_085869.1, read on the forward strand.
TGGCCCACGTCTGTTATTCATGTGTTACATACTGCATTGTGTGCTGCAAATGCATAGTACAATGGATGATCTCTACACAATGCATCGCAAGTAAACTTCTAATAAAAACGTACAATATCAGCCCCTCAAGCTTGCAAAAAATGCTGAAGTGAAATTTTGAGCCCTCTAGGAAAAAAAAAACATGAATCACAATATGCTTTTATGCCCTGTTTTGTTCCCTGGTTTTGAGCCAACTGCTCTGAAGTGTTATCACTCACGGGGAGTGTTTTTTTTTTTTTATTACACCCCGAAGGCAGATTGTGCCTCGATTCATCCAGTTTAATAACAATCATAACTGATAAATGAGGCAATAACAGCACACAACCTTACCCAGTAACCTCTTTCCTTGCGCTCACGTACGTACATGTTTTTTCCTCCCCAAGAAAATGTTCCCCAATTGTATCCTACTATCTCATCGGTGTAGCTGATAACAAACACTCATGTCCTCTGTTTATTTCTTGTGTGGTGTTAATGAAGTTACCCGGCTGGCATTACATGTATAATCAGAAGGAAATGACAAATTGTGGCATGGCGGCAGACAAGGAGGTTTGCATAAGTTAATGCGCTGCAATCAGGCCCGCTGGCAGGGGGGACAAAGGGATATGTTGTCCTGGGCCCAGGGAGATAGGGGGGCCAGAATTGTACATTGTATGTATTGGATAGGGGGCCCTTTGAGATGACTTTCTACTGGGCCCAGAAAAAGCTGTCTGCAATACATACTGGAATACATACTGGAAGATGGAAACATGGAAGCCTGAGTGGAATGTCATTTAAAGTCTTAAAATACCTGTAGGTCCAATAAACAGGCGGAGGAAAAACCCAGGTGCAGAAAGTAAAATTACTTACCACATGCCAAATGTTTCCTCCAGCTAATTCAATGAACGAGCGGATTGTAATTATCACATCCCTTAACTCGGGCTGATGAGCAAATTAGTGAACTCACCTCTATTGAGAGCACTGGTACACGGAAAACCTAACCAGGAATTTTACTCTGTCACTCCAGTTTTTACACCTTTGCCCATAAATTAGATGTACCAAAATATTCTTGCTTCTCATTGCAGCCAGTGAAAATCTCCCTGAGCTCAGCTTTTGGCCAGGTGAGGGTGTACTGGGCTGGTTCAATCTTCTTTCGCAATACAAATGTTGGTTATCATTAGTGATGCCCATGTCTGACATGGACCTTGGTTGTACGGTAAGCATTCACATCATAACAATTGCGGTTAGGGTTCTTATACATCAGGCTACCAAAGTATGGTCATATATACCGGTATATAAAAAAGACAGGGAAGAAAACTAGTTTTCACATTAGACTTTGCATGTAAAAGCAGATGCCCATTTTTATGCCAATTATGGCTCCAGTCTAAGTCTCCGAGATGTCAGAGTGAGCATGGAGGTATCAGAGTAGTGCCATTCATTTGCTGAATTCAAACTCAGCTCATCCTGCGCTGCGCTGTAAGAGTGGCATCCCTAAGGACAAGTGTCATCAGGATATCCTAAACAGGCCCGTAGCCAGGGGGGGGTTCGAGGGGTTTGTTCGAACCCCCCCCCCCTCCCCTCCCCCACCCCCACTCGAACCCCACAACTACATTTCATCCCCCCACTTTGACTGAAAGGTTATTTCATTTCCCTCAGTGAAATAAGCCTTGAAATAAAATAGTAAACGTTTTCCTGTTAAAGTAAGGAAATGGTTGTTGTCGTTTGCCCGTGTCCAGCCTTGAGAAAGCTGGTGCAAACTGCTGCCTCGCTCCAAAACAGTCACTGATCACCCACTCGCACGTGCACGCAGAGAACCCCACTCTGAGCCCCTCTCATGTCTTGTCTGAGCTAGAACTACAGCTAAGGCAGCTTTGCACTGGCTAAAGAAAACTGTAGGTTAATCACCTGACTGTTGTCAGCAACTGCAACTCTGAAAACAACAATATAATGTTGACAATATATCCTATTTTTAAATGGATGCATTTACCATCGATGTCAAAGACGTGGGACATTTTGGCTCAGCTGAAACATTTAAGGACAGCAACAACAGACTCACGACAAACTTATAATGAACAAAAGATGTCTAAATTAAAAGATTTGAAGTGTGCTCGTGTATTTGTGGGGCATTGGAGTAGGGAGCCAAATGAAGTCCACCACAACGCTGGCTACGGGCCTGCTATAAGAGCAGTTCAGGCCAGGGGTTCTTTGTGTCACTATATTTAACGGTGCATGCAGAGGCGATTCTAGGTCCAGGTGGGGCCCCAAGCGAAAATGCAAAAGAATGAACATTTGCACCAAAATCACCACTACTGTAGTAAAATATGGGCTGTTATTCACTATCTAGGGGCTTGGGGGGCCCAAGCGTCTGCCTGCCTTGCCTGGTGGCAAGATGCGCCTCTGGGTGCATGTCACCCTCTAACAGAACTTGGCTATGACAAAGTCAAATTTGCTTTCAGCAAACCATCGTGTGTGTATGCTGTTATGGTGTAAGTCCTTTGCTACATTCAGGGGGTGTCACAAATTATTCAGTGATAACTGTGAAGCTAATAGACATGGGAGAGCGGGTTCACACACACATGTACGCACACACGAACACACACACACACACACACACATGCACACATGCACACACACACACTCACACGCACACACGCATACACACACATGCACACACAACACACATACAAGCACACACGCAAACGCAAATGCATCATGCACACACACACACATACACACATAACATTTGCTGTTGGCGACTTGCATGCTCCAGCACACAGGCAGACAGGCGGGCAGGTAGGCGAGCGGGCGGGCAGGCAGGCGGGCGGGCAGGCGGGCAGGCAGGCGGGCAGGCAGACAGGCGGGCAGGCAGACAGGCAGGAATCCAGGCAGGAAAACAGGCAGGCGGGCAGGTCCGGCTTACGGGGGAGACTCTCAGCGCGAAAATTGGCCCAGCTGCTGCCTTAAGTGAGGCCCGGAAATTAGATTGCTGTGTACCACTAAAGCTGCCACAACAACCTCTGTCTGGCAGTTAACCAAACCCAAGCAGGTATTGACTTTCCCCCCAGTGAGTTGGAGCTGAGGATGCACTGTAGCCCACCGTAGCTATCGCACAGAAATGTGTCCTGATAACAAGAAATGCATTACCTGAGAGAGAGAGAGAGAGAGAGAGAGAGAGAGAGAGAGAGAGAGAGAGAGAGAGAAAGAGAGGGAGAGGATGGCCTCTATGGAGGGATGGAGGGAAAGGGAGAGAGAGAGAGAGAGAGAGAGAGAGAGAGAGAGAGAGAGAGAGAGAGAGAGAGAGAGAGAGAGAGAGAGAGAGAGAGAGAGAGAGAGAGAGAGATAGAGAGAGAGAGAGAGGATGGCCTCTAGACTGCTTGATAATGGATGATCTGAATGCAGATTAATCTAACACTGTGACAGCATTTTTTTTTTCTTTTACTCCCTTTTCTTTGCTTTTTTCACATTCTTATTTTTCGGTATGCTGGAACATACAGTATGCATGGTCAAATTTGGGTTGTACTGGGGCGATGAGATGGAGTGCTACACACCACCATGCCATGTCATCAAAGTCTTACCTGTCGTAGAAAAATATCTTCATGTAGGCTATGTACTTCATCTATCTAGATATAGACTATATCTATCTAAACTATCACTCCAGGGGCAAATTCATTTATGTTGTGTGGATTTATGTGTGATTCCAGGTATAGCTGCATTTATGGGAACAAGCGCAGTATATAGGCCTACACATGTTATTCTATCTACAAGAAAACACAGACAGAAGCATGTTGTAAATGCATGTTCTTTTTAGCCAATATAATTACCAATAAGTAGGCTGCATGTCTTGCTAATAAAACTTGGGCAACTTGTTAAGTCTAATCAAAATGCACTGTTACACTTTCTATCCATTCGGTGTAGCATTAGTGGCATAACAAGGGCACATTTGCATGTGATTATGTGTTATTGCCTTCCCTTAGATTATGCCTTGATTGGGAGGCAAAGAAAATTCCTGCTGTTAGATCACACTGAGAGCCGTTGATGGCTTTTTAACCACAACAACTTCAGCTACTGTGTCACAGCATGTGGAAAAGACGTGGTGGTAGCTAATGACACTTTGCCCAGCACAAGACCCGAGAGCAAGCCACGTCTGTTTGAGTGGCATGCCATTTAATTAGAAAGGCCTTTCCTTTTATGTATAGATTAACTGGTCTTATCTTTGAGCGTGCTGTTCATTTTCCATCGCACATATACATAGGCCTGCTACATGCATCACCACATCGCACAGTATCGGATGATAGTAGTGTCATCTTTGAGAGCACTGCTGACTAGCCTGGGCTCAACCAACCATACTTACTGTGACTCTGCACAAAGTTTTGCTTCTCAGATACACATCATGTAGGCTATGCAAGCCCAACAGAATAGCGTCATAGCATTTATAGCCTTGGCTAATTTCCAATGCCCATCCCTAGAAATATTGCAAGCAGGTCACACCAAATGCTTCACAGAGCTTTGAAGTCGCGATAACCAGGCTAACTGCTTCCAATATTCACCAAATCTGCCCTACAATGACAAAGAACAGTAACTACGCCAGCATTGAAACTGAGAAAAATGCCTTCAAAGCCTTGGTACTAGGTTGGATATTGTAGTTGGGTAGATGACGGATAGGCAGCAAAAAACATTTTTTTCACAAAACATTGTTTATGAGGGAAAAAAGTATATGTCTACGTAGTGCAGCAATTAATCTTTCAAAAAATCCAAGTGGTCACAATGTTGGTCTATTCATTGATTATTTATTTACGTTGATAAAGCAATTTGCTGAAAATATGTCCTTTGGTGTGACGTTAAGAAATAAATATATTAAGTAATGTAGAAATGGCTTGATGGAGTTTTATGAACATTGTTACACTCTTCATATTTATTGCAATTTTTTAAGTCTTAATTTAATGAGAAATTACCATTTAAGTATTTTTTTCCCCATTAGATGTGAGATTATTAGAAACCTTCGAGGAAAAACAGGGATATCTTTCTTTTAAATGTTCAAAATTGTCCGAATTGATACTAACTTTTCAGGGACGATAATTTTCTCTTCCCTAATGCAATATTCAGTGTTAATCAAACATATTGTCTAGCTCAAACAAATATTTGAGCGTTTAAAACATGTCACACCGTAGGACATTCATGTCACGCTAAAGGACAGAAATGCAAAACTGAGCCAGAAACAAATATATCAACATGATTATTATTTTATTTTTTTATCATAATATAATGTTGTAGTCAATATGGACCTACACTTTACACTTATAAGTCTTTGAATCGTCGATTATCAGCCCATCGTAACTCTTAATGACAGCCATGCGGTCATTAAATGTAACCTGCAGAGCTCATAAGACTCATACTGAAGTGTGACCTTGGCATGACCATCACACGTTTGTAGGTATGCTATGACTGTCACACCATTGAACCTGTAGTGTGTAGTGGCCAGTGCCTGTTTGGTATCTCAAGCTGGACAGCACATTTATGCTGTATATTGAGTTCTCCACAGCATACTTTATTCATCTATACTCCTCTATATACTCTCTCACTGATCTTTCCTTCACTGTTACCGTTATATTTTATGGTTTCAAAGCACCATTAATGACATTTTATATCATTTGACAGTATCTAAAATCAACAGCAAATATTCATCAACAATGCATCAAAGTATACATTCCAAAGGCCAATAAAGGAATAAGTAAAAGAAACGAAGTATCCAAGGCACTCTTCCCAAAAAAGTTAAAATAGCTTTATTAAATGGCTAAATCATTGTAGAAAAGTTAAAAACGCCGGGCGTTTTTAACTTTTCTACAATGATTTAGCCATTTAATAAAGCTATTTTAACTTTTTTGGGAAGAGTGCCTTGGATACTTCGTTTCTTTTGCATCCTATTTTTTGACCAAAGAGCACCTTCGGACTACCAACTAAAAACGCCGTAGCCCTCCAACTTTTCCTATTGCTCCAAAGGAATAAGTAATTTGAATACACAATATTTATCTAGTCAAACAACAAAACAAAAAAAATATGTACTACCAGTTGTTTTAAAAGCTATTTCTCAAATATCTAGTCCATTGGTGTGACCTGTTTGTCCTTTGGTGTGATACTCCAAAGTGTCACACCATAGGACTTTTACCATCACACCATAGGACTTTTACCATCACGCCATAGGACTTTTGAGCTTTTGAGTTAATTTAAAGCCATGTCGTTGCCAACTGAAATACAATTTCACCTTTAGTAAGATGCATTTTCTTACATCTACATAAGAAAAAAATATGAAAAATATACACTATTGTCAAAATGTATTTTATGGCTGTCACACCAAAGGACTACAAAACTAATACATCTTGTGGTAGCAAAACATAATTGATTGACTGAAGAACTCTGAGAGAAAGATCTAAAATCCACCCTTGCCACTGGCTTCTTAAGGGTCTAAAGTCACAATTTATGTACCGCTGGAGCTTCAACAATAGATAATTATCCACAGAATTAACCAAAAATATGATGTCACACCACAGGACATTGTTTTCTGCGACAAAGTTTCATAAGTCCATACGGTCTCAGAAAAACAGGAAAAAAATTAAGCATTGCCACTTGCTAAAATAGACACCTTGAAAAACATGCCAGGGTTGTTTAGACAAATGACTGAGCTTTGATTATTTATTTAAAAATGTTTTAATATGGAGAACCAGGCTTGCCTCAGTCACACCATAGGACAAATGTGACATTTGACTCAAAATTAAGTATACTTATTTAAGCTCTGTATTTATTACACATTACTTTTTCACAACAACGACATTAGTTTAATCATTTAAAGCATTGACAATTTTGAAAGCATGAATTTACTTAATTTTAAGAGCCTGCGACAGCAAAATTTACACGTCACGTCATCTACCCAGTTACTGTGAAGTTGACACAGCAATATCTGTAAAACAGGACACATTTGGACCATAAGGATTTGTGACAAGATAAAGGAGGTGTAATGAAGACCATTTTGAGTCTTTTGACAAAATATGTAGTTACTGCACTTTGCCTTCTTACAGCAGAAACATTATTAACCTTTAAGAGAGTGGGTTTTTGAGCATTCTATAAAAAGAATGTGTTCTATAACAATGCAAGATTCTACAATTCCATATTGTATTGAATGACTCCCAGAATTCTATAGAACTTTCACTGCCCGAACATTCCCGTCACACCAGTGTGACAGTACACTCTTAAATAATGTGAGAGCCAAGGAATGAGAACACTTCCACAACTACACTCCAGGCTGCACTTCAGATGGAATAAGGAAACTGCACATTGTCTTGAAATCCTTTCCCAAGAAACATAAACTCTGCAAGCCTGTTAAGTAGGCCTGGGGAACGATTGTTCTCTGTAAAGCCAGGCTCAAACTACACGACTAGCGTTTGTGTGTCCGATTTTGGCGTCGGGGTGCACCGCACACTAGAAGAGAATCGCAACTGTCAATCTTGTCGCTGCTCGCAGCCACCGAGACAATGCCCGACGTTCTATATCCAGTCGCAAATATCAAACACTGTTTGATTTCTACGATTTGTGATCGGCGACTCTTTGAGCTGCCAAAGTTCTATCTTAGAACGTCGCTCACGACAAGGAAATCTTTCCCGACAATCGCTTGCGATGGTCCTGGGGGGTAACGTTCCAGCGATTGTCGTAAGGGGGGTTTTCAGCCGAGAATCGGCGCGATAGTCGTGTAGTTTGAGCCAGGCTTAAGGTTTCAATTTGACCACGGTGAAGCCTGTATAGTTCCAATTCTGCACATACAGATTTTGCAAGACATTGGAAGTACAGGAGTACATGTTATGGGTGTCATACTTCATTTTTTCTTTACCAGAATCTGTTTTGAAAGTGTTGCTCGAAAAGCTGAAAAAGTGAAAATGTAACTGCCATTGCCTTAGGCAGCTGGAAACCCTTGCCCTGACCGGAGAGGGAAGAAGACCTTTAGAAGTTTTCTGATTTTGAAATTGGCAGAGGACCACAAGAGTAGTACGCCATGTTCTAGCAAATGTCAGTGCGATGCAGGTTACATTTTTATCCATCACTGCGGAAAGGTCAAAGGTCAACACACTCCCAGATTCTGGGGAAGAGGAACTTGTTCATCAAGCTCAGCCCCATTCCTGGTGCCGATGCTACCTACCCAGGTGGTGTGTGTGTGTGTGTGTGTGTGTGTGTGTGTGTGTGTGTGTGTGTGTGTGTGTGTGTGTGTGTGTGTGTGTGTGTGTGTGTGTGTGTGTGTGTGTGTGTGTGTGTGTGTGTGTGTGTGTGTGTTTGTGTTTGTGTGTCTGTGTGTCTGTGTGTGTCTGTGAGTGTGCGTGTGTGTCTGTGTTCATGTGCGTGTGTGTGCGTGTGTGTGTGGGGAGAGAGAGAGAGAGAGAGAGAGAGAGAGAGAGAGAGAGAGAGAGAGAGAGAGAGAGAGAGAGAGAGAGAGAGAAAGATAGAGTGTAGAGAGTACCGTGTGTGTGTCCCGCTCCATCTCAAGGAATATCAAGGTGTAAAATCCCCTGGCTGGCCACTACATAAATAAATAAACAAATAAATAAAAAGCCAAGCCTTATCAGCAGTGATTTCCTATTTTTAAAATGGGATTTCCAGCTCTGCCGGCGAGCCCACTCTTGCAGCACCATCGGCTCCACAGCTGCCTCACATCCCTCCTCTCTCTCCTCTCCTCTCCTCTCTTTCCTCTGCTCTCCTCTCTCTCTCCTCTCCTCGCCTCTCCTCCCCCTTCTCTCCTCTCCTCTCTTCTCCTCTTTTCCCCTCTCCATCTCCTCTCCTCACTTTCCTCTCCTCTCCTCCCCTTTTCTCTCCATCTCGTCTCGTCTCGTCTCGTCTCGTCTCGTCTCGTCTCGTCTCGTCTCGTCTCGTCTCGTCTCGTCTCGTCTCGTCTCGTCTCGTCTCCTCTCCTCTCCCCTTCTCTCCTCTCCTCTTCCCTCTCCCCTCCTCTCCTCTCCTCTCTCCTCCTCTCCTCTCTCCTCCTCTCCTCCTCTCCTCTTCCCTCTCCACTGTGTGAATCCTTTCCTCGCCCCATAAGGGGATTATGAAAGCATCGAGACCTGTGGAGCTCGGACCACATCCCCCCCGGCGGCGCTCTCGTAGTAGGTGGTCAAACGTAGCTTCGGTATGATGTGCTGAAGAGGCTCGTCTCAGCTCGCCGCACTCCTGACAGTTGGCCCTCTGCTGCTACAGTAGGCTATGGTGTAGACTTGACTCCCTAGCATTTTTAATGGATGCAAAAACACATTAGTCAGCACATATAATGTTCGTATTGCCTATGTAATCATTTTTCAGAGAGAGAGAAAAAAGATGTGGGCCTATTGAGTATGGAATTTTTTCTACAGTAAAGCAAGTTTTGGTCTAAATTCATGCTGTATAGGCTGTATGAGTTGTCGGTTCAACTTGAGGGAGGTTAACACTTGACTCCGAATTTGCTTATTAATACCGGTCAGGCCCGCCGACAAGGGAAATAGGGGGCCCAGAATTGGGTTCCCATTACATTGTACATACTGGGTAGGGGGTCCTGGGCCCAGCAAAAGCTGTTGGCGGACTTGATGCCAACTTGAGGGAGGTTGACGCTTGACTCAGAATTTGCTTAGTAATGCTGGTCACACTGAATAGGTAGTGTACTTTTGTGCCAGGCTTCAACAGTAGGGCATAGAGTCGGGGGCGACGCGGGCAGCACCCCAGGGTAGCATTAAGCCAAGGGTACTACAGCTGCCCAGCACGAGGGAAAAAAAGAACATTAGAATGCCTCTCTGCCCATTTGCATGTTGCGTCAATGACAGCAAATGTCCATGCGGGGCAGTTAACCTTGCTGGGGAAAGCAGACAGTATTTGTACTGTGTGGGTTTATTTGTGAGTAAAATGTGAGGTTGGTCAGATAGAAGGCAGTTAACCTTGCTGGGGAAAGAAGCAGGTTTTGTATTTTGTGGCTTTGGGTAAAATGTGAGGTTTCTCAGATACAAGGCTCTCTACAAGCATTGAACTTTTTACCCTTAGCGCACAGCCTATGTTATAACCTTCCTGACACTAAAATTGTAATGGCTATGTCTTGATCTGTTACTTATAGCTCTCTGTACTGCCATAGCAATGTTGGTATGATGTAGTTGAGTATTTTCAGCAAATAGTGAATAGGCCGACCGGCGACCCCATCTGCAGCAAGATGCTAAAATGTTGTTTCTCTTCTTTGGCTATCTTACTGTAGGCCCTAAGCTGACTCCAGAAGCTGCTCAGGCATAGCACCAGGCAGGACTGTCCGGCGTCCATTTCCACTGGAGCCTCGAGGCTCGCCATTTTTCTGAGCGCAGTGAGATCAGTAATTATGAATGAATTAGATTACGCAAGAGGCAGACAGAATTCAAAATTTGATTTTAAAAGTTGGCAACATTAATCATGTGTCTCAGGTGATTTACTAGACCGCACAAGATTCTTGACCTTACTTTTTTTCCCGAAAAGATTAATATGGGGAAAACACACATTCGAAAATAATTGTTTGATTAATGGCAATGAATTGTGTGTATTTTATTTTAATTCACATGGTGATTCATATGACTTCCGCATAGAGTATGCTTGCTGACTTACATCAATTAAACACACATAATTATTATTTAGTAAAAAAAAAAAGTCCCATCTGCATAGCTCAATGTCAAGTCCTTACGAAGAAAATTTCCTTTTACTTTCACATACCCAGTGTCATTATCTTTAATTTATTGCACCCCCAATCATCTGCTACACATGAGAAGTCATGGAATTCATTTTTAATGTGGCATAACTTTAAACGCGAGCAGAGGCCAAATGCACATGTTCAAACGCACCAGTTTTGACAACCGTTTGATATCACTCAAGCCACAGTTTGAATAAACCAATGCCTGACATTCTAAATTTGCTTATTATTGGTTGTTTAGCCTTGTGTCAGTGCTTGGAGTCATCAACCCAATCTAGCATAATGATTTAAGCAGCAGCTGTGAATGCATTTGTATAAATGTGCACATTACACCACACCCCACTGCTGTATCCCTCCTGCATGCAAAATCCAATTCAGAAGTCTAAAATCCAATCCGATTGCCTTCAAAACATCCGAGGGTGTCGGCGGACACATTTTCAGCCTTGTTTACGTATGTTTTCCTTTCGTTTTCCCCACTCTTGCATGCAAATACCATGGCCTGCCAGACAGCATGTAGCCCATTATATTTTCTCTACACGCCATGCATGATTTTCCCACCCTCGGATGTCACATTTTCACTGTGTGTGTGTGTACGTGTGTGTGTGTGTGTGTGTGTGTGTGTGTGTGTGTGTGTGTGTGTGTGTGTGTGTGTGTGTGTGTGTGTGTGTGTGTGTGTGTGTGTGTGTGTGTGTTTGTGTGTGCGTGTGTGTTTGTGCGTGTGCGTGTGTGNGTGTGTGTGTGTGTGTGTGTGTGTGTGTGTATGTGTGTGCGCGCATGCGCATTCCTGCGCGTCTGCATGAGAAAGAGAGAGAGAGAGAGAGAGAGAGAGAGAGAGAGAGAGAGAGAGAGAGAGAGAGAGAGAAGAGAAGAAGAAGAAGAAGAAGAAGAAGAAGCCAGGTCTATAGTGACTGCCGGAGAGGCAGAAAGGATTCTATTGCCTGCGGCATGGTGATAACAGGGGAATTGGCACCTTCATTATGGAGTCAATTAAATTAAAAAGGTTTTGTGTAAAATGAGTAAGATGGAAAGCCTGTGCCTCTGCTGATAGCTTTATGAACCTCAGATGTGTATCAGTACGCATAAAGACACATTTCATGATTTTTCTCCTGTTTCTTTCTCTCCTTTTTCTCAAGGCCCCTGTTATAAATTGCCTATTACCAGGATGGTAATGACAAAGTTGTAGCATATTACACAAGACTGTGTCATGTTGTAGTATTTCAATGACTAGTAGTCTATTAGCCTAGCGTTCCACTGGCAGAACGGTGCACATTATGAGGTTTTGAAATGGACATAATGGATAGGGATGTGTATTCTAGTTAATGGTGACGTGTCATTCATTGGTTAAGCCATTACAGGTCCACCTTTACTTAGTGGCAAATTCCCCTGGGAGAAAGTATTGGGTGAGTTGGAATCTTCTCATCTCTGCCTTTGGCAATGCCACACCGAATAGCAAATCTCCTGCACTGACCAAATTAATTTGGTGGGACAAGAAGTGGTGGTGACATGTCATGACATTTAGGATGTCATCCTAAATGATGTAATTTATGCTCCACCATGTGATCCTGTGTGAAGCCCACCCACAGTCATATTAAAAGGGTTGTCATGCAGGCACCTGGCTTGTACGCTCTCTTTTATAATGTAGAGATGCAGCCAGTGTTTTTGCCTGGCTGACAGCTCTTTCCCTCTGATCTCAGGGGGCTCCACCTTAGCACATGCCCCATCAATATTTCAGTGGGAAAGTGATGTGAGAGACGGCTTCCGACCAGTGGTCTTCTGGTCTTCATTGATGATGGAGCTGTGGACAAATAGCAAGCTGTCATATGGACAGAAATAGCCTGCCATGTCCATGTTGACAACAGAACATAAAGGTTGACTTGTGGAGAAGCATGAATTCGATCCTGTTCTCCTCTCCTCCCCCATTTGGAACAGACTTGATTATAATTTTTCATGTAAAAATATTTTGTATCTTATATTTTAGTGTGTATAAAAATATGAGAATATTTCAGTGAATAGCATTGGGTTCATAAAATAAAAGGCAAAAGCAACTGAGGGGACAAAAAAACCTTCCCAGACTTACTTATATAAGATGAAATTAAGCAAAGGCGCAAAAACGCATGAATGAAAATGTGAACGGTATAGGATTTACGATATCTCCCGTCTATCCACTGTTCCTTTAAAGGAACAGACCACTCTTTTTTGATGTTCACATATTTGCTGTATTCCAAAGCATTATTCATGAATGTGCATATCATTTTGGTCTATGTGTTTGCATTGCCCCGTTTAACAGTATGGCCAAATTAGGCAAACTAGTGCAAGTCTATGGTACAAAATAAAACATCATCAAATGTACTTATAAACCATTTTAAAATGAATGTAAAATTCACCAGAGTGTAAAACGGCAATTTAATTCCGTCCAGTGATCACTTGTGGCTTGATGCTAAAGATACCAGTTACTTCCAGTGATTATGCTAAGCTATGCTAATAATTCTGATCCAATAAATCTTTGTACCAAAAACACTGAGAAGAAAATGATATGCACATTCATGAATAATGCTGGGAAACACTGCAAATATGTGAAAATCAAAAAAGAGTGGTCAGTTCCTTTAAGTCGATATCGCTGGCTGGCAATTCCTGCAGCAACTACCAGCGGCATTACTGCGCTGACGTCATCAAACTTTTTCTCGCAGCTGTAGAGATGTGGGAGAGCAAAAGAGGGGTCTGGAGCGAGGAGGCGAAAGCGGGCGGTACCATAGCCTACCCGGACCGTGAGACGACGACTCTTTTTTTCTGGTAAGAATTCGTTTAGTAATGTCCTTAGACATGCATGGCAATTGCTCGGGACTGTTGTCCCAAGTGTCTAAAGTTGTTTGTAGGCTGTCCCTGTTTTTCATCATCATGGAAATTGTTCCGTGATAAACAACTTGCAATTCTCAGAAGGGTGAATCTTTGGGTTTGAATCATGGGTTTAGTTTCTTTACTAGTGCACATCCGTTGTAGTTGCGGAACTGTTGGGAATCTTTGTACTGATGTTTGTAAAAGTCAGCCTAACTTGGTAGCCTATGTAAAGTTGTCGAGAAATTGGAGAAATAGCCTCGCGCATAGGGGTATCCATCCAGTAGCGGTGCTAGGGGACAGCAGGTTCATTTTCAACATGGGAGCGAATGTCAAGTGAAATGGGAAGTTTAAAGTTGGCTACTGTAGGCTACGCAAGCGGGATTCAACAGTCTATTCAGCACATGTTTGATCCTCCGTAGCCTATGTTAGTGATTCACATCATGTAGGCTATATTACCCTTATATTCACTTGCCACTAACGTTTCAGTTTTAACGGTTCTCTGAGATATAAGACATGTTGTTTTTCTTTAGTGTTTAGTTGAGCTTCGGAGAGCTTTATCCTGCCATAACCATGTGATATCTGGTTTGAGTGTTTGCGCCCTGTTTTGGAGAACTTGATAGCCTACATGTGAAAACAGTTTTCACACAACAACACCGGATCTGTTTGAATGCCCTGTCCTCACCCTGGGGGATTCAGTCCCAGTGGGTGGGTTTGGGTTGAGAATGGGCTGACAGGGGCAGAGATGCACGCACCATTATATCCATGGGGCACCCCCGGCGAAAGAGAGGGACCGTCGGCTCAGGCTGACCGGTCATTTGCACAGGAAAGTCATTCCCGAAGCCCCGGAATGCTTTATAAAATGAAACCTGCCTGTTTCGCCTGTTGTGCCCGTCATGTTGTGGTTGCCAGTAATATGCATCTGAATGATGGAATTGATCTTTTCGTTTTCGAGCCATCGCACTCAGCGCTGCCTTGATGACAGTCAAAATGACAGAAACAGTAAAAAAAAAAAAAAAACATGATGAAAAAAAAAACATCAGTCACCTGCTATTGAAATTAGGATTTATTATTTTGCTTTACAACCTTGTTTAGTTAGTGTTAAATTGATTAAATAATAGGCTATATTAAACTATGTGGCTAATTCTTGTTCAATTGTGTGTAAAAAACAGTGCACACTCCCTAGGTGTAGCCTACCTGTATCCATTCCTAATGGAGCAGGGTTAGGCTATTGAATGATGTTGATATGAAATGGTTTCAACACCTGGTGTATTCTATTTGTATGCAAAGTGATGAGCAAGAGTGCTGTCGACTGTGATAGTTACAAATGCGTCTCAGATCAAGCACATCTTCCCCACCTGACTCTGACATATGGCGCCTTAGTCTGCAGATGTTTCATGTGTTCTCCAGGCATCTTAATATCCGCCAGAGGTCTGCTGTCACGTTGTAATGTAATATCGCCCCGTAATGGCATCTTGCTATAAGCCTGTGTTACTGCCCTGCACCTTTCCCTCCACCACTCAGGAGGTGTCGATGCAATCAGTTGATCAAGTGTGCGCCAGATGGTGGTCTGTCAACTCCGTCATGCCATAACACTATTACTGTACGCCTTCTAGTCGTTTCGGGAGGACCTTGAAGAAGTGAATGATGTCACTGTTTTCTTATGATAATGATTGTGGTGGTGATGGTGATGATGATGATGATGATGATGAGGAGGAGGAGGAGGAGGAGGACGACGACGAGGATGAGGAGGATATTGCACTGCAAATTCCTGTAAAGATGAGTTTCAGTGTACTCTTTGGCTTTATTTTGTATTCTGTCATTCATCGTATCAGTATGCATCAGTATCTCAGTGTTGTGTGACAGTTTGCAGAAATATGACACTGAGAAGACTGCTGGATTTCACCACAAAATTAGATGGTATTACAGTTAATGCAGAGTTAAGGAACGTTCAGGGTAAAAGGTCAGTTCTAAAAGTCAGCTCTAGCTCATGGTCTTACATCTAGTCTGATACTCTCACCCCAAGTCTCAGACACCACTTGCACACAGTAAAAAATGCAGTGTTAATTTAGCATCTTCTCGAGTGTTTTTCAACGTCTTCTAAAGTGTATTTGGCCCCAGAGTACTCTCTAATAACATTGTACTGTGTACCCTTAACATCTTTTACCTTAGCTCACCTTAAACTCTT